>NW_025336480.1:11544781-11568381 GCF_004798865.1 Varanus komodoensis
GGACAGAGCATCCTCACTTCTTTAGGTCAGCTAGCATGTTCACTTACTCCTGCTCATTCAGACCTACACTCAGGGTTTAAAAATAAAATAGCTATGACATAAGAACTTGATCACAGTCTTCTTGTAAGACCAACATATTGGGGTATGTCAGGGAGTGCACAATGCTACCAAAATATAACAATTAGCTGTCTCATTTTGGCTGGCAAACTCTCATCTTGAAATGTTTGCTATGACAGCTGTTTCAGTAATGTAACAAGATGTATAGCATTATTAAAATGAATATAAGTAGGGGGCTTTCTTTGCCCTTCTGAACATCACGCAATTGCTGACTTAAATTGGCTACATGATGTAGTTACCATGGTGTAATGTCATCAGAATTGCTTTGTGTTCCATCACCAACTGGGAATGAGCATACAGTCAAAAAGGGCAAACAAATGAAGCACAGAGGCAAGAAATAAGCACATCTGGGGTCTTCGGAATCAAAATGCCAGTTCCCCTGAACAGCCTCACCTTAACGCCAAATTCACCCAAAAATGTGTTGCAGCAGTTGCAACAACATTCTGAATCTATCACTGTAAGTGTGTAACCAAGTTGTGCATGGTTTTGAGCAGGGGACATGTTCTTCAAGCAAACTAAGATTGTATCCCTCATTAGGGAAAGCAGGTTTTATTTGTTACTGACTAGGGAGCCAACAGACTTAAAAGATTCTTATCTACTGCCCAATGAACATTTTGATTCTTAAGTATGGAATCATAGGTGTTCACGGTTTAGATTGCCTGAGACCAGTGTGCTCTTATTTATTTAAAACTCTTCTATCTCATCTTTACCTGAAATGGATCCCAAGAGAGCTTACAAACCAGAAGCATAACAACACTTTAAAATACAATATAAAATATACAATAAAGTAATTCCAATTATATAATAAAACAATCAGCCCTTAAAATACTGAGTGAATAAAAAGGTTTTGGCATGGCACCGAAAAGAATAAAGTGTCAGCACCAGATGCACCTCCCTGGGAAGTGGGTCAAAGTTGAGGTACTACCACAGAAAAGACCCTTCTCTAGGTAGCCACCCTTCTAACTTCCTTCAGAGCAGGCTCCTGAAGGAGGACCTCCATGGAAGATATTAGAGTTCAGGCAGGTGTATATGGAAGGAGTGTGAATATGAATAGGATGGTGGGGTATAAGGAAGATCAAGAAAAAGACTAGAAGCAGAGCAAATGTCCCCTTTTCCTGGAACACCCAAGAACCAACTGAACAACACTGCCAAGTCTCGCTGCATGAGTGACACTCACATCAGCACAAAAAGGGAACGAGTCCTGAAGGCATCCTGCCCGTTCTCATCAGCCTAAATGCCCATTAGAAACACCATGCTTGAAGTAGTTGCTGGGAGCACTGGTTCACTATTAGCAGGAATGTGTCTATGGAAACGTAATGGATTCTGGGACTTGGACCCCAGTACTCTTAAAAGGCAAGTCTAATTATCACTGCAGTGCCCTGTCTCCAGCTCATTAAAACATTTCAATTGCATTTCTGGCTTGCTTGGAAGCAGGCTGCAACACCACCGGCTGTCTCCAGATCCCTTCAGACATACATCCTGAATAAAGATTGAAATAAGAGAGGTGTCCCATAGATTGAAGGACAATAGTTTAAAGCCCTGCATGTTCCTATACTACGGTCAGGCCCTCAGAGAAGGCTCCCATGGCTCAAATAGCTTTATTTTTGTAATAGGACAATAAAAGTTTAGTGAAACCTACACCCAAACAAACAAACCCATAAACCCTTCTATTACCTGTTACCTAATAGGCTGTTCCAACAGGGAGACTATCAACAGCTTTCCTAAGGCAGCTGTACCTGGATAACAAGGACACAGCCCTTCTTTTGTGATGACTGCAAAGCTGGGTTGTGCACAATGCACGAAATATTTGTGGTGGGAGAAAACAACAGCTTCCAACTGCTGTTTTGTCTTATAAAAGTCTTCTGAATGCACTGAGTCTCTAAATCACTGCAAGGTTCTACCTAGAACACATGGCTATTGCAAATGTACTCAGAACAGACTTTGTAGTTATTTATTTAAAACTTTTATATGCCATCCCTTATGCATGGCATCTCCAGATGGCTCACAATACTTATGTAGTACTTTACATTATCAAAAAAATGTGCAAAGGTTTCAGTCACATCCTTTCACTCCCACCAGTGCCACAAACACCAGGATCTTATGTCCAAGGTACATTACATCAGATAGCAGCTAGGTTCAGATAGTCACGGGGAAAATAAACCGTGTTGGCACCACCAACATGGAGCACTTGTTAAATATTGTTTAGTGGTGGCTCTTCCTCTGCTGGTTCTTCCCTTGGTCCTCTGGGCTCTTTGGCTACTGTTATTGAGCTGGCTCCTCAGGCTGTATTTCTTTAGGAACAGCTAAATTTTCAGCCTGTTCCTCACCACCATCCTTTCTGGGAAAGCCAGCAAAGGAGGAAGTTGCTTGGCTCTGTGAAGAGGTCTACCAAGTTGAGGGCTGGGGTTGGGGACCATGCTCCTACCTTCACCTGAAGCAGGTGTGAAGAATGTCTCCTAGAGTTCACCTCCCAGACCTTCCAATGGTTGCCCAGTATTAGTGAGTACGTTGTAAGAACTGACAATACTATGCTAATTTTGCTGCTGCCTTCCTCCACAGACAAGTGCCTGGGTGCTGCAGGTGGGGGAGCCTGATGTCTTGAAGGCAGAACTCCATACCTTCTGGCTGTGACCTCACTTCCCTTGGGAAAGGTCTTCAGACCTCTTCCCAAATGGCTCTGCCCTTACCTTTCTGCAGAGCATTTCTGAGTTCATGATTCATGGTTATTAGCCTGGTATCTTTTCTCACAGCAGGAAGGAAATACGTTGGGCTTGTCCTGAAGGAGAAAGATGCTGACAAACTTTCCCCGAAGGGTAGGGGCATGCTGGTTGCAGCAGATATAGGGATGATCTGGATGTATTGCCAGCTCAAATCAGATAACTTTTTGGGACAGCCCAGGATCTGGGGGTCTTGAAATACATGCAGATGGGGCCTTATGTTGCTTGGAGATCCTGGTCACAATGGACTGGTGTTAATATCTATTGGTACTGAACAACTGTCATGTAATTTTACCTAACATTGTGTTAAGGCTTTGTACGATACAAAGTCTCAAATGACTGCAGAAGTTATGTTTTTCAACTTAGGATTTTTTTTCTTCAGGGTGAATCCTTTGGGAAACACTATTGTTGGGGGCTGAACATAAGAAAAGCCACGCTGGATCAGACCAAAGCTCCATCTAGTCCAGCATCCCATACACATGGTGGCAAAACAGCGGCCCGCAGGATTGCTCAAGCAGGGGTGCAAGTCCTTCCCTGGCTCAAGCTCCTCAGCAACTGGTGCGCACAGCAGGCCCCTTCCAGTAAAGGAGGTAGCACAGCCAACAAGGCTGGTAGCCACGGAGAGCCTCATGAACCTGTCCAAAGCTAGTAGCCACTGAGAGTCTCCTTCCTCATGAACCTGCCCAATCCCTTTTTAAATTCATCTAGATTGGTGGCCATCACTACTTCCTATGGCAGCAAAGTCCATTGATCAACAATACATGGTGTGAATAAATATTTTCACTTTTCTGTCCTAAAACTTCCCCCAGGCGGCTTCATGGGATGACACCAGAGTTAAGTGTAATGGAAAACAAAAAATAATGTCTCCTGCTCCATTTTCTCCACACAATGCATCGTTTTAACACCTCTATCATGTTTCCCCTTACTTGCCTTTTTTCTAAGCTGAATAGTCTCAGTTGTTACAGCCACTCCTCATAGGGGAGATGCTCCAACCCCCTGATCATTTTTGTTCCCCTTCTCTGTACTTTTTCCAATTTAATAATGTCCTTCTTCAGGTGAGGCAATCAGAACTGGGCACAATATTCTAAGTGTGGTCCTAGCAAGGATTTGTATAAGGGGAATAAGATCTTGGCAGTTGTTTTCCATATAGTTCCTAATTATGACTAGCATGGAGTTTGCCTTTTTCACAACAACTGCACACTGGGCTGACATGTTTCATTGAGTGATTCACTGCTACCCCAAGATCCCTTTCTTGCTCAGTCACTGCTAGCTAGATCCCATCAGCTTATACTTGTACTTGGGATTTTCTTGCCCCAACATGCATTACTTTACACTTGCTTATACTGGATTGCATTTGTCATTAATGCCCATTCTCCCAGTTTGTTGAACTCCCTTTGGAGCTCATCTTAATTCCTTATATTTTTGACAATCCTAAATAGTTGGGTGTCATCAGCAAACTTGGTCACCTCATTACTTACTCCTAATTCCAGATCGTTTAGGAAAAAGTTGAAAATGTTAATACAGAAACCTATGGGACTCCACTAGCTGTATCTCTCCATTGGGAGAAGTTGTCATTTACTTCCACACTCTGTCTTCTGTTCTTTAACCAATTAGTGATCCATAAGACCTTAGTTTGCTTAGTAGCCTTTGGTGAGGGACTTTGTCAAAAGCTTTTTGGATGCCCAAGTAAACAATGTCTACTGGATTGCTCTCCGTACGTGCTTGTTAACACTCTCAGAGAACTCCAATAAGTTAGTGAAGAGATAAGACTTTACCTTATGGAAGCCATGCATTTTCCTCATCAAGCCATGTCTCTCTATGCACTTATTTATTTATTTATTTATTTATTTAGAAAGCTTCTATGCCACCCCATTCGCTGAAGCCTCAGGGCGACTCACAACAATAAATAACATAACAATATAAAAACAATATAGTTGGAGATGTCCTGGCCAAAGATGTAAAATCAATAAATAGTACTAACAATTAAAATGATGTTTAAATAAAAAGGTCTTTGCCTGGCGCTGCAAAACAAATAACGACAGCACCAGGCGGAACTCTCTGGGGAGCGCATTCCATAGATTGGGCACCACCACAGAGAAAGCCCTCCTCCAAGTACTTACCCTCCTAATTTCCTTCATGGAGGGTTCCAGGAGAAGGGCCTCTCCTGCTGATCTCAAGGGGCGGGCAGGCACATATGGACGTAAGTGCTCCTTTAGGTAACCAGGACCCAAGCCGTTAAGGGCTTTATAGGTGATAACCATCACCTTGAATTGGGCCCGGACTTCAATGGGGAGCCAGTGAAGCTAATGGAGAACTGGAGTCATGTTTTTACTTGAATCACTTACAGATTCTATCTTTAATACTGCTTTCAACCTAACTGGTCTGTAATTTCCCAGATCCACCCTGATCCCTTTTAAAAAAATTGGTGCTACATTGGCCATTCTCCAGTCCTTTGGTACAAGGACAGTTTTTAGAGACATATTAAATATTTTGGTAGGAAGGTCAGCAATTTCATGTTTTAGTTCTTTAGGGGCTCAAGGATGGATACCATCTGGACTGGGTGATTTGCTGACTTTCAGATGGTTCTACAAGTCTAAGACCTTCTTCCTTAGTCACTATTATCTGCCTTATTTCCTCAGACTCCCTTCTAAAATACATAAGCTCAGGAATAAGTGTATGCTCTACATTTACCTCTGAAGCCTGATGAAAAGAATTCAGCTTTTCTGCAATTTCCTCATCCCTCCTCAGTGCTCTATAATTCCATTATCATCTAATATTACAAATGCTTCTCTAGCTGCTTTCCTACTTTTAATATATTTAAAGAATTCTCTATTGTTAACCTTGATGTTTTTAGTGATATCTCCCTCAAACTGCTTCCTTGCTTCTCTAATTGACTGCATGCATCTACCTTGTGCAAGCTTGTGGTACTTCTTTTCATTTGGACAAGACTTCCATTTCTTGAAGGAAGCTGTTTTCTCCCTAATGACTTCCTTGATTCCACTCCTTATTCCACCCATGATTTCCTTGACTTTGCACTGTCTTCTTAAACCTGTGGTATGCATATTATCTTTGCCTCTACTATACTGTTTTCAGGCCATCTCCAAGTGCTTTGAAGTAAAATTATCTTCTTGGTTTCCTTCTTCAGTTTATTCTTTACCACTTCCCTCTTCATGAAAAGTTTCCTCTTTTGAAGTTATATGCATCTGTGTTTGATCTCTTTGGCAGTCTTCCTCCTAACCACATATTAAATCTGCTATCAGCATGGTAACTATTACTAAATGACTCAACAGCATTTACATCCTGTACGATGTCCTGATCCTGTGCAGATAGTTGAAGTCTCCCATTATTACAGTTCTGCTTTTGTTGGAGGCCTCCCTGATTTCTAGATCACCTTGAGCATTCTGGTCTGGAGGACAAGAGCATACTCAAATGATTAAGGTAGTTTTGAAGCCAGGAATTTTCACCCATAGTGCTTTTATGGAGGAGACTTCACATTTAGATTTTCAAGCTGGCTGGACTCAATGCCTTCTTTATCATAGAGGGTAAAGCCTCCTCCGTTTCACCATATCCTGTCTTTCCTATACAGTTTGTATCCAGAGATGATTGTATCCCATTGGTTATCTCTGCTCCAGCAAGTTTCTGTAATGTCCACAGAGTAAAAGTCCTCCGGAACTACCTTCTGGAATTAGCTGTCCGAGTAGGAGTGGAATGTAATGCTTCGACCTCCTGGCCTAGACAGCCTGCCCAGAATGATACCATGGTCAAGCTACTAATTGGTCCAAGAGAATCAACAGGGTCACATTGCCCTGTCTCCTCTTGGCAAAGGTCATCTAAAGGGGCAACAAAAGCAATTTTTATTCCAAACCCAGGCTTGATGCCCTATTGAAATAGATTTAGATAATCTGTTCCATTCAAGGGTGCTTGGAGTTGACTAGTAAGCACCCACTCAAGCACTTCGCCCAGGAAGGGAAAGCTGGCTACTGACCTATAGTTATCATTGTCTGGACCCAGGATAGGAATTGTTTAGAAGTGGTCTATTTACGTTCTCCTCTTAGGAGCCGAGCACCACAGGGCAGCCAGGAAACAGTTCAACAACAAATTAAAGCCCATAACCACTGCTTTGTTATATTCATGGTGAGCATGAAGGGGCAGGGCTAGTTTTTAGGCTTCTGAAAATAGTCAATTACCATTTGTCCAAAGAATACAGAATCTTTAGGTGTTAATGTAAAAGCAGAGATTTGTCATATTAAGTACAGAAAATAGAAGAAAATATTAGGATCTGTGATCTTAACATCAGCCTTCAATTATAAGAACAGGCTAACCCAGAAGTCCCACTGTCTTCAGTGGGACTTAACCCCAAGTAAATATGTATAGGATCATGCTGCAAAGGACTAAGTTGATTCACTAAACAAAGGATCAGATATAAGATGTATGATGAAAGAAAATGTTAAGGGTAGAACACATTTGTCACATGAACTCTAGATTATACAACATCATGTGTAGAAGCTGATGCTAACACATCTGAAAAGCAAAGGTCACAAACAAGCAAACACAGCAGTACATACACGTCATCTGGTTTATTTATTGCTTGAACAAAATACCGATCAAGAAAAGCTTCCAGGAGGATTAGAAAACCTACCTACTCAAGTAACATACAAATCAGTGCATAGGGTGTGATGCAAAATAGCGACTCAGATTTCCGAAGTGAAAATAACTTCTTAAAGCCTAGTCATCATATTAAACTCAAAGGACCCTTTCAGATTAAGGAGGCCCATGAACCAGAATAGAGGCCTCTGGAGATTTTCTTTCCAATTCAGCAAAAACAACTTAGTGAATATACAGGCTTCAAATATACAATGGCATAAGAAGACAGCTGATATGATACCCAGTGGAAAGAAAAAAGAACATGACCTTTACCCAGTCCCAATATTTTTGTATCCCACCTTTATAACACCCGACAATACTGAAAGGAGTTCTGCATGAGACAGAAAGAACAGAGAATGCTATGGCAGCCTAGTTTTTAAGCTATGAACAAGAAGACATTGCATACAAGTGAAAGAGCAGCAGCAGAGGAGGGCCAGAGGAGGGTCATAGCCATGGTTTTCACTTGGGGGTAGAGGAGCAACTTGAAGGGCAGTTTACAAAGTATGGTTGCCACATGGGAGGCTGCTTTAGATAACTCCAGGTGGCAAACACCACCATGTCAATGCAAATGTCAGGGAAAGATGAAGTTTACTTTTTACTTCACCTGAATGGCTTACTGTTTGAAACTATCTGCACATGGCAGCCAGAATACACACATCAACATTATTAGACATTATAAACATTATTAGACATTGCAGAGATTCAATAAAATGGTGGGAGAAAATTCAGTCAAGATAAACAATTATTTCTCTCTCTTCCTCAGTAAGGTTTGAGATCTTTCAAAGGAATTTATCAGTCTGATCCAGCAAGGCTAAGCTATTCTTTTTAACATTTGTTATTGGGTGAATTAAAAACACAAGGCAGTACCTTATACTGCTGTTGTACTCCTGCTGTTTCTGTTGTGCCAGTAGAACCCACTGGTATTGCTACAGGAAGCTGGCACTTCCTAATGCAACCTTGAAACTGAGTGGAAACTCATTGCTGGAACAGAAGGCAGCCACTGATCTGTCCCGTTTCAGAAATAAGCATTTCTGCTCATTTCCATTTGTTCAAGGAGCCCCTAGCTCCTTACGTGTCCATGGTGGGTCCTGCTGGCATGCAGGGAGCATTGGATACTGCACACAGCAAATAAATAAAATTCATAACAGAGCTTGGATGGATAGGAATGGCAGACATAATCTACTCTGGAACAAGAGTAGGGAAACTCATTCAGCCAGAGGCTGAACTCCATTTCAGGCCATTTCAGACAACCTCTTTGGAGGGCATTTTCCAGGAATGGATGAAGCCAAGGAAAAAGAGGTGTACCCAAAAATACAAAAATACCAGCATAGTGTAGCTTAAAGCCATTACACCAGTAACCAGTCCTTAGGAGAGACATTTCAACCTTCAGGAATGGTTGGAGTGGGCAGAAGAATTGCACAAAAGCTGAAAAACGCCAGTGATTGGGGTGGAGTCATCTGGGGAGAACCGGAAGGCTGAACTGAGATTTGCAGTACCCACAGTTCCCCACCCCTGCTTTAGAGAATCAGACTTCCACAAACAAGGAAGTTTTTTACACTGGTCTTGCCAAAGACAAATGAAGATATCACAGTTGTTTCTGAAATGCTGATTTTACACCTCACTTTGGGCTGAGGAAATTCATGCACTTCAGGCCACTGCCTAAATATCTATAGCTATAACTGTAGGAGATTTATGACAGGCTGGCAATGAAATGGCCACTAAAATTGGCAAGGAGGATGTATATGTGCTCTAGATAACAGGTGAGTCCAACAGAAAATAACTTCTGTTACAGTTGCCAATACTGCTATCTGTGCCCAGCAAAAGAAAGAAAAATGAATGAGATGTTAGCAAGAAAGTAATGTTGTGTAAGAGCAGCCAAGATCTCCTCCTACTAGTTGTAGTGTCTTATTACACTCTTGTTCCACTAATTCACAGCTGTTATGCATTTTCTACATGCATACAGATACACTTTGACTACAGGTACCCAAGCTCTTGCTTCTCTTTGTGGGAGGCTAGGAGAGAACACTGAGCAGGATTTTAGATATCAGAATCTTTGAATCTATAATGTTCTGTGCCTATAGTAATAAATGGTCTTTACTTCTGAATGCCAGATTTAAATTGGTCCTCTGGAAAAGGACATACAGATTAAGGCAGAAGCATGCCAAGCATGCTTGCCAATGCCCAACTGAGCAAGTAAGTGGGCAGTTAAAACGAAAGGGAAGACCACTTGAATTGATACAATCTTTACTAGTTCATAGTAAATGTGTGAAGGAAGAGATACATACACAGGCAGCCTTGCTGTATGTTTCCCCATCCACACAATTTCAAGGAGTAGGGGGGATCAGCTTAACAATGCTATCTCTCCCACCTACACAGGTAAAATTTTTCCAAAGCCAATGACAGATGCACAGATTTGCTAATTATTATGAAATATGATACAGGAAGGTAATTGTTAAAGTAAACTTTTTATTAACTGCTACTTTTTATAACTATTCTGATTATTCCTTTTTTTCAGCTGAGTCATGATTTAGAAGCAGAACAGATTTCCCTCAAAAAATATGCCAGCTTTTTATGTTGAAATACCAAGTAGCAACTCTACTAAGAACAACTACTGGAAAAGATAGCATGCAACCTGAGTGTACTTTAACCACTGAACTTTGAATTTTGTAATGCCTGATCCACAATCTCCTAGAAACAGCTTGGCAAATGAAAGTTTAAAGTCTACTGAGTGACTCTGAAAAACTTGAATAAGCTTTATTTAACTTAGCCATCACTCAACCTTAGTTCTTCCGAGAACTATCTATACTTCAAACAATTGGTTATGTGTGATAGAATTCAATTTCTCAGTAAATTTAATTCATGCTGGTTTGAATGCCACAGAGGAGGAAAAAAGGAAGACAAGATGTATGGGAATGAGAGAAAGATGATAGAAGGGGGATTGTATATTTTTGTGAGGGATTGAAGACAGGAAGAGGGGTTCAAAAATGGAGGTAAGTAAATGAGAGTGAAAAGATTGAAAAAGGCAATCAGAAGATCGAGAAGGTGGTAAGAAATATGAGAAAAGTTGAAGATGCATGAAAAGTTTGGTGTACTTCCCCTACACTCACCAGAAAAAAAGAATAGAAAAAAATACGAACACCTAAATAGGTCCCTTAGGACTTATTAAATTCTATAGCTATTTGGTTCTCCATAACACTAATGGGGAGGTATCATACAAAGCATTTTATGCTTCAATAACAATCATCTGGTTCACACATAATAATGGCCCAAACTATGGATTAGGAAGGAGTTGCCAATGAGTTGTGGGTTGCCAGCAAGTGCAAACCCTGCACAACTTAGTGTTTGCAAATCAAGAACAATCCATGGTTTCCTTTTCCAGGTTTGTGCTCAACAAACAATAGTGAAGCCCTAGTGCTGGGTTCATATGTAACAAAAAGCTACAATTCAATACTCTGGTTTTGTGGTCTAGGGTGGTGTGGAACACAGTATGAAAGCCACCGCTTCAGATTTGATCCAAACTATAACTCCTTGTCATCTTGCAACCTATTATTTGAGCATAATAACTAGCCTAAATTAAAGTACTAGGAAATACTAATCATAGACACATTGGATCCTAAATAGTCATTGGTGTAGGATCCAGTAGCAGCCTTTTTCCCACATGTATTACCATATAAGTTAGAGAGTGTAAAAAGGCCACACATTTCTTTTAATATTTTGGTCAATTCTCATTTTGAGATCAAAAGACAGACAGGGGTGGGGAGGGCAGGCGGGCAGGCAAAGAGAAACAAACCACTTCTTTGCCTAGTTAGTGCTGGCTGGAAACCTGAATGTTAGAGAACATAATACAGGGAAAGAAAAGGGACAAACAGCCTCCTTAAAAATAAATGCTATGCTACTGAAGCTCAATCCATTTCTTCCCCTAAATCAAAGTTTCAACTTTATTGCTTCAGTCAAAGATCTTTACAATAACCCTGGATACAACACAGCTACATTCCATTTAAATTCAATTTTAAAAACTATAGTAGATGCGTTCTTATCTCCTTTCCTATTTGCATTCTCATGCTTCCACTATTTACAGATCAGCATACCTATTTCTGTTATGTAACCTGGTATAAGAACATTTTGCTTCCAGGGGCAGGGGTGGGGGAATTACAAGACACCTTACTTTCAACTTTTAATTATATACATCTCTCTTCATCCACTTCCAACACAGGGGGTTTTTTTGAGCTTCCGAGGCTGCAATCCTTACCATGTCTACTCACAAGTAAGTCTCACTGAGTTCCACAAAACTCTCTCCCAGATACAGAATTGCACCCTAAACAAATTAGAAGCCTATCTATATTAGGTGATGAGCACAGATCATCTTCTGAAGACACTTATGCAAAGCTTTAAGAGACAAAGCACTCTGAATGAAACTATCAGGAAAATCTGTTTCAAACCTCTTAAGTCTCACTCATTTTGGTGGTATCACTTTTGGACATTGGCCTGGCATGGATGATTTAGAAGAAACATACCAGAAATATCAAGGTAATTACAAGGCAATCCAATCCTTGCCAGTCACTCAATAGTTTTGAGCAATCGGAGTCTCTGGGAACACTTTGTGAGTGATGTTGCAATTGTTTAACTGCCTTGGTTGACAGCCATGGGTGGATCTATCATCTTTGCCCTGACCTTTAGCAGACATGCATACCTATCTTTCATCATGTAAGCAGCATCATTCATTTAAGTAGTGACTACAAATCTAAAATTGAGCAAGTAAGTGTTGTGTGACATTTCCTATTTTATACACTTTGTCTTGGCTATGGGACAGCATACAAATGCAATAAATAAATAAAAATTAGTTCTACTTAAGAATACTCCCACTGATTTCAAGTTCAGTTAGAATAATATTGAATACAATATGCCTATATATGTAACATATTAAGCATTTTGACTATAATAGTCAGTGTTTTTTTTTCATAGAATGCACCAGAACGGAGTTCCAGCACCATTTTTCGACAGATTTTCCAAGTTTTAAAAGTAACTTTTGAAAATTTGATGTTTGGTCCACGTGGATTCAAATCGCCCTGTCGAGCGTAGCAGGTCGGCAGCAAAATAATTAAAACAATGCATGCGGGCTGCTTGTGTGTTGAATCCGATACATGCGTACTTCATCCGTGCTGGTTGTGATGGCGCTGCTCAGCTTGTGATTGGTCATGTGGTTGCACACTGAGTGCTTACTGCGGGTGGCAACCGTTATGTTTCGTTACAGAACTGACGTGTGTGTGTGTGTGTGTGTGTGTGTGTGTACAGTGATTGACTACGTGCGAAAGGTAAATGATTTCATGAGTTCCGGCACCTTTTTCTTACAAAAAAAGCATTGATAATAGTTATTATTACATTGCAATTACACTCCACATTTCTTCCACTTACAAGGAACCAAAGGCCGCTTACACAGTTCTCTCCATTCTTTCCTCACATCAATGAGCTTGTGAGGTAGGTTAGGTTGAGAGTCTATGAATGGTCCAAAGTCACCCAGTGAGCTTCAAGGATAATAGGGGGCTAAAACCTGGATCTCTTAAGTCCCAGTTCAACATTCTAAACACCATGCCATTCTGGTTTCCAAAATTTACATTTGTTATCACAAATCTTTTCAAATGGATGGTGCCATTTCTGTGTTTCTTATATGAAGAGATGTAACTGTGCTTAAGAAGTTTTTTTAATAAATCTAGTGCCATAGGAACTATATTGTTTCTGCCTGACCTAGTTGGATTTCAACTTCTGTTGTTGATTTATTCAGTTTTCAACTAGGGTAACCCCACAAAATATGAAGTTATGGAAGTCATCCAATTCTTGAAGGTTAGAAAATGAAAGTGAAATGTCCACACTTGATCTGAAGTGCTTTCAATAATCCCAGAACTTCTATTCAGTAAGAAGCAACTTTTTACAAGGTGACGGTTTATAACATTCTAGCCAACATCACTTATAAAATCCTCAAAACCGAACTTATACAATACTACTATATTGATTTTGTAGGCTCATTTTATGTTTGTTGCTCATTTTACTATTATAATTTTGCTATAACCATTGTTAGTCTTACTTAGAGTACCCAATAAATGAATGGGACTTGAATTAGATTCGTATTGGGCATAACCAATTGGATACAACCAATCAATATTTCCTTTTCCAGACAAAGGATAGGTTCACACATACACAAAGCCAGGATTGGGGGGGGGGGCGAGGGAATTCAACTGGGATTGTATTGTGGGAGCAGAAAAGTGTGCAAATGTCCTTTTTTTGGTTGGTTAGCAGGTCTTTTGGAGGTGTGCACTTATGACTGTCATATTTGTAAATCTGCTTAGTTGATGCCCTGTCAATTCCAGCTGTCAAACACTAACAGATCACGGAGGTCAGAACAGCTTTAAATCGTGAACAGCTGTCAGGTACCTTGCTTCAACTAGAAAACACAAGGAAACAGGAAAAAAAGGGAGGGGGCAGAGTCGTTCACCAGGAGAGGGCTTAAGTTCCCTTGACCAGTGTAATCATCTTGAATTCTAATGTTGCGTCAAGACTTCTCAGTGCTGTCCACCTTTTGACACTTCCCTGAGTCTTCAGCAACTCCAGAGAGAGAGTCAACTCTTTCTTGGAAGTGTTACTACAGTTCTCCGAGAGAAGAAACATAACAACACCAACACTGAGAGGGCAGCTGAATGCGATAGAGTGAATGGGGCCATATTGAGGGGGGCATCCAATTTGCTTTGTCCTGTGAAAAGAGGGTTTGTTTGCTTTTAACTCTGTCAAATTTGTGCATTTTGTGGGGCAGAGAAATAGATGTCTTGGCTGGGATGTATACAGAGAGGAAATAAATGCAAGCCGTTTCAAGAAGGGGAATATAATGGAGGAGAAATCAGCAAATCAGTAGGTAGTTATCCACAATAGATTGCTGTCTCTTGTGCAAACCCATTCAAAGTATGGTGCATAAGATCAATGAAATACTTAAAACAGGATAAAATAAATGAATATTTTACAATCTAACTTCTGTTTTCCCCAAATACAAAAAGGCCTAACTCCTTTTCAGAGCTTCTGCTACAAGCCTAAGTTCATATTAGCTCCCTCTAAATGCATTAATCTAGAACTACCACCATCAACATTGGATTCTATATTCACTCCTGTTGATGTGGCATCTGCATTCCCATAAACCATGATTTTAGATAGGCACAATGTACTTATGGTATGGTCTCAGAGAAACAAATTTGCATTAAGTTATCTTCACTTTCCACACATTAACAAAAGCAAACTAAAGGAATAGCAGAGGTCTACTTTCACATTTGTGTCAAGAGAATGTTCTAATGATATGCTTTAGAGATTTCAAGGGTTGTTTAATACCTATAGTAGGATAATGGTGAATGGAGGGACATATTAGTAGCTTAATGCTTATCATATTTACTACAAACAAGTATCACTAGGCTTGATGTGACCTACTTCCTGGGGTAAGCAGGTTTAGGATTGCAGCCCATTTATAACTTAGACACATCCCTAATCACTTGTCCCTATCCAAAGATAATAAACAACTGTTACCACTTAAGAGAGTTTAAGTACTGTTACCTAAGATAGAGTGATATTTATTACTTCTAATACATACTGAATTTTACTAATGCTGTCTTAGAGAAGAAAGCAGAATAGAAAGCATACTTTTCTTTCACTTTTGAAAGAATATGAAGCATACTTTTGCTGCCAGCTCTACTCAAAAGTATATAATTGCATTACAACAATCCACCACCAACTAGATAACACTTTTTTTCAACTGATACTCCCCTCATACTATCAATGATATCTGTTGTCAGCTTCCCACCACTGAGAAGTCATGAGTATCAAGACTATCGCTTAATAGGAATCAACCAGAAGGAGCTGCCAAAAGACATTTTAAGCAACTGAGAACATTATGTTTTAAAATAAGAATGTGCATGTCCATGCATATATTTTGCCAGCTTAGTCCAAACTGTTTTATATTCAAATCCTAGCTTATGAGGGAACTTGCTCGGCTATGGACAAGTTAGTTTGAGTTTCCCATCTGTAAATCAGCATTATAACAGCCCACCTCAGACTGTAAGAATGGAAGGCTGAAACTATCAACTATCGAGTACATTAACAATGAAATCATTTACCTGTTGGCTCAGAAATAAGCCCCGCTGATAATGTGTCTTGCTCCCAAGTAAGTGGCTATAGGATTACAGGCTAAATGTGTTTTAGCAATGACTTAGAATGACATACTACTAAGTGACAACAGCAAAGATGAAACTGCCAACCTAGTTTCACCCTTTGAGCTCTCTTGCCTACCTGTCCATAATGACTCACGATGTGACAGGTCACTTAACCTCTACTCTCCTTTTAAATTAGGAGTATGATCTACTTCTGTACAGGGCTGATCAATCAAGTGTTCACTGATGCCTATAAAGATTGAAAAAACACACCACCACGACCAAACAAAGCCGGGAGCAGGGGGTGGGGGGGATGAAGAGAGAGTCCTAGGGATAGGCGGGGAATGGGGAGAAAGCCAGGAACGGCGTACTAAGGACAAGTGGCACAGAGGCACGAATAAGAAATAACGAGAGAGATCTGAGGGATCGGTGAGGAAAAGGAGGGCTCTCCCGAGGGTGGTGGATGCAGCCTAATTTGTAGGGTGGAACAGTAAAGGTGCCGGACCGGGGGCTGGGGAGGCTACGAATGAGGGAGGGCACGGGATAGTGGGGAAGCAGAGGCTGCATGAAATCTAGTCCACGGCACAGAAGGACAGAGACTGGCCACGGAGGGATCCGGGGGAGCTACGGTTGGAGGGGTAGAAGCGAAAAGGAAGGGCCGGGGGAGGCGGAAAGGGGCTTCTAGTCCGTTGCCGACAAGCTCCCTCGCCGGGCCAGCGCCACTCACCCGCTGCTACGAGCCTGAGATCCGGGCCGCTCCGTCGTCAACTCCGGCCGGCACCAACACGGGAGCCCGGAGGCCGCTCCACTCTGCTCCGCTCCTCCTCCGCTCCGCCCCTGCCCGGCTCCTTCCTTCCGGGCCCTGCAGGCCGGCCGGCCCATGGCAGCGCCGCGGCACACTTGCTCGCACGCACGGGCGGCTTCCTGCGGCGCCTTCTCGGGGCGACCAGGCTCTTCCGCCCAGAAACGGCTAGGGCGGAAAAACAACCTCTCTAGGGCGTTTGTGAAAAGCCGGGACGCTTTTTTCCGCCTTTCCTGGCCGCGCTATCTTAAACCTTAAAACCGCTGCTGAGGATAGGAAGAGGAGGAGGACAAGGGGTGGCCCCCTCCACTCGACACCTTGCTCGCTTGTCCCTTCTGTGTGGAGCTTTAGGGCCTCAGCCCACCGTCGATAATACCAAGGGCGCAGGGGCAACACTTAACGCCTGCAAACTGCTTCAGACATGACTAATGCAATGGCTAATTAAGTTGAAACCGTGCATTCCTGGGATGGCCTGGTGGCCCATTTTACTTGGAAGGCTGTCCTTTCAAGGATCTGTGGTGGAGATGCTGCTAGTTTTGCTTCTGTACGTGATTTTCAACAAAACAAAATCATAAAGAAACACTTTCTTAAATAAACTGGAAAAAATAGGTGCAATCCTAGTCATAGGGTTGGTTGGGGTCGCAGATTTGACTCCAGGAATGTGTTCCAAGGACAGAGCTCAAACTCCAACCATGGATTGCCCCCTCTCTTCCCTCACAACCAGTGTAGTTCTTTGTGGTGGCTGTAGCTCCAGGATTGCAAGTGTTGGAGCTGAGAAGAGAGGCTTGCTGGGATATGATCCTAGTGATCCCTCAGCATCTTTTCTTTAAGAGCAGAGGCAGAAGACCTAGGCCACCTGAGCTATAAGTGACACAGCTCCATGAGAACTCTCAAGCTACAAATCTGCTCCTTGAAGGGGAGTACCTTGCAAATGTATCTTTATTTTTAAAGCTATTTTAATGTTAGAATCTTTTCAAGGTGTCATACAAGGCAAAGCTTACAAAACAGATATTTTAAAAAATCAATAGCTACATTTTCATTAAAAATCCATTACAAAACAAATGTCACTGTTTACAGAGTTCTCAATATGCACATTTGACATAAGAAGCAGCCATTTGCACATCTCCTAGTATGAATCACTTCACAAGCCATAGTGAAAAATCATAGGATAATTAATTCCATGGCATTTGAAGTCATCTCCAAGTTGGCCCAATTACAGATCTAAATAACATTTAAATCCAGACACTATAGTTTGATTGTGCATTAAACAACTCACAGATGCAGTTCATCAACTCTACAATTAGGTGATTAAGCCATGATTAAGTTAGAGTTGATTCAGACTTCATATTCAACTCTGAACACCCTGACTGAAACTGGATATTCGAAAAGGCTACAGCAAAGTCTTTGGCTTAATCTATGGGAAATTGTGGATTAACCATGATTTGCTGTGATGCATGAACAGCCTCTAAATGACCTTACTTCAGTAAGCTAAGGAGTATATATATATACCTTCTGAATCATTGGGTAGTAGTTTAGATACTGTTTCAGCAACAGGCACAAGTTGACTTTGCAAAAATAATGCTGACAAGGAGTAGATGTGTTGAAGTTGTTTCCATTAATTCTGTGGTGGTCTGCAATAGTTTCCTGTCTTGTTATTCCACTATGTCCCTACGCTATTCGTTTAATATTTACCACCTAGAATTTAATGTGAGAGTCTTTTTTCTAGGAAGTAATATAAAGAAATCATTTCCCCTCTTGCTGGCAATATGAAATAAAGGAGTTAATAGCCAGGAGATAGTACTTGGTCTAAATCCACAGGTTTGGATATACATTCTCTTTGTTTCATCTTACCCTCTATGGAAAGTCCAAATTTTGATGTAATTTGCAATACTGGTATGTTTATGAACTTTGCACTTAACTTGGAAAACAGAAACTTCTATATAAATCCCTGGAGTGGAAGCCACTGTAGATTTATATATTGGCGCAGGGAATTGGGGGTGGAGAATACGCTAAGCATTCTCACTATCACCATTTACAGAGGGTTAATAATCCTAAATTTGTGTTTTTTGTTGTCTTACAAATTGTCTGTCTGTTCCTCTGTGTAAACTGTAAGCCTAAACTCCAGCCTCAGGTAAATGAAAGCCTGCCTTTGTTTCCCAGGTATTCTCCAGTAATACTGGCTGGAATGCTAAGAAATGACGCAAGTATTTTGAAAGTTGTGTTAGTAGTAACATCTACTAACACAGGAATTGTCAGGACAAAATAAAATAAAGCTCTTGCCATAATATGGCCACAGAAAACTTGAAAATGACAAAAATACTTTTAGACTGTTAAGATGGCATCCTGAACTGACCAGGAAACTATGTTGTCAGTTTTGTTCCTTGTCCCTAAGATATACCAATCTATGCCTCCCCTGACACCTCTTCTTTTGTCCATTGTCTTAATTCCCTTTGTTTCTACTCTCCTGTACCTCTTGCAAACTGCCTACTTGATCTCCCCTCACAAAAAGTATACCTGACTATGGTATTTTAAAAGCCCCTTGTACTTTTCCTTGTAGTCGACTGGAGTATGCATATGATCCAAAACAGTGAACACAGGTCACACTGGGGATGTACAATGAAAAGAACATTTATATTTTATTCAGATGTACAGGAAATATATGCAATATGTAGGTGGCCTCCAAAGGGACTACAAAGGTGGAGTCTGCACAGGATGTTCTTATCCCTCTGTAAGTACAGGATGCTCTTATCCTTCTTTATGACAGCTCAAAGGCTGTCATGAAGAGGAAGATCAAGATCTCCTCTTGGTGATACCAGGGTGTAGGACATGGAATAATCAAGTCAAGCTGCAACAACCCAGATTGAGGCTGGACATCAGGAAAAGCTTCCTCATTGTCAGAGCAAAACGACAGTGGAACCAGCTGCCTAGAGAGCTGGTGGGCTCTCCCACACTAGAGACATTCAAAAAGAAACTGGACAGCCATCTGAGTGGGATGGTGCAACAGCAGGGGGTTGGAGCCCATGGCTTCTTCCAACTCTACTATTCTATGATTCTGTGATAACCTATCAGTTTGGAAGACAATGAAGAATGATGTAAGCAGTTTGCTAGAGGCACATGAGAGTAAAACAAAAGGGTTGAATGGATTAAAACACAAAAGGAAGACATTTCAGGACAGGTATACATTAGCATATCTAAGGTGAGAACAAGGCTTGTGACAGGCTTTTCACATCAGATCAGATCCTACCTTATCTCTGAAGCTGTTCTTACAGTATCAGGCTTTTGGCAGCCATATTATGGCAGAGCTTTCATTCATACTGTCCTGATACACAGCACCTTCAAGATTAACAAGCAATTTGTCTTAGGCCATCAGGCACAAGCACCCAAACTGTGCCCAAAATTGAGGTTGCCAAGGGCAGAGCACACCATGGAGGAAGAAGGCAAAAGGAAATAGCTATGACTATCATGTCTTCCTCATTCAATTTTACCATATGGGTCTTACCTGAGTTGTATTGCTTTAACATCCTCCCCCCCCCCCCACATTCACACTTATCCATTGTTGCAAGGGTAAAAAGCAGGTGCTCATCCTCACAGTCCCCACACCCCCTCTCCACCCAGGAATACAAACAGCTGTGTTGATGCTCATCAACAAAAAAATTCTAGCAATTTTTATCTCCAGAAGGAGCAGATCTTCTGTAATGCTAATAGGGCTTAATTCCCCATTCAGAATCAAGCCATGCCTTACAGCAGAGAAAAATCCCCCATCCTGGACTCTGAAGGAATTCAGAATTCCTTGTGCCCTCTGAGTCAGCTGCAAATGACATAGCATCCCTGCTAATAAAAAAGTGCTGGCGTTGCATTCCGGTGAGCCCTGGAGGTACTATAGCACTGTCCCCAAACTTACAGCAGTCTGCCCCACAAACAGCGCTGGCCTTCCGCTCCACACCGAGGCAAACTCTGTCAGAAAAGCCCAGGCATGCCACTCCAGCTATTGGCACAGCTGGCCAAACACTCAGGAGACACTCTGTCTTCCAGGACTACAGCTGAGATACATAAATCCAAACAAACAAGCCCAGCATACACAGTGCTCCCACACACCCTGGAGGAGGAGATATATTGTGACTGCAGTCTCACACATCCCCCCACATCTGCAAACACACCCTGTGGGGCAACTCCTTAATCCTTAGTTGCATATTCAAGTGCTATCCTTTCCTCTTCTCTCACACCACCCCACAACTGACTAGGGACAATGTGTTCCAGCTGTTGACTACTGATCATTCAGCTATCTCTACACTTGTTATAGTAGCCCCTCGGTCCAAATGAATTCCACACTGTTTTCTCTGCAAGTGAGGAAAACAGTCCATGCCATGGCCATCAGCAATGACAAACACGTTCCCCATTTTTCCTCTGTGCAGTTGCACCTTTGCTAACTCCATGACAGGCAGTTAGACAACCGAAGAATGTATTCCTAGTATGTAAAAAGTGTCCCAAAAGGTCACTGTACCTGCTATCTGTGGAGCAACTGTCCAAGGCACAGAAGATTTACTGGTCAGACTGGTTACTAACCACCCCACATCTTTCTCTTGCAGAATCTCTTCTGCCCAGATGCTCTTTAGTAAAGGATTTGCTATCACTATTGTATTCTTTGTTGTTAGGGAGCAGTAGACAAGGATTACTTTCTTTCACCTTAGTGTGCTCTGCTTTCAGATGGCCTCAGAAGGGAAACAGGTTGTAAGCTCAATGGGTGAAGATCAGTGGCTCTGCCTCTCTTTGATCATTGAGGTTCCCTAAACCATGAGGAAGTAGACCTCTCACGGTGCAAGGTGGAGTGGATGTTACTTTCATGGAGTTTGAAGCAGTCTGCTGGAGGTGACAAATGGTAAAGGGTGCTGGGAGGGAGGAAGGCATTTAAGTCTATTGGGGTACTATTTATCAAGGTGGCTAATTCAGAAAGGGTTGTGGGGGGGGGGTCCAAAGGGCTGCTTTGGTCATGTAGGGGCCAGGCTGTTATAACATGTTGGCTGCTAACTGACTCATGTGTGGCATGGGATGGATTGTATACAAGATTCCTAGGTCCTTAAGCATGTAAAATGGATGAATGGATGGGCCTAATGGATGACTGGATGGGCCTTTTTGGGGAGGGGGGAATGTGGAAGATGACCCAGCTACCCAGACTTCTGTAGCTGAAATGATTTCATGGTCCTTGATGTCATCTGTTTACCAAGAGCAGTAAAGGAACTGGGATGAACAAACGGATTAAAAATAATTTTCAAATGGTCAAATAAAGTGATTTTATCTATGCATATTTCTGGCAGTCAGTCATAGACAACAAAAGTATATAAAAGTACCATGGAATCCCTTCCAACTTTGTTGTTGCTACTCGCAAAGTCATGTCCAACCCATTGTGACTCCTTGGACAACATTCCTCCAGGCCTTCCTGTCCTCCACCATCCCCTGGAGTCCACTTAAGCTCATGCCGACTGCTTCGGTGACTCCATCTAACCAACTCATCCTCTGCCGTCCCTGTCTTCTTTTGCCGTCAATTGTTCCCAGCATTAGGTTCTTCTCCAGTGAGTCCTTCCTTCTCATTAGGTGGCCAAAATATTTGAGTCTCATCTTCAGTATCTGGCCTTCTAAAGAGCAATCAGGGTTGATCTCCTCTAGGACTGACTGGTTTGATCATCTTGCAGTCCGAGGGACTCGCAGGAGTCTCCTCTAGCACCACAAGTCAAAGGCCTCAATCCTTTGGCGCTCAGCCTTCCTTATAGTCCAACTTTCACAGCAATACATTGCAACTGGAAAAACCATAGCCTTGACCAGGGGTCGACAACGCGCAGCTCCGGAGTCGCACGTGCCTCTTGAATCCCTCTGCTGCGGCTCCATCGCTCAAAATATGCGTCACAGCCGCCAATCTGCGACTCACGCCGGCACAGCCGCTGATCTGCAACCTGCGCCAACATGGCCACCAATCTGTGACATGCACTGATTAACTGAGCTTTTTCCCCGGGTAGGCCAACCATGGATAAATTGAAGAAAAGTTTCTGAAGAAAACCGAATGTTTAATGGTATGTGGGTAGATTTGCTTTTACTGCTGATGAACTTATGGGGTTTGCTGTTTAATGCATGCAGCCCTTTAGCACTGACTTTGACTCTGCAGGAAGCTGTTCTCCTATTCAAAATATATGAAAGGAGTCCTACTAGTTTATAATGTAAGATTAAAAGTAAGTTTTTAGTGACTGAACAAGAGCTGCAGCTAAATCATAATGAAGATATTGATCTACTTCCTTGTTTTAAGAAGATTCTTATAAAAATTCCAGCAACATTATAACATTGGGAGAGGGATGTTTGTTCAATATTTCACCAGACTATTATTTATATTTGTTGTACTGCAGAAACTCTACTTACTGTATGAAAGTATCAGTTAGTCCTTTTTTTATTCAGGTTGACAGCTGACTGCACCCTCCAGTACACGTGATAAACGGATGAGGGCACACAGAAGCAGACGGCATTTTTGGTTTGCTGCAGGTGGATAATTTAAGTTTGACTTTTTATTTCATAAATACGAGGAGGACTCAAATAGACATTGAGTATTTTATTTGAAAGTAACCTTCAATCCAGCATCTTTTTTTCTGAGTTCAAAATGTTTTTGTTGCATGCGGAAAGAAAAATTTGTTTTCTCTGTAGCAGTTCACTGATTTCATAAATGCAACACACTATAGTTTTTTTATACATAGCATAAAGCGAAAAACCATATATGCAGTGTTATCTTCAATTTAGATGTCAAAAGGGTTTTGCGGCTCCTGGTGTTTTCTTTTCTGTGGAAAACGGGTCCAAATGGCTCTTTGAGTGTTAAAGGTTGCCGACCCCTTGGCCTTGACTATTCACACTTTTGTCGGCAGGGTGATGTCTCTGCTTTTTAGTATGCTGTCTAAATTTGCCCTTGCTTTCCTCCCCAGGAGCAAGCATCTTTCAATTTCTTGGCTGCAGTCCCTGTCTGCGGTGATCTTGGAGCCCAGGAAAATAAAATCTGTCACTACCTCCATTTCTTCCCCATCTATTTGCCAGGAAGTGAGAGGACCGGATGCCATGATCTTAGTTTTCTTAATGTTGAGTTTCAAGCCAACTTTTGCGCTCTCCTCCTTCACC
>NW_025336480.1:11568481-11709789 GCF_004798865.1 Varanus komodoensis
GGCAGGGCGACAGTATACAGCCTTGCCAAACTCCTTTCTCAATTTTTAACCAATCAGTGGTTCCGTGTCCAGTTCTCACTGTTGCTTCTTGACCTGCATATAAGTTTCTCAAGAGACAAGTAAGATGGTCTGGTACTCCCATTTCTTTAAGAAATGGCCACAATTTGTTGTGATCCACACAATCAAAGGCTTTAGCATAGTCAATGAAGCAAAAGTAGATGTTTTTCTGGAACTCCCTAGCTTTCTCCATGATCCACCGTATGTTGGCAATTTGATCTCTAGTTCCTCTGCCTCTTCGAAACCCTGCCTGTACTTCTGGTAGTTCTCGGTCCACATACTGCTGGAGCCTAGATTGTAGGATCTGATTGTAGGTACTTTTCCTATTATATAGGCAGAGGAACTGGTTTGATCGCCTTCTAGTCCAAGGGACTCGCAGGCATCTTCTCCAGCACTACAATTCAAAGGCCTCAATTCTTCGGCGCTGGTAGTTCTGAAGAAATCCTGATAGTTCTCGGTCCACATACAGCTGGAGCCTAGCTTGTAGGATTTTGAGCATAACTTTGCTAGCATGTGAAATGAGTGCAATGGTACGGTAGTTTGAACATTCTTTGGCATTCCCCTTCTTTGGAATTGGAATGTAAACTGACCTTTTCCAATCCTGTGGCCACTGCTGAGTTTCCCAAATTTGCTGGCATATTGAGTGTAGCACTTTTACTGCATCGTCTTTTAAGATTTTGAATAGCTCAGCTGGAATGCTGTCGCCTCCACTAGCTTTGTTGTTGCTCAGACTTCCTAAGGCCCATTTGACTTCACATTCCAGGATGTCTGGCTTGAGGTCAGTGACCATCCCATCGTGGTTATCAGGGACGTTAAGCTCTTTCTTGCATAGTTCTTCTGTGCAATCTTGCCATCTCTTCTTAATCTCCTCTGCCTCTGCTAGGTCCCTGCCATTTTGGTCCTTTATCATGCCCATCTTTGCATGAAACCTTCATAGCTCCATAGTTCCCTTCATAGCTCCAATTTTCTTGAAGAGATCTCTAGTCCTCCCTATTCTATTGTTTTCTTCTATTTCTTTGCACTGTTCATTTAAGAAGGCATTCTTATCTCTTCTAGCTATTCTCTGGAATTCTGCATTCAACTGGGTGTATCTTTCTCTTTCTCCCTTGCCTTTCGCTTCCCTTCTTTCCTCAGCTATTTGTAAAGCTTCCTCAGACAACTCTACTATGATTCTAATATCCCCACCTGCAAAAAAAGTGTTTCAACTTAGGGTCTTCCTCAGTGATCCAATATGTAAAATAGTAAGTGCATGCATGCGGCTTCTAATCAGATTGTATAGTTCAAACCTCTCATGACAAGTAGCTAATATGAACAAATGTGAGGTCTCCATAAAACTGGCCTAACCTTATCAGCCTCAGAACTGGTATCTACTCTGGCCCCTTAACCAATTTGTATAAGAGGTATGCTTGTTTCACTCTTAAACTACATTGAAAATTTACCTAGCTGAGACAGCACAGTTTGGAACTGCTCCCTGAAATGCTCAAGACCCAAACAAAGCTTTTGCACCAGTTTCTTTAAACACAGGGGAATAACAGCCCCTCCATTTGGTGTGCTATTATAAACTTCTGCCAACTCCTTTTTAATTAAATTAGCTATATATTTCATATATTTGCCCTTCTGGGTGTCTTATTTCTGCACACCCAGTTAAGCAGTGGCAGGAAGCGCATGGGGCTCCTCTTCTGGAGTAAAGGCTGTAGAATCTTCTGGAATAACTTTGGCTGGTGATATGTTCCAACATATCCTCATACTTGTACTGTTTCTCCTCTGGATAGAGATGATCTTCCTGCAGAAGATGCCTTGTAGGCTGGCCACATATGTCAACACAGAGGAAATACATCACCAGAAAACACAAATTTGTATATGCATATTTATGTCATTAGTGATGATTGCTACAATTTTAAAATAAAACACATGGTGAAGACTGACCAGGACTGGAGTCCCCCACAGAGCCCTTTCTCTCCTACCCTTAAAATATAAGAAAGGTCTTGGAAAACATTAGGGCAGACTTGTTTCTCTCCCTTTCTAGTGCTTAGCCTTGCTCTTTCTCTCATTTTTATCTTGCTATTACACTAGTCCCTAGCCTTGTTAACTTATTTGTTAGAGTAATGTCCCACCATTTTTTCTGAAAGAATCCTGAGCTGGCTTACATAATCCTTCTCCTCTCCAACTTTATCCTCGCAACAAACCAGTGAGGTAGGCTGGCTCAAAGTCAGTGATTGGCCCAAAGTCACTCAGTGAACTTCTTGACTGAATGAGGATTAGAACCTGGATCTCCAGAGTCCCAGGCCAGTACTGTAAGCACTATACCAGACTATTTCTCTCCCCTCCTCTTCACTTTTGACTAGCCATGGCAACCATTATGTGACTAGCCACATCCTCCATAAAAGTCATTCTACCATGCTGCCTACAACAGTTTCTCAAATTCCCAAATGTGCCCATGAATATAAAAAGACTGGGGATCCCTGGAGTAGGTGATCTAGTCTGGCTTCCATGTGTCAAAATAGGCAAATTCAAAGCACCTGTTCTTCCGCCTTTTGATTCTTTGACTTTATGTCAGATTTGGACTGTGCACCTCCTTCAGAGGACACCTGCAAGTAGAATTTCTACCAGTTCTTCAAAATAAAGTATTGTCCTCTGCAAAATAGGAAACCCGGCCCTCCCAAATTGTACTTCTGGTTGACAAATATGTTCCTCTTCTGGGAAATGTTGTGCTTTCCTGTTTTGCTTGAGAAACTCTTGTTCCAGAGAATGTTGGGCACCTTGCTCTTTCATTATGTCTCACAGCCCTGGTTCTCATAACTCTTGTCTTTTCTCTTGCAGACAAAGTCAGTTGGATTCATCTGCTCTGGTATTTCAGCACCCTTAAAGTTTTTTGCAATCACTAACTTGTTTTGAATCGGGAGAATGCTACATTTTTCTCTCCAAAAAGGCATTTGGTTCAGCACATTTCACTTAGACCTGCCTTCCATACAAGGGATGACTGTAACTTTCCTCTCCTATAGAAAAGTGGCAACACAGAATTGTCTTTTTAACCCAAAAGTCACTAGTAAGGTCATTTTTTTATTATAACTGATTTGTTGACTTTTAAAATGATTACATCACCCAAACCTCTGCATATAAGATATTATCTTTTTGTATCAGCTTTTAAAAATATTTTCCTCAGCCAGTTATCCAATGTCTCAAACTCCTTTCAAGCAGAAATTTTACTGCTGGTGTCAGTATTTCATTTCTATCATCTAAAATTAGAAGCATAGTAGGTCCAAGCCTACCTGCACACTACTTTTAATTGTAAGATTTTTTCATAAACAGACACACACAGGGGTTGTTTCTAAAGAGGTTAACTGTTTACAACTCTGCCCCCTCTCCTCCACACTTTAAATATCTGCTGAAGTGGCTCATAATCTACAAAAGCTTACATTATACAACCTCCAATTAAGCAAACTGAAGCAGATTTTGGGTGACACAAGGACAGCATGTTATTTTATTCCACAGTCAGGGTTAGCGAGTGATGCTTGTGAGATTGTCTTCATTTACCAAAATAACTTGGCTAGTATGGGGTACATTGCAACTAGCCTTGGGTGGCTGGTGGCAGTATTTGGAGCTCTCTTTCAGGCAGTAAAGTATCATGGGCTTGCTATGCCATAATACATCTGCAAGAGCGCCATCCTATGTACTCCCAGAGCTACTCTCCGGTAAGCAAGTGTAGAACCACATCCTTCGACCTGTATGGGCCCCCAAGACTCTTCGCTGAGGGTTGCTAGCGGTGGAAAAGCTCACTCGGCACATCTGCAGAGACGTTTGTAGCTCGGAAACACAGCGGGTCGGTTTCACACCGAAACAGGATTCCGCGAGGCTGGTTCAAAACCTGGGCTGAGACGAAGACAGAAGGAGACCGCCGAGACCTCACCTCACCTCGCCGTCCACTGCGCCCCGCGCCCCGAGGCCGGCGGGGCCGCGAGCGCGCCACGCCCACAGCCGCACACCCGCTCCTTCCCGGAAGTGCCACGTGTCCCAAGAGCGCCTGCGCGGCCTCGTCCAGTCCCTTCCGGTGTGAGGGCGAGAGCCTCCCCTGCTGAGCTTGCCGCTGGGCGAGCAGCCGCAGGCACCCGCGTACCGACTCTGCCGCCACCGCCATGGCCCAGCCGGGGAGACCCACGTACGGCAGCCAGAATGGCGCCGGGCAGCCGCCGCATCTGCACAGCAACGGTGAGTGAGCCCGCGTGGGGTCCAGCGGAGCCGCCACCGCCGGCTTGCGCTGCGGGGAAGCACGGGCTGAGCGAGGCGAGGGGCCGGTGTCAGGGCTCCTGGCTGCGAGGGGGCGGCGGGCGGGCGAGCCCTCGAGGTCGGTGTGCGTAGCTGTGACCTCCTGAGGCGGCCTCTGGCTTCTCCTCTGAGCTGGACCTGGTGCGCCCGGAGGGGGCTGGACGGGTGATCTCTCCGGGGTTATTGGCTTTTGGCCACGAGGGTTCCCTCATTCTTGTCCAGTCTGAGACCGGAGACTTGGAGGCCTTTCATTCTCGACTGGATCCCTGATTGGAATTCCCTGGCCTTCTAATAGCGAATGAGTAGTGAGTGAGTAGTACGGCAGCGCTTTGAGGAGGAGCAGGAAGATGAGCATTTATGTTGGTTATCGTAACTGTTCTTGATTTTGCGGTAAAAGTTGGCGTTTTAGGTTAGGAGGTTAAGAGGTTAGGAGTGGGGGGCTGGTCGTATTCCTAGAGTGCAACTTTGCTCCTTAAAATTGTATCACCAGAATTTTGTATAGGAATTGGAGAAAAAGTGCTGTGTGGCTGTTCCGTATAGGTAACCGGTCATGTACCCTTTTGACATAGCTTCTTAGTTGAATGGTGAATAGATACTTATAGGAGGGTTGCTTCTTCGGAGTAGCTGTCCCACAGTTCGTTGTAAAAAGAAAATGCTGATGTGTGAACAGGATTACCTGTACTAGTTTCCTTCTGGTATTTTTCAGTGACTACAAAGAATCTGAGTGATTCAAGAATATGAATTGCTAGTTTGAGTTTGGATACATACTTGTAGCATAGGATCACTTTAGTGTTGTTGATTGCTTAATTCTTGCTCCTTCATCGTGGAGCCAAAACTATCACCTGAGTCTGGGTGGAGAACTATATGAACTATGCCCCTTCACCCACGTGTACACCTACAGATTTTTCAGAGAGAAGCAAAGCAATAGCAACCTTTAGATCTAGTCCACTGTGCTGTTGGATAGGGCTGACGGAAGTACTTTCTATATGTCTGCAAATGCATCCTACTTCTGTGTTTCTACAGTGAATAACCATAACCTCTGAACGATGCATTGTCCAATGGATGATTGTCCTGACACCATGTATGGAACAGCAGAGTAAAGCAGCCTGTTTGCACATCCTGGTGGCATCCAGCAGCAAATTTTGGTTTAGTAAACCTATGATCTACCCCTACACATGCACCTTTTCCATTTTTTTGTACACAATTTCTGACTGTGTTTGTCAGAGGTTAGTCAGTTATTTAGGGGCTAAATAATGCATAATGATGGGTTTGTACATCACAATTAGACGTTATTCACAAAAACTTGAAGTGATTTGTTGGCAACATGAGTTCCCATGAACTGTTTTTCACAGTTTGCTGCTGTGCTTTGCAAATTGCATCATATCCAGGTCCAGTCAAAGGTAAATAAAATAGCTATTTTGCTAAAGCTGAGCAGGTCAGAATCTGATCAGTGCTAGGAGATTCCTTGGAATCCATCTTGTTTTCCAATACAAAGAAAGGCAGGCTGTAAATATAAGCATAAAATCATGGTGCCACATACATTTCCTTGTAACAGGAAATGCGTGTGTAAGGTTTCTTCTTTTTAAATCCTTTATTTTGTAATAGATGAGTAAAATGTAAGTAAAATTTCAGTGCAGTTTTCATAAAGTCTTCAGTTGAAACAACAGGTAGCATACATCTTAGTCACCATTTTGGACCTTGTTTGTATATGTGGCACTGTAATGATCATTTGTAGCATGGGAAGAATCTTGAATTTGGCATTTGAATAATCATTTTTTACTTAGGAATCTTCAATTAAAATGGGGATCACAAAAGGATTTTCTTTGTCTCCTAATCCTTAGTAAAACTTGAATAGAAGAGCCTGGTTTCAGATTGTGACTTGTGCTTTACCAACATCATGAATGGCTTTTGTTACAGGTAGTACTTACTCTAAACTACTTGTATATACAGGCAAAGAGTCAGCTACCTGTTGGAGTAGGAAAGCACTATTGTTAAAAATACAAAGTTCTGGATTAATATGTTTAACCTTATATTGGATTGAATAATGAAGGAATTTTGGAACAATCAAAACAGGAAAGTGTCCTCTATATGTTTTGAGCTTCCCCTCCCAGGATTTCTGACCAATGGCCATGCTGGTTGGGAGTTGAAATACCACCTGGAGGCCACCAGGCCGGGGAAGACTAATTTAGAGATTGCGTTGTGCTATGAGAGGCTAGCCACGGATATGGGCTTTGCTAATTATATTTCATAGATTTTCCTTTGCCCAGTTTGAGAGCATCTGATTAGCAAATCATATTTTCATTCACAGCTTAATATTGTCTGATGTTATATTTTGTTTTGGTAATTGCCCATTTGAGAAAGAGAGCTGCTGTGCAGAGATATTTTTTTTTAAATTATCCTGTTATTTTTGTAAGGTCAGCTTCCAAACACAACTGTTGTTTTTGGTCTGCACAGTCATAAGGCCTGGATCCTGAAAATCCTATTGACCTTGCTGTGTGGAGTGAAAAATTCATTCAGATTCTTATTGTTGCACAAAAGCAAGCAACTGCAGGACTTGTTGCATAATAATCTGATGTTCTCGGGTGTCCTCTTTGTTCTTACAGTTAACTATATGTGTATAGCAGAGCATTGGATATGGTGCAAGGATTTTCAGGATTTCAAGAAGACTACCATTATGTAGTCCTGATAAATTAGCTATAACTAGGATAGATTGATTTATACATTGATTTGTGTTTTTGTAAACCAGTCAGAGAGGCATCCTGGCTAATGGGTAGTGTAGAAATCCAGTAAATAAATAAAATTAAAGCAAGGCATTTTAAGTTAACTGATTTAAATCTGCAAGAAAAAGTCCAATTTAAACCATATTTTCCACTGAACTATTATCATATATTTCCTGAACAGTGGTGCAGATCAAACACCTAAACCATGTTAATTTACAGCCAGAATATTATTTACACTTGGTTTTTCTAAGCAGACTGCATCTTTTTGTCTCACTTAGCTCTTTAAAATAAAATATTTACCTATGCAGGACATGTCTTTAAAATAGTCCTACATAGGATCTTTCTTATGACTGGCACTCACATGTTACACATGTCTACTCAGAAATAAGTTCTGCTGAATTCAAATACGTTTATTTCCTGACAAATGGTTATAGTATTTCAGCCCAAGCCTAGGATTACAGGAAGGTACACACTGGACAATTAAGTTAGCTTTTTCCTTCCCAGTATTACTGCTTTTTACTTCACTTTGTTTCAGCCTAGCCTGGTTCTTAGAAAAACAAAGTAGCCATAAGAAATGAAATACCCATGACAGATAGATTGAACTAAGGTTTGAGACTTACCAGTCTAGAGCATGTGAACATTTTTGTCATGTGAAAATGAATTGCCTTGGGTAAGTAAGTAAAGTTGTAAGCATTCATATTTAAGAAATTATCATACTGGTTCTTCAGTTTGGTAGAAAAGCTTCCTTTATCCCATTGTAACTGGTAGTGCTGTTGATCCTGGTTAGATACTAACTAGATTGCATAACATGTTTATATTCATGCAGTGTTAACTTAAATGTTATATTAGATAAACTTAGTCTTTAAAATTTCTTTAGCATCAAAAATTCTGTTTAAAATTTATTTTTGACTTTTAAGTTTTTTATCTACCCTGCTATATTTTCCTTCTGCCTTGCTTAGGTCAACATCTTTGCCTTGCTTTTCCGCCACATAAACAAGAATACCGGCCATCTATGCAGACTGTGATCTGGTTTGCATGTATTTATTTTATTTGCTTATTTATTACATTTACATACCACCCCATAACCCACAGGTTCTCTGGGCAGTTTACAAATTTAAACGTCATTTATACATTTTATTAAATAAACAAACAATACGACAAGGCAACAGCCTCAGCAGCTATAATAATTTAACTCCCTGGTGCAGCAGCAACTTATAAAACAGTATTTTAACTGGCACAGAGGATAATAAAATACTATTTAAAACTAACACAGCAAGACTTAACTATTAAAATAACTGGGAAATAAAAAGGTTTTCACTTGGCACCAAAAAGATGGCAGGGATGGCACCAGGTGTACCTCTCTGGGAACCATATTCTGAAGATGGGGTTCCCTTACTGAACAGGCCCTTCTCATGGTTGCCAGCCCCTTACTTCTCTTGTGAGGGGTGTTTCCTGAGAAGGACCTTGGCAGATGAGCTTAAGGGCTGGGTAGGAATATATGGGGCAGTTAACCATTCCTTCATATAACCTGATCCTATGATGTTTAGGGCTTTCAGTGTTAGTACAAGCACTTTGAATTTGGCCTGAACTTCAACTGGCAGCCAGTGTGGCTGAAAGAGTATGATGTGATCTCATGGGCCATTCCCCATTAATAGCAGCGCTGCCCTATTCTGAATAAGTTGGCATTTCTGGACCATTTACAAATGCAACTTCACACAGAGTACATTAGAATAGTCCAAATGAGAGGTTACCAGGGCATGGATAATGGTGAGCCTCTGCCTTGCAAGATAGGGATGTAATTGGTAAATCAGCCTAATCTGATAAAAAGTGCTCTTAGCCACTGAGTTCACTCATGACTTCAGTGAGTTCTGGGTCTAGGAGCCTCCCCAAACTATGTACCTTGTTCTTTAGGCAGAGTGCAACTTTGTCCAGGAGAGGTTGAAAATATCCCACCTGGGCAGATGATCTCCCACCAGCAGCACCGTAACTTACATCTTGTCTGGATTGAGTCTCAGGTTATTGGCCCACCTCCCATACATTACTGAGTTCAGGCAGTGATTTGAACAGCCACTGCCTTAGCTGGATTTAATGAAAAAGAGAGGTAGAGCTGAGTGACATCTGCATATTGATGACACCTCAGCCCCTACCTCCAGATAACTTCTCCCAGTGGTTTCATGTAGATGTTAAAGAGCATGGGGGATAAAATAGGGTGTTGCAGTACCACAAATGAAACCACAATTTGTTGTGCACAAGTGAGAGTGAATAAGTTCCTCACTTTTCACTTTTAAACAAACCTATGGTTGATCAGGTTATTGATTATGACCCAGGAGCCCAGAGCACTGAGTTACCATATTTTTCGCTCTATAAGATGCGCCTGACCATAAGACGCACCTAGTTTTTAGAGGAGGAAAACAAGAAAAAAAATATTCTGAATCAAATGGGCACATAATCACAGGCACATTCCCCATCACTTCCCCATGGGCTGCCCATCTGACAGACTTACTGCACACACATATTCGCTCTATAAGACGCACAGACATTTCCCCTTTTGAGGGGGGAAAAAGTGTGTCTTACAGCAAAAAATACGGTATTTAGTCCAATGCCAGCACTGCAGAGTCATAGCTTGGGTCATATGTTGCAAGCACAACATATCAGAGGTAAATTAAAAGCAGAAGTGATGAGCGTGTGGGAGTAGGCATACTTGCTCACTCTTGCTCTTTCCAGCAGATCATGGGATTAAACTACATGCAAACTGGCCGTGTTTTCACATGTGTGACTTTAGTCAGAGAAACAAGCTGAGAGGCCAAAATACTGAGGAAGCAAGAGCTGTCAGGCTGAATTGAACCATTTTCATGACATGAAAAACTGAAATGAATGCCCATGTTTGTTTGGTGAAAAATTTAATTTTTATGAGAATGGGACTTCAGGGTTACCATGCTGATAATGAGAGTTAAATGAAACTATGTTGCTATTTAAATTAGAAAAATTTAGTATTTTATTTTATTTTTAAAAATTCAGTAAAACAATGTGATTTTGAATCTGCATTTTTAAAGCTTCCCAATCTGGTTCCAGTCTTGATTTGTCACAAGTCTGCGTCTAGCTATTCTTTATTCAGAGACTGCGTGAATCCTCATACTTACTTTCTAGCAATTCTTTCCCCCCCTTCTATTTAGGTTCTAGTGGGGTTGCCTCTTGTAATATACTGCATGCTGTCACTTTGGTGGCTTCCTTCATTCTCATGGTTGTTGGTGCATTCTTTACAACAGGAATAGGAAAACTTACACATGGAAATTCTTTATTTGATCTATGTGGGGAGGGGGGATCCCCCATCCCCAGGTCCTGCTTCCTCTTTTCCAGGACTCACTGGTTTAAACTGTGATCACTGTGGGTTCCCATTGGTTTCCCTTTGTGCTTTTTTGTACTTGCTCAGATTATATGCAGATGTTTCATAGGGGAGAGGTATATCTGAAAACCACTTTCTGTTTTTGAATGCATCTGAAATCCAGCATGACTGCAGGCATAAGTTTCTGCCCTTCTCACAGATATAAGAGGGTTTTCTTGATGCTCTTTCTGTCCCCAAGCCAGAATAAAAATGTTCTTGCCAGTAGAGAGCTAATACAGTCATTTGTGGACTTCATGAAAAGGAAGGCAGGGTTGATCCTGCAGTCACACCAAGATTTGGAGGGATCTTTAACACCATCTCCTTATCTGTAGAGACCTGGCCTGTCCTTTTTGTTATGGCTAGTCAAAACATGTGCACCCACAGTGAGAAGCTTAGAGAAAAGTTCCTGTGTACCAACTTAGATAATTGCTTGTTTCAATTAGTCTTTACTCCATTACTTGCCTAAAAATCAGACCTTTCACCAGCTATTTTCTAAACTGATAGTATGTCATGGATAAGAAGTATAAAATGAAGCTGAATTCTTGCTCCACAGCTGTTTACTGTTTTCATTAATAGCATATTAGCTTCCATGGGTACCATTTTTTCAGTGGAAAGGCATGATAGAAAATCATTAAACAAGTTAAATTAAAATATCTGAATTCAGAAGCATGCAGATCTTCCTACTGGTCAGAAGAAGAACCTGTATGATTTATGTGGATGATACGGTACTAATTTTTCGTACTTGTGTAGGTCTGAGTAGAGTGTTATAAGTGCTGTGCATTTTTATTACTAGTCAACTATGCATAGTTGGCAGCTCAAAAAAATTAAAGCAATTAATCTGTATCTTTATGAGCTAATTTCCTTCTACAGGGAACTGGAAACATGAAATGCGTAAAACTTAAATTCAGCACTAGAAATTCTAAATTTTGGGGGATTTATGGTGGCTAGCAAACTGCTCTATTTTAAATGTCTAGTCTAACTTAAACTGCAAGTTTTATTAAGGCAAAATTTGGGGCTATATGTGTCTGCCAAGCTTGAATTTTCTCAGAATATTAAGAACTTTTGTGTTTATCTTCTTCTCAACAAAAAGTATGACAGATTTTTCTGAGAGCTAAAACCAAAATACTTCCTGGTGGAATTGTGGGTGCGTTCATTTATTTTCAAATAGGCTAAATTAATATATAGAACCAAAAATAGATTCAAACTGTTTAATGGAATGGCTGTGATCCAGCTCAGTCAATTAAGTCAACCCAGCCTGAAAGGCGGCCAAGAAGTACTTTAAATAATTTTTTAAAATAACACATGGTATCAGTCCTGGACAGATGGTTTGATCAAATGATTTTTAGTAGAGAATTTAGCGGTGAAGCTTTTACAAAGGTGGGATTTAAAAATAGTTTGAGAAAAGAATAATCCTGCAGGTTGGAAGGACTGTGTGAAGATGGCTCCTTGGTATGTTGAAGTACTAGCATGATGCTGAAAATGCTTAACTGATAAAAATTGGTTTGAGAAACGGTTTACCTCTTTACATAATATTCCTTGCAGATCTTGTTTAGAAATATTGGGATATCCATTTCTGCATGTATAGCAGTGGAGGAACTGAGGGCAGTATTATTAGTGTTCCACAGCTAAGTGTACGTAGAATAAATTTCTTTCCCAGTTGAGAGGGTTTTTTAAAGTTACTGAAACATGCAGGCTGTACTGCAATCATCTGCCGTGTTGGCTAAAATAAGACTGAGTTCTTAAACCTTATTTGGATCAGTGTGATGATATGGATCTTCTAAAGTGAGAATTATTTCTGGAGGGATTTGTTATTTTTGTATGTAGCTGTGTCTTGCGTTTTTTATTTTATGCTTAGATTTGTTTGTAACTCCTTTAGAACTTGTGGATGATGCAAATGAACTTAAGTGTGGTCTTTTCCCTTGCTGCCTCTTGGCAACTTGGGGCCAGACTAGTTGTGACACAGGAGAGCTTTTCTGCCAGTGTTTGTTTTCACTTGAGCGCATTTGCTGTGGGTTCTGAATTTGATCAGAGCAATGATGTGGATGTAAGGGGCAATTCTTTAAATTATTTTTTCTTATGAATTTCAAAATCACGACCAAATCCTTAAACATTAAAGTATTTTACTTTATAAAATAAAGAGCCAAAGTTTTCTTACAGGAGATTTGAGCAAATATATTAGAATAAATGCATATATACTGTGTACACTTGCATGTTTTATATATAGCAAGATAATACTGCTATAAGGTATGTATAGTCTTCAACACAGTCCAGATATCCATTTATTTGTCCACTCAAACTGTCTAAAAACCACCCATTCAAAAATGGAAAATTTCTCAAGTCCTCCACTTTGTGTAATTCCAAGTGGCTGTTTGTCCTTTCAGTGTTGTAGTTTTGTTTATTGGTTTGTTTGTTAAAACATTTATATTCCATTCAATACCAAGGATCTCTGGACAGTGGTACAATAGGCAGCACATACAGAATATAAATATGCAATAAAACCAATCATTAAAACAGCATTAAACCTTAAAATATAGGGACATTAAAAAGGTTATGGCCTGGCACTGAAATGAATAAAGCAGGTTCCAAAGCTGGGGCACTACCACAGAAAAGGCCCTTCTCCAGGTAACCACTCTTCTCTTCTTCAGAGATTGCTCCCAAAGAAGGACCTCAGCTGAAGATCTTAAGAGTTGGGCAGATGTATATGGAGGGAGATGCTTCTTCAGATACCCAGGCCCTAAACTGCTTAGGGCTTTATATTGCATTGTTGCACCTTAAATTGGACCCAGACTTCAAGCCAGTGCAGATGGTATAAGACTGGTGACCACTTCTGTTGGTTCCCATTAAAAGCCTGGCTGCTCTCTTTTGAAACAACTGAAATATCCTGACTGTCTTCAAGGGCAGCCCCATGTAGAGCATATTACAGTAGTCCAGTCAGTAGGTTACCAGAGCATGGGTTACTGCTACTAGACTCTACTCCTCCAAGTAAGGACATAGTTGATGGGCCAGCCGAAGCTGGTGGAAGGTATTCCTTTGCATAGCAGTCACCTAGAACTCCAAGGATAACTGTAGGTCGAGTACTCCCAAACTACACACCCTGTTTGGGCGGGGGGGGGGGGGCTGCAAACCTTCCCAGAACAGAGCAAAAATCACTTACCTGGAAAGCTGAACCACCCACCAACAAAACCTTCATCTTATTTGGATTAAGTTTCAACTTTATTGGCCCTCATCGAGCTCATCACACTGGATAGACACTGGTTCAGGACAGTCAGTGCCTCACCTGGATTAGATGTGTGTGAGAGCAAGCACTGGGTGTACTAGTGACTCTTCAGCCCAAACCTCTGAATGACCTCCCCCAGAGGTTTCATGTAGATGCTAAATAGTATGTAGCATAAAAATGGAACCCTACAGAACTCCATGGCATAACTACCATGGCGCAGAGCCATAATCCTCCAGCACCACCTTCTGGAATCAGCCAGCCAAGTAGGAACAGAACCACTGCAGAGGAATGCCTCCAATCCCCAACTCAGCCAATCTATCCAGAAGGATAACAATGGTCAATGCTACTGAAAGCTGCTGAGGGCCTCAGAAGAACCAACTGGGACACACTCCCCCTGTGCCTCCCAGCATGGTCATCATACAGGGTGACCAAGACAGTTTCAGTCTCAAAACCAGGCCTGAAACCAGACTGGAACTGGTCCAGATGGTCAGTTTCCTCCAAGAGTACCTGGAGTTGTTCAGTCAGCACCCGCTCAAGCAACTTGCCCAAGAACACGATATTAGCCACTAGTCTATAATTGGTGACAATCTCTGGGTCCAGGGTTGCCTTCTTTAGGATAGGTCTGATCACTGCCTCCTTCAAGGAAGCAGGAGCCTGACCCTCCCTTGGAAAGGCAATGACAACTTCCTGAACCCAAGTATACATCCCATCCTTGGCTTTGATGATCAGCCATGAAGGGCAAGGGTCAAATAGACAGGTGGTGGGACAGACTTGTTCAGGCACCTTGTCCACATCCTCAGGCCACAATAGTTGAAACCTGTCCAATGAAGGTGGATCAGATGGTGCTCTGGACACCTCCCTTTCAGGAGCCTTATCAACTGTGGAGTCCCAATTTGTGGTGAATCTTAGTGACTTTACCCCTGAAATGCTGGGCCAAGTCATCACATTGGGCCACTGAGGGTGCAAAAAGATCTGACCTGAGTCCAGAATGTAATAGGTTTTGTACCACCTGGAAAAACTGCTGGATGGCACTGTGAGGATGTAAGGGAAGCAGAAAAGATTTTCTTCTTCATTGCCCTCACTGCCACAGCATAGGTTTGATAATAAGGTCAAAAAGAGCTTGGTCAGAGTCAGTACAGGTTTTCTCCACCTGCACTCTAGTCGTCCCCCCACCTGATTCATTGCTCGCAGCTTGGATTTGTACCAAGGTGCCACGTGGGCTCTGCTTGGTGGGAGAGGACATTTAGAAGTGAATGTGTCTACTGCCTGAGTCATTTCTGCATTCCACAGGCAACCTGGGCGTCAACAGGAGCATTAGTCATAGCAGCCAGAAACTCCCCCAGAGTTCTCAGGAATCCATCAGACTCCAGGAGTGGACCATTTTAATAGGTCCCACACTCTTACAGAGGGGCAAGGGGGCCCTCAGTCTGAATCTCACCAGGAAGTGATCTGACCATGCCAAAGGGGTCAGCACCAGATTCCTCCCTTCCAGGTCACCATGTGCCTGCCCAGTTGAAAAAAAACAGATAAAGCGTGTGACCTTTCTCATGTATTGGGCTTATGACATGTTGAGACAGCCGCATGATTGTCTTGGTGGCCATGAAGTCCTGAGCCACTCCTAATAGCCTTGGCCTGGAAGTTGAAGTCCCCCAGAACCACCATTCTGGGGGGGGGTCCCAACACCCAAAATCTGATAAAATCTCCATCAGCTCAGGCAGGGAATCTGTTGGGCAGAAGGGTGCATGGTACACCAACTGAATCCCTAATCTGTCTTGATCACCCAGCACAAGGTGCAAACACTCAAGGTCTCTCTTTGAGTGTACAGGAAGCCTCATGAGAAAGCTTGTATCTTTATAGATGATGGCCACAGCCCCTTTCCCTGACCTTCAAGGCAAGGTTGCATGGCACCAGGTACCCAGGTGGGCAGAGCTGGGTAAGCGTCATGCCTCTTGCTTCTCCCACCCAGGTTTCCGTAATACATGCCAGGCTGGCCCCCTCATCCAGTATTAGATTGTGGATGAGCTATGTTTTATTCTGGGCCAACCTGGCATTCAGTAGCAGCACTACCAAGCCCAAGGGCAGGTTGATACAACTGCCTGGTATCATCTAGTTGGGGAAGAACCAGAAGAAGGGACAGAAATAAGGGTTCTGGCCCTTATTCTATGATGACATGTTAATCTCCCAGCATCATACTTTCCCCTGCCCATAACTACCTCAATGGGAGCACCTGTCTGCTCCCCAAGATCTCCGATAACTATTGAAATATACAATATATAAAAAATAAAAGTGCTGCAACAATTAAAAGTAAATCACATGTAACAACTACCTCTGTGCCTGCATTAACAACCAAGCATCCCAATTAATCCCTAGCTTAATTCCAGTTGCATTCCCTTCCTGCTGCTGGGCACCCTCAGCACAGCACAACCCTAGGAGCCAACAGAAACCTGGAGCGAGCCCAAAGTCCTTGGCCCAGCCCAATCCTGCTAGGCCCCATACCACCCCAAGCTGCTGCCAGAGAAGAAGGTGCAGTCCTGGCCCAGTCCTGGCCCACCTCTGAGAGCAGCCCCCTGTCCCCTATCACTTGGGGGGGCAGGCAAGTGTGCAGATGGAAGTGCAGGGTGGCATGGAGCTCTGGAGTCCTCGTCCCGGTGACAGCTGGTGGAGCTCCTCATCAGTGTTGAGGCAGGCCAGGTGTTGGGCAGCCTTTGGGGTCCTCGCCGCAGCAGGGGAAGAAGGTGTGCAGGTAGCAGTCCTGCTCTCCGCCTCTGCGAGCACAGCCCTCCTCCACGGCCCCCAAATCCCACTCTCACTGGGGGAGGGACAGGCAAGTGCACAGATGGAAGCATGGGTGGGGGGAACGTGGAGCAGCCCTGGAGGCCTCATCCCAGTGGTGGCTGGTGTGGCGTTTTCTTGCCAGCTTCTATTATTAGGCTTTTAACTGTCAAATGGGTGTAGAGTATCCATTGTGATAAGTTACAAAGGATGGGTGGCTAGTTAAGAAGAATATGCAAATATGTAAATATTTTACCTCCTTTCCAAGGCAAACTGCCATTGGTATTACAAAAATATGTGCAAGGGAAGCATTAGCAGTATTGCATCTCTAACATTTAGCTGATTTATTTAAACCCTTATTGGAAAAGACATGGCATCCAACATACTACATTTTTGCTGGATTAAACATAACCTAATATCTGTTACTCTTTCTGCAATTAATGCCAATTACACAGTCCATTGATAGGGCAAAATAGGGTGCTTCAATTCATTATACCATTTCTGCTTAAGATCCTGTGCATCTCATTTGTTCACCAATAATAGATATTTACAAACATGGATTGTGGGTGAATGTAGCTGTTCTACCTCAATCAATATTTTCAATAACAGAGTGGGTTGTGAAAACAGCAAGGCCAAACCTAGATTCCAGCAGGTATTTCAGTTGCATGAATTACCATTCAACTATGAATGGCAGAACATATTTAGCATGTAAAATAAAAATGGCAAAGAGTCATCATTGGGTTCTGCAAGCTGATACAAAATAAAAATCACTCAGTCAATCAAATTCTACCAAACCAATACTTTCTTGCCACTCTTTGAGTCTGGGTTTCCCCATAAAGTTAATTTTGCATGTGAAAATAAATTAAATTACAGCTGACATGAAATTACCTACTACACCTCTCTTACTGCCCTAACGTGATCCTTTCTAGGCTGGTTATCCCCTTCAAAATCTGTTTTGCAGCAGAAAAGATGGCAGATACACTTACACTTTCCACTTGGGCGTAGGAAAGGAAATCTCTCTTAATTGGGAGGAGGCTAAACACTCTCTCCCTCTTCCTGTTTTGATCAACAGTATGGAGCTCCTGAAACTGCATTAGAATAGCTTCCCTCCCAAAAAAAGTTGTGAAACTCTCCAACTGTCTCCTGGATCCTGCTTTTGTTGATCATTGCAAGTAACTGGCAGACTTATACCAATTGCAATCATGTGAACCAACAACCTCCTGCAGTCACCTCTATCAAAAGCTTGAAGCTTCCCTGTTATTGACAAGTGTCCCCCTTTCCTGCTAAGTTTGCTGCTGATGAAAGTTTCAAATGACAGCATGTAGTGTTATCCTGCTGGCAAAACATATCCCTTATCTATACTGTATAACTTGTTGTACTGCTTTTATAGTCACGTTTGTAGATGATGTTTCTTGCTGATTTTGGACTATTTTCTCCTTTTCTGATACCCTACTGCTCCACAACCTGGGCTTTTACTTAGGGCATTTTACTCCAGCCTTTTGGGACATGGGGGCCACATTTAGAGTGCTCAATGCCTAAAGAAAGCCACATCTTCAATCAAAATGTAACAAAATTATTACCCCACTGATTTAGATCAAAAGTAGGCATCCAGAGGTCAATAAAGAAATGTTAACTTGAATGCAATCCATTTTGGAACAATATTTTACTGTAGAATCCTTTTCTTTAGCTACACATGCCTAACTAGTGAGTGTGAATTTTGTGGCTGTTTTCTGCTAGCCAAGGCATTAATGTATAAGTCAAGGTTTGTGAGATGTCATGTAAATGTTCCTCTGTAAGTCTTGCCCTACCATTGGATTTCACTATTTATCTTGGAAAAGGTTTGTTCACAGATGTATGTGGTGCCAAAGACTGTGAACATGGCTGCAGCAAATTTCTTTAGATTGATAAATATACCAGGTAGACCACAATAGAAATCTAACAGACTATGTTCTGTGTAAATGTCTCTAAGATGATTAATGGTTTGCAAATAACTTGGTTGCATCTGAAAAAAAAAAAGTTAACTTGCAACTTCTTGTGCTGCTTCAAATGGATTCAGAAACATTCTTTCCATGCTTATGGTAATCAGTGAATCCGTTCTGGAATTCTGCCTGCAATAGGTTTAGTGGTTTGATGTGCCTTTCAGCATTGAATTGCAATTTTCTGTCCTTCTCAAATTCTAGTTATTGCAGCAGGAGAAGTTTGAAAAGTTACTTTCACTAACTTGCTTCACAAAAACCTTTAGTTTTGCTTCAAAAGCTTTCAATTCAGAATACCTGTCACACACAAGCTTTTCTTTTCCCTGCAACCTTAGATTCAGTGTGTTCCAATGCTCTGTGATATCAGTTAAGAAAACCAAATCAAAAATCCATCCAGGGTTAGAAATTACTTCTTGACCTTTTCCTTTCTCCTTGAGAAAGGCATCAACTTAATGAATGAAGACTGAAAAAATGTTTGAGGAGTTTGCCTTTGCTATGCCACTGACTTCTACATAGTCCAGTACATCTCCATACTCTGTATCTGTCTCTGAGAGAAAATTTTGGAACTGACGATGAGTAAGGTCATGATACCTGATATAAGTAATGCTGGATACAACAGTACGCATCACACTTTCCCACTGAAGAATCTTACTACACAATGTTTGCTAATGAATGATGCACTGAAATTGTGTGGAAAGCGAACCATTTAATTTCAGTATCTCTTCATTGATTCTTGCAACTACATCAGTTTTACTTCCCACCACATTCCTTGCACCATCAGTTGTGAAGCTTTTCAATTTCTCCTAACTCAGAACAAGATTTTCTACTGATTCACACACCTTCAAGAATACATTTTCTTCAGTTTAGTGCCTTTCAGTCTCTGCAGGGTGCACAACCTGATAGCTACCGTCATAGTTACCAGGTTCTCCTCAATGTCCTTTCTAAAACTATTTTGCTGCAAAACATTGATTTTTAAAAAAGAGAATTTATCTTGTTCACTCACATCTTTCCTTGATATATTGAGTAGTTTTGTAGCAGGATTCAAAGTGCATTGTACTCCTTTAACACTGAGACAGTTTCAAGACTTATCAGGCAAACTGCTTTATCCTTGTTTAAAACAAAGAAGTACTCAGTAATCCATTTGTCATTAAAGACATGGTGCTCATCTGCAATATTTTGTTCCTTTGAAACAGCACTTTCTCTTGCAGACATCTTCTTACAGAATGTTAGCAGAGCAGCAGTTGCAGAATTTCACTATTATCCTTGAATAATAAATATATGAGAAGCATAGTTTTAGGGGTATAACTCTTCCCTTTCCCATCAAATCCACCCCACCCTGGCTGCTGTGAGGTGGGGATTTTCATTTTGACTATGGCAAAGAAGAGAAGAGACTCCTGCCTCTACAGTTCTCAGGAATACTGAGCCATATGCACTGACTAGGAAGAATTTTTCAAAAATGGATTATGAATCTGACCTACCAGATGACAGAATTGCAATCCTAAATCTCAGATATTATGAGGTTTATTTCTTAATAAACATACTGCCTTGAAGTTTAAATGTACACATGCTATTACTTTTATAAATTTGGGGCCCTCCAAAAAGGGACAAGTAGAGAGAAAGAGAGAAAGAGAAAATGAAAGGGCAGCCTCCAACCTGGAGCAGAGGATATGCCAGTAAGTTGGCTTCAGATTATATGCAGGATGCACATACACAGCATGGGGTGCATCCTCTGTGTGTTTGACTATTGTGAAGTTTTTTTACTGTATCAGGACGTATAAATGCTAAGACATCTTCAGTTCTTATTATGGAATTATATCTGACAGTGTATTATCTTATGGACCTTTCAAGATACTTACTGCTTTTTCTAGCCAATCTTGGCTTTTCAGGTACATTTTGTTTCATTTATATTCCTGAAATGTTAAGACTGCTCAGTTACAATTCAGTATTTATTCACAGAAGGGTTTTTTTTTTTCACCTCCTAGGTCCTGTGCAAAGCGCATTGATGAATTCATCACACTTACAAGATGGACAGAGGTATAGTTCTTTGGCCCCAGGCATGTATACGCAGCAAATGGCAACAAAGAATCCTCTGCTTACATCCCCTGGACTATATAACTACGGTGCATCTCAAAATGTCCCACCTTTTGGTAATCAGGGCCCTGGGCAGACTCTTAATGCAACACCTGTGGGATCTACGTCTCTGCCAACAGCACAACTGGGACCTGGGGCCCTAATATATCCTCCATTGCAGAACTCAGCAGCTACATCAACTTCAGCTGGTAGCTTTCATTCTGGAGCTAATCCAACACATTCAAACTGGCAGTATGACCAGACTCCTTTAAAGCAACCAGCAATGGTCCCTCAAGCAAACCATTTTGCTCACACAACAGCAACCCAACCATTGTCATCATCAGGGAATACAAATCTACCAACAAGCTATCATGTTCCTTCTGCTGGGGGTCTCCCAGTTCAAAACAGCTATACAAAACCAGGTAAGAAACGTAACTCTGCAAATATATATTTAATATGTGAGAGTACGAAGAGCAGCAAGGAATCCTGAATATTACTCATCTCAACTGTTTTGAATCCAGCCCTTTAAAATCTCAACAAAATTTTGAAAGTGTAAAGGTTCTTGTACGTACTTGAGATGTTACCAGAAGAATGGAAAACATTGACAAAAGAAAAAGAGAGGGACATCAATTTAGTGTCTTGTAGTACTCTCAGCAGCCAAGCTGCTATAAAATTGTCTATAACATCATAAAAATATGTTTAATGGTGTATTGCATACAGTTGTACAGAGAGCTCGCAAAGTACATAGAAACTTGAAATACTGATTCACGTTTCTCACGTAACATAGGTGAGTAACAGTGAATACTGGTTTATTCTGATTATTTGGGAGAAGTTTGGAGAGGAATGTGTGAGATCAAACCTTTCCTCAGTCTCTGTTCTGCTTATGCACATAGTACTAACCTGTGGCATAGCTTTTTGGGACAACCTGCCTAGTATGTCCCAAAGGTCTTAATCACTTGGCAACATTCAAATGTATGTTCTGTTTGGTGTTCTACATAGTTAAGTGTTTTATTATAGTTAGTAGTTTCCTGTTGAGTGCTGCCTATACATCTTCACTGGCAAAACTGAAAGATTTAATCTCTAGCAAATATACTGGCTGAAGACTGACTTGCAGTTTAGTAATTTTCAACTGGCTGACCAAGTTGGTTAGCCACCAACAGTATACAATCCACCTATGTAGCATGTAGAATGGCGTATCTCAGACATGTTGGTTTATTCCATCAAATCAAGTAACAAAATTGAGGACTGCCCCAATATTTGGTAGAGAAGTCAATATTTCTTATAGTTAACTTGCTTTGTGCAGAAGGGGATAAACTTAATACAATTCAGCCTTCAAAATATTACTAATTCTTCTTTTCCTTAAATAGGAACACAATTTGGCTACTAGCCATTCATTGCTAAGGTAATAATATGTCACTGCATTGGGGATCATGTGCATCCTGCTGTGGATAAGTAGTGAGACACTCAATTGTTGCTAGTGTGAATAAAAGTATAGATGAGAAGAATAACTTATCCCTGTACAGCATGCTGTATATTTATGTCTTGTGGCATAGGGGTGAAAATGTTTTTGTCAAAACATCTGCTGCTTTGCTTACAAAACAATGTGGTGTACTTTTATGTAACAAAATTGAGCAGAACTGTGTCTGGTGATAAAGAGGCACAAACATTTGGTAACATACTGGAGTGTCAGCTGGATTTGCAACTTTGATCCAGCAACTTAATATAGTGTGATTGTATTGTGACTCTTTCTGTCCTGTTTGATGAAGACTTTTGTGGAACCTTAACATTTGCACATTCCTAGAACAATTTAAGCAATTTCATTAAAAACATCTCACCAATTTTTAATCTCATGTATATATTGATATAGAATAATTGAGATTGGGTAGTTACCCATTTTAAAATTTATTTCTATCCAATATGACATGCAAACAGGTGCCAGGACTGTTGGATAGTATTCATTCATTGAAAGGAGGCAGGACAGGTTATTTTTCAATCCTGATAGCTTAATAAGTCAAATAAATAAATAAATAAATACCAAAGCCAACCCTCATCCAGAATTCAGTTAGTTTTCATTGAAGCTGTTGCAAAATAAAACAGTTTAGTGACTGTATTGAATTTAAGCTATGTCCTGTTCTTGCAGGTCCTGTTCCACAACTGGTCAATCAGTTAACATACTCTCCAGTCCGGCCTCCTTTAGGGCCTCCCACAGTTGGAAGTCCTGCCTATACACAGCCACCCGTTCGCCCAGCAGCTCCACCAGCAAGCACTACACCCCAAAACTCAGCAAGTATGCAAGAAGGTAAACAATTGGTTTATTAAGAAAATACATTTGGGACAAGTTAAACATAGAAACAGGTATCTGAATAACTGGAATGATGAAACTGTTTGACTTAAAAGTTTTTATAAAAGCATTCAGGGAGATAGCAGTGTTAGTTGTTTGAACTTAAGACTTTTGGTTAAGACATAAGCTTTTATAGATTAGAACTGCTCCATGAAGTGTTACGTTCAACTGGTAGGTGTACATATTAGGGGTGCGTGTTGGATTTGGAAGAATTATGAACTGAAATGCTCCATCAAGAATAAAGCACTTCAGTTCATTTCTGCATTGCCCAATAGCTGAAGTTCTTTGGTTTCCCAGTGTACTCAGTTATAATATCAGCAGTATTTACTAATAATTTGCATGTACAAATGCACACTCTTGCATCATTGGCTTAGACGGGCATCCATACTGCATCATGCTTTACTTTGGATCCAAAGCAGAGCCTTACCTATCCCCACTGCTTTCGTTAGCATCGAATGCTTATACTTTTCTGCTTGTGTTTTTGGTGGGTTCTCCCTCTCCCCCTCCCTCTCTAGTTTTGGAGATTTTGTAGTAGATGCCTCTAAAGTTTGAGGGTGGGTTTTTTGTTTTTCCTATAAGTTAAGCTTACAGTCTGCAGAGAGTGTTGCCTGCAGATTCTTGTCTATAGTCTTGCGGGCAATTGTTATTAGGATGACATACAGGTTAGAGGTGCCCCTACAATATTGCAACACCTCAGAACAATAGGTGCAGGGTATTTTGTGGAAGGAGAGTCCTAAAAATTTGCACGATTAAAAAAAAAAGTCTTCTCCCACGTTATGGTTTCCGGAGTGTATGCACATTTGTGCGCACACACATGCATGGTATTAAGAATAGTGGTTGGTGCTTTTGAAGTCCCCAAAGCACCAGCAACATATTCTTGGAGAGCAGAGCACCCCAGCTCATCACTGCAGTTTACTTTAAGAGCAGTGGGAGATGCATACAGTGTGAGTGAACTTGAAATGCACCGGAACAGCTCCTGATGACTTTCCTACATTTGTTTCCACAGCAGTGTAATTGGTAGTAAAAGGAGAGCTCTGCTAGAGTTATTCCATGGTTGGAAGGTACAGTAGGCATGTACAGAGCTATCCCCAGCTGTCTGCTAGTGTTGCATATTGCCTAGAGATGGTTATGGATTTAAATATATCAAACTGATAAGAAAAAGTCCAATCAAAAACTGAAGGAGAATGGACCAAGGCATTCTGATTTTCAAAGTAGTTCTGAAGCTTCAAGACTAAATTGCTTCTCCTTGGACTGTTTTTTACACAAGTAACTTTATGTGTCTTGTATGAGACTTTTTACACACCCTTGGTGTTCATATGGATTTAGAAAATTGCAGTTTTGTCCTTTCTATACATACCACATTCTGCCTAACACAAGCCATTGAACTTGTTGATAATTTCATTTGAGCATTTTCCTTATGGTCATAAAAGTGATTGTGTCAGTATTGTAGCTTGCCAAACAGTTCTTCATATAGAAGCATTTCACATGTTTCATTTTTAGTGGAACAGTGATCTTATGTGTATTGCAGGATTAAACATCAATTGCTTTCTAATTAGCAGTATCTGTGACTCTGAAACAAAGTGTTATAGCTTGCAACAAAGGAAGAATATTTTATTTGTGCTATTTGTTTACTGCTTAGATAGAAGAGAATTACTCAGCAGGTAAAGGAGAGACCGACATGGGTTGAATCCAGAGATGTGAATGTGGAGTTCCATATGTACAAAGGGTCTTCTGTTTTCTACCTGTGCCCCTTCCTTGCACTCCCTGAACATCTACTCTTGGGGATTTGGGCACTTTGCAGAATAGTGTGTGTGAGAGAGTGAATCTGCATCTAGTACTGCACAGAAAGTGCATCTCATGTCAGTGAAAATACTGTTCAGCTTATTTAAAAGCACCAAAATAATGCATTTTATTTATACAATTATTATTAATAGATCAGAGTTACTTCTTCCCTCTTTTTCAGACGGAGGCCAAGAGGTAACCACAAATTTTACTAAGCCACAATTTTCAGTATAGATAAGGTTTTTGACTAGTTTCTGTTAAAGGCAACTTTCCCCACCACATATCTTATCACACATTCAAGGATGCTACAGAAAACAAGTATGATAAATTATTGGTAATACTTGTGTTGGAAAAATTGTCACGTAAGGTTATTGAAGAATTATTTCCGGTCTAAGAAAATCTACAGTGGAGATTATTTCTGTGGTGTTTTATATTCTACAAATGTAAGTTTGTAAAATGTTGCTACTGTCAGACAAACTTGACTTTTAATAGAAAACCATCCAATAACTACTAATTGAATGGATTTAAGTGTTTGCTTCTAACATATGACTTTCTTAGCAGGTGATACTGCATCCACTGCCAGTGATGGATCATTGGTCCAGAACAACTATGATACAATAGAAGGAGGTGGTTTCCTGGGTAAGACATTTTCTTTAACTTATTATCTTACTGCCTCTTTATGATGGCTTTTGCAAATTCCCTGTTCCAGTAAAATAAAATTAACTGTTTCAGATATCCTGAACCCATATACAGTGGTACCTTGGCTCATGAATGCCTCAGTTCATGACCAAATCGGGTTGCAAACAAAAATTTCATTAAAATGTTGACTCAGGTCGTGAACCCCACATTGGGAGAGGGGAGATGGCTGCAATCATGCGGGGGGGGGGGTGAGATGGCCAAGATCGTGCCTGTCTCAACTGCAATCTCAGCCATATCCCCCGCAAGCATGATCACGCCTGTCTCCCCGCCCCCAGCGTGTCTGCATTCGCGCCCGTCTCTCTCCCCCCCTCCCACACACAGGGGCGACAGGCATGTGCAGGGATGACAGGCATGCTCGTGGTCATGCGGGGGGTGAGATGGCTGCAATCTTTGTTGTTCTTTGTCACTTTGCTTCACATTTTGCTGATTAAAAAAAATAGTTACAGAACAGATTAACCTTATTTTCATTGAACCTTATGGGGAAATTTAACTTGGCTCATGACCAATTTGGGTCACAACCAGAGTCCTGGAATGGATTAAGTTCGTGAGCCAAGGTACCACTGCACTTGTTCAGCAGCCCTGCAGTGTCTTTGGGACAAATGGCCTTTAGGTTAAAAAAAGAAGATACTGCCTTAGTGGAAGTTGGAAATTTTATTTTCCAGGACTAGAATGTAGATTTACCATATATGTTATATAATTCTAGACACTTCAGAAGTTGTATGATTTTTAATCATTATCATTTAGTGGATACTTAGCAATATTCCTGAAAGTTTAGGCCAGGACTATGCTTAAATGGAACAGGGCTATAAGGTCTTCATTTTTGTTACACAAGTTAAAATACTATAGTAAAAATCACATAATGCTTGATTATGGCTAGGGATTAATGGTTAGGGACACTGTTAGCCATTTCTTAAAACACAAATGCAACTAGCAACCACTAGTCTGCTGTCAATAAAACAGTTCTATCAAGGTTGTAGGAACTGAAAAGTCTTTTTTTAAATTGACTGCCTAATCAAACATTGTCAGACTATATATGGAAATAATTAAAATTCTGCATAGTGTTCTTTTGTAATAAAACTGCTGCATGACTATGCTAAGTGTACCGTACTGTGATAGCATACATCGAACTGTGAAACTAAATGTCTTAGAGTTGTTTGTTTTAAAAAAGTGACTTGAATTTCAATGTATAGATTATATTGGTAATAGGTAGAATTTCTAATTATGTGTAAAACACACGTACTGATAGTAAATAATGAGAAAAGACATGAACTACATTGAAATTGCTAATTAGAAATTTCTTAATACTGGAGTGCTAGCATTCTTCCTTGTCTTTTAATGAATGCATTCTTCCATTCTTCTTTTAGCAACTGCACATACCTCTTCTCCCCCTCAGAATCTTAAAACGAATAGACATGTTGGGAGCGCATATCCCAGCCTGCCACCTGGCTACCAAAATGCAGCTCCACCTGGACTACCAAGAATGCAGTACCCAGTTGCACCACAACAGTTCCCACAGGTAAAACTCTCTTTACTGTTACAAATACTTTGTCTTGACCATGTAATCCAATTTGAAATGTGAGTCCATAAATTTCCATACAGGCTTCATGGTCCAAAAGGCTTCAGAATTTTTACTAACTTTCAAAGGCCTTTAGTAGTTGAGGTGGCAAACCTCCGTTCTTGCTTTGCTCTCTGCTCTCTGCTCCGCTTAAGAACTACCATTTGGGCTGCTGGTGCTACTTCAGCATAGATATCAGTAATGTGTTAGCCACTATAAAATTTCTTGCTTAGTGGGCTTGCAGTTGGAATCTGATGAGATGGTAGGGGAGTGGACAAAGTGGGCATGGAGTGGGAGCATATCAGATGACAGCAGAAGTACACATGAGGAGGGTAGAGAACTCTAGGAAAAAACCTTTAGTAAGTGGCTATTGGGGGGATCTAGAGGAGAAGGATAGGAGGCTGTGTTAGACTTCAGATGGACAGCATGGTATAAGCCACAAAAGCAGAAGGACACAGAGTTGGCTGTAGCACAGTATAGGCTATAGTCTAAATATAATTTATTTGGTACCTGATTTTAGTGAGCAGTATAAATAAGTACAGCAAGAAATGCAATGGAATGGGGAGATTAGCATCAGGCAAAGAATGACAGGAGGTCAGGAGGGAGAGGATTGTGGCCATAGTGACAGAGGACCTAAGCCAAGGCCTTCTGGTTAGGTGCAAAAGGGGAAACACAACAAGGACAAGGTTATAGTAGTCTGCCTAAATGATAGACTGAAGAAAAAAGATATTAGCAATGGAAACTGTTAGCACTGAAACTGAAACTGAAGCCGTTGACAGTGACTGTTGATAGTTGCTTGGATGCTTAAGGAACTGGATGTTGCCAAGGTTGTGAAATGGGGAAGGTGATACTTCGGTGAGGATGACTAGTGCCTTATTTGCTCTATGAAACTTCTGAGCGTGATGAAGAGAGTTGGTTTTGGCTGTGGAAGGCAGAGTTCAAATTGCTGCTCAGCGCAGCTGAGTTATGAAACTTTCAAAGTCACCTTGGGCAAGTTTTTTACTGAGTGATTTGGCAAATTAGATTTTACATGCGTACATTATAACTTTCTGAAGCCTTTGGTGCTTTTTCCAAACTGTCATAAACTTTGAAGTACAAACTCTTCAAGGCAGCTGGGGATATCTTACCACTGGTATGTTTGCCCATTTGAACGAAAGATCACTCTGACAACTGAAACACAGCATGAAGGGACAAGATTACATCAGAACAGCACGAATGAAAAAAGAAAAGTGAAATTATTTGTGCCTGTCTGTTGCTAAAATTCTGGTTTCTCTGGAATTCTGTCCCTCACAATAAGATATTTTTTCTTGTCATATTCCCCCCTCCCCATTTTTAGCTGTATTTGAACCCTGTTGATCTTGATTTAGCTTTTGACTTACTAAATACTAAAAGTGGGGAACATTCTTCAGCAGCAGGGCTGCATTCCTTCATTTTCTGGGCCTTGTATGCTAAGAAGTAGTAGAGTCAAAGACCCCTCTGAACCCTTTATTTATTTATTTTGAGTTTTTATAGGCCGTCCCATTGCTTAACGCCTTCCCACCCCATTTACACTCAGCCACATATCCATATGCGCATCCCCTTCAGAATTTCTCCTGTGGGTTGTTGATGGGTGACCAGTTCAGTTTGCCTGCTGTCATGTGCTGAAATTATGAGAAGTCTGAGATCTTTGAATCCTTTTCCTTGTGGCCATAGTAAAAGTGTGGTTATAGCAGCCTTGTTTATAGGTCAGAAAGTAAGTTCTACAGTGCTAACTTAAATGAAGAGCAAAGTGCGTCTTATCAGTTTTTGCAGAGGGCTTTTTAGGTTTTTCCCCTAGATCCTTCTTGCATCTCTTATTTCAAGTCTCTGCTTTGTTTCAGTCCCCCTCAAAACTATTTTCAAATGAATCTTCCTCTGATGTTCTAAAACCCTGTTTTCGGCTGTTTCTCAAGGATCAGCTCAGCAGGTGTCAGAAATTGGATGTGTCTCCTCTCCTTCCTCATCAGTAGATCCCCAAGGAATAACTGATAAGCATGGAAAAAGGGGTGAAGGAGGATGGGCAGGGCTTGGAGGGAGCAGGTAGCTGCATTCAACTTGCAGGGCACAAGTTCTCTCCTTACATTATGTACACCTTGGTGGAAGTTGCTGTTGTAACACAAAGCTGTCCATGATGGCACAAGCTGATTTAAATATCAGATTAGTTTCAAGAGCATATTGGCAAAATGATAGCTGTTAATCCATCGTTTGTCGCCTTAGCCAGGGTTTCCTCCCCAAATTATCAAACAACCATACATTGTAGTCTAAGTTACTTGATTGTATGTGTCCCATCCTGTTCCTTCTTTCTGCCCTGTATCCCAATAGCAAAACACTTTTGCACTGCATTACTGGCATGCAGAACAGCTTTTAAAAAATCATTCTTGTCCTCTGATCTGTAACCTACCAAAACAACCCATATACTTCTGAGTCCACACATAACAATTGCCCATAGTTTAAGCAACCTAGAGTTCTCAAACCAGACATAATGAGGTAACTGTCTGTGTTGGTTTGTGTTTAAAAAACATGGTTCGTTACTGTGACTGGTTTTCACAGCATGACAACCCAGAATTCAGCAACATATACTATGGGCTAGTTCTACCCCAGCCAATTAAAGGGTGGCAGGACATGAAACATAGGGTGACATTTACCTTAACTAATCATTATGGAACAAATGTTCAGGTGTATGTATAGCCTATCAGATTCCTTTGTTAACTAGGCTTTTTAAAAGAGCTTTCAAAATGATCCTCTACCCACTTGCAATTTCTTTCTTGTTGTATAATTAAAATATTTATCATATTGGAAAAAACCCCTAATTCATCTATACACTGTACTTGCACATTTCTTTTCCAAGTTCTTTTCTAAAAACTATTAGTCCATGTTAATAATCTAACAATCAGTACAAGGAATGTTTTGATTGACACGTACTTTAAAAAGTTGCTTCTAGTTTTATGAGTAGAAGTTTTATGATCTTTTTATGACAGAATCATAATGTTTGATGTGAACATTATGCCGGACTCACTCACATTCCACTTTCATAGTGATCCATCTTCTGTAGTATAAGTGGACTGTGAAGCATAAATGGTTCCATTTATATCATTAGTAAGTGTGAAACCAGCACTCTCTGCATCTGTGAATGGATTTTGGATGTCATTCAAATGACCTGACTTTATAATTTGTTTTCTGTTAGCCTGGCTTAGGAACAAACACCTTATCTGCATCAATGGGTGGACTAAGTCTTCAGCCAGAAGGATTAAGACCTATCAACCTTCTTCAAGAGAGAAATATTCTTCCTGCAACCCCCTTGCAGGCACCTGTTCCAAACTTGCATGAAGATATACTGAAGCTCAACTGTAATCCAGAGTAAGGTTAACTAAGATTTATTGAAAAATAGATTTCCTTAGTTTCATGTGTCTTGAAGATACAATGGCTGCATGTAAAACCTTGCATTGCTCTGGGTTTCTGGTCTCTGTAAGTAAAGCAAATATGGTGAAAAAGTCCTGGCTTAAAGCATTGGATTGTACAAATAATCCTGGATCATTGAACGAACTTTGCATGAACTCTTTTGGATCATGTTTGTATCATGTCAATACCATGACATCTGTAGCAATTGTTGGTATGAGTATTTTAGAGGGGAGGATCAAAGTAAGATTTCTTCTGTCATTTGTTCAAATCTTTCTCCTAAACCATTATCATAGTCTAACTTGGACTGTATATGGGGTGGAATGTGTGGTTTATAGATGGTTAATAGGAAGAAAAGGAGTGAACAGCTGCCTTTTTGACATTTTCCACCCAAATGTAAGGTCAAGCAGGCTACAATAAGAGGTAGCAAGACAGAATGCTCTCAGTTTCCAGGACCAGCAAAGCATCAATGAACAGAAACAGCCCAATTACATAGTCCTTGTTTGACTTAACAGAGGACCGATCCAGAGATTTATCCTGAGGATACCGCCCCCTCTGAATGGAGGGTCCTAACCGATGCTCTTCAACTGGTAGTGTGTATAATATGTCCAGAGAAAAGCAAGCCTGAGCCATAAAGTGCTCTGTAGCTGCTTTACCGTTCTAGGTCAAGGATGGATGCTGCACAATTCAATAGTGACTTTAACCCTTTGTCCATTGTGCAGGTTGTTCCGATGTACATTGACTAACATTCCTCAAACTCAGGCCTTACTCAACAAAGCCAAACTTCCTTTGGGTCTTCTGCTTCATCCTTTCAAAGACCTATCGGTATGTTACTTTATGTAGTACTCATTGCTAGCACATTGCTTTTTGAATTGGAACAGCTCTGTAAGTAGCTGCATTCATATGATTGTTAAAACTGTGTCTAGAAGATTATGAAGAAACACTGTGCACAGATCCTCCCTCACAGAACTTGCTGTTTGAATCAAACCATAGGTTGCTGTATTGCTCAAATGGCAAATAGTAGTTTGAGCAATTTGTCCAAATTGCATGTCAGGTTTGATTCTTTTTGGGAGCAAACACTTAATTTACAGTTTGCCAGTATGGATGTTATGATAAATTCTAGTTTGATTCAAATGGTGAGTAAGAAATCGAACCCTGTGCACAAGGGGAGGAACTCATCCCCTCATTATTCTTCAAACCATTATTTAGGGAATGTAGTTATACTGGATGTTTTTGTTAGCATCACCCTGGAGACATACAATTTACTATGAGATAACATTTCAGAGGTCCACTTGCATTAATTAAGACCTTTATTAATGGAGGGATTCCCCCCCCCCCTCAACATTTTGTCTATATCTTTATAAACTTCATGCATTGGTCAAGGTGTACTGGAGCCTTCAAAACCTGTATGATACTAGGTTTATCTCATTAGGAATTTGAGTGGCTAAGCTTGCTTTCAAAATCTGCCATGCTCTGATTTTAATCTGCTATGGTGGTTGCTGTTTGCAAATAGAGGGTTTCTAGGCTTGGGAATAACTGATCCTTGTGGGGAAGCACTTGTGGCATCAGTTGTTATAAATGAAGACAGCTACTCTTGCCTATCTTCCTATATAAAATTCCCTTTTTACATAAATGTGTACTTGAATGTGACTTGTCTTTATCTATTGGGTAAGTTGCCAAATGGGTTAGCCTCCATGTCTAATTAGCACTATCTGCTAAAGTTCTTTGGGTCTGTTGATATGAATATACCATGTTCCCATTATGCTTCTAAGAGTAAGAGCTGAATGCATTATTCATCGCAGAGAATGAGCTGATTCATATACATTGCTTGGAAGGTAGCCAGACTTTCAGAGCTACCCAAGAGCATGGATGAGCATGATAATCCACATTATGGCAAAAGCCAAGCAATGTGGGCCAGTTGCTTGAAGCCTTACAAACTGCCTGACAGATGATTCAGCACATCATGGGTAATGGACCCCTTTCCCCGCCAGGTATCTCATGGGACACCTTGGGGAGAGCCAACTTGTCTCCCCTTCTGTACTGCCATTGTGAGCCCTGTCACTCTCCTTGAAACTTGACTGACCCTTTAAAAAGTTTTCCTTTAGGTAATTGAAGTTGGTTGTGAAGCCAGCTTCAGTGATCCCTGCATGGGAAGCCAAGAACTGTCCCTTATAAGTGCCTGAGTGGCACTTAGGAAAAGCTTGTCTGAGCTTTCATGCTTCTGTGAGCCCTTTCAGGTTTGGTGTGGCTTGGGGGAAGGTTGCCCAAGTCTCCCTTTGCTATCAGTCCCCTTGGACTTGCATGGCTTCCTTTTCCTTTTTTCTCCACTTTGAGATTGTGAAAACTGGCCATCCAGCCAACTTCAGCAATCCCTGCTTAGGCTGTCAAGAACTGTCCCGGAAAAGTGCTTCACTGGAATTTGGGGCAACTTGTCCATGGCTGCCAGCCTTCTTAAAAACGCATGCATGCAGAATGTGCAAAAGAAAAATACTTTTTCCTGAGTTTTTGTGTGCATGCTGAAATTATTCTCTCCCCAAATTATATTTCCCTCCAGTTCTTCTATTGCAGTCATGAGCAATAGCGTGGCTGCATCAGGTTCCCAGCCTCTGCTGGACAATGTCCAGGTGGGTGCCTGCTGTTAAAGGAATCCACACCCCCATCCCACATTTCCATTGAAGCAAGCTCTCAGGATGGGTTGAAGCAAGGGCTTTTTCCCTGAGAAGGCCCTTTCTCCAAAGCCCCTATCAACTTGAGGAAGGAAGAAACAGCTCCCAACCATCACCTTTTTAAAGTGACCCAAGATGACAGGCAGGTATCAGACCTCCTGGCCCTTTAAAAAAGGATATTTTGGAGGGAAATGGGTAGATTTTAGACTAGGGTGTACCTTTGACTATGTTCCAGTCAAAATCCCACACCCACTCCCATTTTTGAAGGTTCCCAAAATTTTGACAGATCCTCTAACTCATCAGCAAGTGTCCACCCCATATTCTAATCTCCATTTTAAAAGTAGATTCAGATGGGGTTACAGAGTTCCTTTTCACACTGCCAAATAGTGTATGGGGGTGCCCTGCGCAACATGTGCTCAGTCATCTGTGGGGTGCATTGCAGTTAGGGTACTTACTATTTTGGGTGAACCTGCCCACATTCAATCCATATTTGGACTTTTAGTGTGGACTACCATGTTGTCTTAACCCAGCCACTATATATTTAGACCTGAGCGAAAGACAGGCACCCAGGTTACCCACGGTAGGTAATGTATTTCCATAAATGACTTACAAAGGCATTCCTCTTTTTCAGCAATTGCCTGTGGTAACTTCCAGTACAATTGTGAGATGTCGTAGCTGTAGGACATATATAAATCCTTTTGTCAGTTTTCTTGATCAAAGGAGATGGAAATGCAACTTATGTTACAGAGTGAATGATGGTGAGTTTTTGTTTTATAAAATGAATGTGACCCCGCTGAGAAGAAAATCAATTGAATTAGTATTCAAAGATCTGCTTTTTATTAACTGTGACATCTATTACCAGTTGTTTTCTAGGTTCAAGCATTAGCAAATACAACATACTATTGAGATAAATGTTTTGTAATGAGACTAGAATTTCTTTAGGGAATTCTAGGTATAGACAGTATATCAAGAATATTGTCATTCCCTGAGGCTTGTTTCTTAGAGTAAAGAGTTTTTCCCCTCTTGCAGTTCCTGAAGAATTTATGTACAATCCTGTGACAAGAGTTTATGGAGAACCTCATAAAAGACCTGAAGTTCAAAATGCCACAATTGAATTTATGGCTCCTTCTGAATACATGGTGAGATGGCAAGTATTTTTCTACCCCTACCTGGAGTTGCTATAGTTTGAACCTGGGTCTTTTGGCGTGTAATCCTGCACTCAGCCACTGAGCTACTGTCCTTTCTCAATCAGTTACATTTATGGGTGACAGCATGATCTTGGAGGTGTCTCATAGTACTGCTTACTTTGTCCAAACTTCCTAAAGTGCCAATATATGTCTTGCTTGTTAAGGCAAAGATAATTTGCAGAATTGGAAGTATCTGTTCTTAGTTTAGACCCTGTTTAGACCCTGCTTCTTCTTAACCCTTAGTGTCAAGTCTCCAAATGCTTTAAAAAAACCTTAGACATATTTGGAACTTGAGGAAATATTGTACACCAATATCCAAAGTTACCACTGGTTACAACTGGTTATTCCAGCTCAGTGTGAAATTTGCCTCTCTCTCCTATGTGGTCCCTCTAGCTCTCCAAGCTCCCATATCTCATTATGATGCTGTTTTTTGTTTTAAGCAGTGCATCTTAAGTTTCTACTACATCATAGTTTAGACCAGGGGTCTCAAACTCAACTTAGCTGGGGGCCACTGGAAGTAGAGTCTGGGTGAAGCTGGGCCGCATCAAGTATTCCACCCCCACGGTGGGGGTGGGCCGCTCATCCAGTGGCCGGCCCGGGTGCCACCGGCGCTTTGAAGGCCGCAGGGCCCCTTCCCCGTGCCCCTCCTGGCCCGGCAATTGGCCCGCAGGCCGCGAGTTTGAGACCCCTGGTTTAGACCCTTAAGAAATGAGTTCAGCAGTCCTATCAGAAATGAAGGTTTCTGGCATGTTATAATCAAGGATGAAAGAGATTGTATGATGACTGTTCATTATCAGTCAGTTTCTCTCTGCACCAGCTCTGGCAAACATTCCATTTTGTTTAGCAGTTTTGGGTTAGCTTAGGAGCAGTGTTTGACCAGATTTAGAAACTGAAACCTGAAAATCATTGTTTCTTTTTTCAGTTACGTCCACCTCAGCCGCCTGTGTACCTCTTTGTGTTTGACGTGTCTCATAATGCATTAGAAACAGGATACTTGAAAACTGTATGTCAGACTCTGTTGGAAAATCTAGATTTGTAAGTTCTGTGCATCTTTTCAGTCTGTCTATATTTTAAACATGCTTCTTATAGTTAAGCTGTGTTTGGGCTATTTACTACCATCTCTTTTCATGTGCTGAATGTTCAGAAGTGCATTAATGTATTTTTTACACACTTACCATGAAGGCATAGGTACAAAATTTGGATAAATTCTCAAATGGACATTCTACTTCTTGAATGATCAAGAGTCCTGTGACACCTTAAAGGCTAGCAAGTTTATTGTGGTATAAGCTTTTTTGGACAGGGTCTGTTTCATCAGGATAGTGTCTATGTAAGCATACGTCAGACTATATTTGTGAGACAGCAAGGTGCCACAAGACTCATTTTTGCTGCAATGGACTAACACAGCTATCTCTGAAAATTGTGCTACTTTAGATCTTCTAATAATACCAATTTGTTTCAAATATTTATTTTTAAAACTGAAGAACCTTGACATCTTGTGCTTTTGTACTGAATTCCAAAACATAAATTCAGGATGGCTATGAATTTGGGGAATCAATGCAAGTACTTTGGGGATACAGTCCCATTAACAAACACTTTATTTTTGTATTGTTAGTGTAAGGAACAAATTGAAAAATCTGTAGCCCCTTTTTTGCATCCCAGGTATGCTTGTGATGTAGCTAATGTAGCCTCTATCCCAGAATTTATCACCTTGCTGATTTTTTGTTTTTATAAACTGGAATATTGTCAGGTTGTCTGCTTTGTTACTATAATATCAACATATCTTGTCGCTCCAAAGGCACTGACATTAACAAATCTGAATGTCAGTTTAATAGCTGTGTGCTGAAAAATTACATCTTTATCTGGAATGTAACATTTTACAAAAGTTTGATCCCATATAAAATATATCTATTTGACATGAATGTGGTCTTAGAGCCTTATTAAACATGGTTTCTGTATTTAACTTTCAGATTGCCAGGAAACACGAGAACGAAAATAGGCTTCATAACTTTTGACAGCACAATCCATTTTTATAGCCTTCAGGAAGGTCTCTCACAGCCTCAGATGTTAATAGTTTCAGATATTGAAGGTGAGTAGAAATTGCACTATTAGATTTATGAAGGAAGCACACATAGTTCAAGATTAGAATGTTAATCCATCAGTGACTGAATTCTACTGCTTCAAAGAAGAATATGTGTATATAGCATTGGATGGCTGTGCAAAATTATTTCTTGGTCACAGTGCAGGAGAGCTGATATCCTCCAATTGAAAGCAAGGTAGCAAATTTGATGTCTTTCTGAAAAAAAGACAGTTTTTCTGTCTCTGCCTTTTGAAGAAGAATAGGGCCCTTTGGTCACGCTGGAGCTGTGCTCAGGGATAAAGCCAGCAATTTAAGGGGGGTTTGTGCTCATAGGATGTTTCCTTTCCTCTCCCCATTCTTTTCTACGCTCCTACCTAACTGGAAGGGAGATTTTTGTGCTGGGACCTAGACTAATGGGCTCATAATTGCAGAGGTTCAGCAAGGCCCACTTGCTTAGATGTCTCCCAGACTTTCTGCTCCCATATTCAGCAAAAAGGGCCAGGAAGGAATGAAGCACATCACACAGTGCTCCCAAGGATTCTGCAGCTTCATTTCATCTCTTCCTGCACCTTTCTGACCGCAGCCCCAGTGTTAAGACACTGTGGCTTCCAGAAGATCTCTAAAGCCTTCTGACATAATTGATTCATGTTTCTCTGCACTTGTCTGGTAGAAGCCCATGAAAGAGAGGAGATCAAGCTGTTGTAGTGATTAAAAATCTGCATGTGAGAGGCTCTGGAGCCTTTCCCACCTTTTAGGATAGGAAAGGAGTTCTCTGTCATGCCAACCTTTAGAGATGGTTCATGGGGACTTCACTCTCACTCTTTTATTGCCTATTTCTGTTCAGAGGGAGACAAGATTAAGCTTGAGTTTGAATGATTAACCAAGAAGTCAGAACTGTACATGCTTGTCTGGCAAATTAGGAACATGTTTGAGAGGTGGAGAAGGTTTTGACTGTTGATCTGGCAAATAATGGAGGGTGTCTTGGAGACCGTCTAGCTTAAGGGTGGGCAACTTCTACCTCCTTAGATCAGCATTCCCCAACCTGCTTTGGACAATTTGTAACATTCCTGACCATCGGCCATATTGGCTGAGACTAATGGGAGCTGTTGCCCTCCCAGTGTTTTGGTCTCCAACAGGGTGGTCCAATTTTCCATACCTCAAGGGCTGTATGAAAGTTATGACACATAACCCAGAGGCTGCACAATGAATTACATTTCCATATTGCAAATTAAGTGTGTGCAATATATTAATTTAATGTACATAGTTAGAGATCACCGGCAGCTCCTTCTTCAAACACAGCCCAAGCACAGTGACCACTCCTCTGAGGTGGTCCATCCCTTTCTTCCCTGTTTGCCCCACCCAGAAACCCCTCCATATGAGCCCCTCCAGCCCCTCCTTCCTTCCTAGTATTGGCACACTGACCCTCTTGTACTTGAACTGATGAACTCTCCCCAGCATGGCCCACCCACTCTTGCTGACAGGTGCAAAGGTGCTCAGAAGAGAACTGGAGGGTCAGCAGCCTCGGGAGAGCTTGCTGGAATCCTGCTTGTGCCATCACTGGGGTCTGGACTGGGAGAGGAATGGGGTTGGGGGGGACCTAGCAGCAGGAGGGCTGCAGAACAAGGCCTTGGGCACTGAGTGTTGGATCATCCTGGCCTACATGTTTCTTGCCCCTGCCTTAACATTTCATTCAGATCCTTGTACCTGGTGCAAGAGTGAACATAAACACAAACATGGATAATACGATGGATATCTCCTGTATCCTCCTGGGCATACTCTCTCAATGCAGACTGTAGGTGCCTAAGCCTCTCACAACTGTAGCACCTCCCAGGGACCTCTACTCTCACGCTGCTTCAATTCTGTAATGCTGGATCAGGATAGAACCACCTTTTATGCTGGCTGACAATATAGGATACTTCCCTTTATCCATGTACTATCCAGTCTGACCCATTTTTTGCAGCAGCTTTTTACTTGGTGAATTGAAGGCCCTGCTGGAATCAGCACTCTCCCCCCCCCCCCACAAATGTCGCCTACAACCTGAATATCGAACATGTGGTACTTTGAACTATACAAATCAACATCAGCCAGCAAGAGAGGACTGGATTGAGTTGGCAGCATGCAGAAACAACACTGTTATCCTCCTGGGCGAAAGACTTTCCCCTTGTCACACACTGTAGAGTAGATTCAAAGCTCCCTCCAAGTACAGAAAGGCTGGCTGACCTGCAAAGTACCCAAGTGGAGGGAATGATTTTTGCAGTTACTGCCCTTGGCGTACAGTCTAAAAGGCACAGTGCACAGAAGAAGGGATTGGGAGGCTAGAGGAAGACAACAAATACATTCTGGCCAGTGTTGGACCAGATTGGTGTTCCCATTCTTCCTGAGAGGTTTTGATTGATTGATTGATTGATTGATACCCTGCCCTGTTCCTACAAAGAGCTCAAGGCAGCTTACATCTCCATCTTATCCCAACAACAACCCTGTGAGGTAGGCTGGACTGAGAGTCTGTGACTGGCTCAAAGTCACCCAGTTGGCTCCATGGCTGAGCGGGGACTAGAACCCAGATCACCTGAGTCCCAGTCCCATGCTCTTAACCACTACACCACACTGGGCTCTCATGGTGGGTATATGGCACCCTGCCCTTGATTTTCTAATGCTCCCTGAGCAGACTATTTAGGCCTGCTACCTGGTCCATGCCTTCTGCCTCTAAGCATTATATTAGTGTTTTTGCCTTGATAGACAGTGCCACAGTTGGGAGGATACTTGAGTAGGTCATTTAAGGATGCTGCTATCCTTTATTCTCATCCTGCCACCCCATGGGAGATGGATTCTGCTTTTTCCTGCCCTTTGACTGAGAATGAGAAGTTGGACTTAATGTGAGGTTTCATTTTCTGATGCGAGTAGGAGTACAGGCAGACAAACCACTGTTTGGATCACAAAGATAGGTTGGGCAAAACATGGTATTTGGTTTCAAAACAGCCCTTCCTCCTCCTAATGCAGCTTAGCTGAGGACTCTTAGGAATCCCTGTGTCTGTGGGTCTTTTTTAAATACAAGTTCTAAAAGCCATGTCTGGTTTCCTCGGGGTATGTCAGACTCTGTGGCTCCTGCCCTGAAAGATACATTAACCATCTCCTTTCTGGAACTTAATATAGGAGCATTTCTAAGCCATCAGGATTTTCTGGTGTTTGTTTCCTTAATAGATACATCTGAGAGTGCCAAGTTCCAGACTACATGCTAAGCTAGAACATTTTATTTAGCCTGTGACTATGGTTGTAAAAGTGTCTACATTTCCTTCTCCTCTGACAAAAAGGCATTCTCAATAAAACATTGATTTCCATGCATGCTTTCAATATACTCCTTTGAATCCCAGCAGTATGCATAGAATACTGTATGAGTGTTCATTTATTAGGGCTATTCAGTAGTTAGAAACTACTGTTTCTATAATACCCAAACTGATTCAGACAACTTTCATAGCAGCATTATCTATCTTGCAGATGTATTTATACCAATGCCAGAGAACCTACTAGTGAGCTTAAATGAAAGCAAAGAGGTAAGAGTGATATTATGCAGTACAAATCTTTGCTAAAATATGATTTACATTTTATTAACTTCGTAACATAACTTACAAATCTTTCCCACTCCACTGATTTGTTTTGCAATTGTTTCCAATGTAAAGGTAAAACTAGTTTTTCTGTTGATTACTCAGTGTCTATACTTTTAAGAAAAAAGTGTTAGATACATGACTAAGACTTTTGAGACCATCTCTAGATTCTACTTTATTTGGTTTTATTTTGTTGCTGTTTTAACTTTTTAAAGTTTTTTTTAACCACATTCTTAGTTTTGGCTTTAATTCTATTTTGTGAACCACTCAGAGTTTTGATAGTTGGGTGTTAAACAATAGCAAGTTGTTTAACTTAACAATAGCACACTTGGGATTTTGCCTCATATATTCAATATGGAAGATATGTCTTTTGAATGTTCTAACGTTTTGAACAACAAAAACCCTTCTATTTTCCTTCAGCTAATTCAAGATTTATTGAGGGCCTTGCCTCAGATGTTTACCAACTCCCTCGAAACTCAGAGTGCTCTGGGACCTGCGCTACAGGCTGCCTTTAAGCTGATGTCTCCCACGGGTGGGCGGATTTCTGTCTTCCAGACACAGCTTCCATCTGTTGGAGTGGGTGCACTTAAGCCCCGTGAAGAGCCTAACCAAAAAGCATCTGCAAAGGTTAGCACAAGAATCACCCTACATATATCATCTGTTACCCTTACAATAAAATGTGCTTTATTGGTTTCAGTAATTTTCTTCTAAAAACTATTTTGGCTATTAGGAAGTGCAGAGTCTTAAGAATAAACAGCATTACTGCTTCTGTTCATGAGAGTGACAGTGACCTGCATTTCAGGAATGCTGGCCTTCGGTGTATATATTTTGGAGTTTCTCACTTTGAATTTTTTACTTAGGATATACATCTTACACCATCTACTGACTTCTATAAAAAGTTGGCCTTAGATTGCTCAGGACAACAGGTTGCAGTTGACTTGTTTCTTCTTAGTGGGCAGTACTCTGACTTGGCTTCATTAGGTAAGCTATTCTCATATTGTATGTGTTTTCTGATGTCTTTTGGTAAAGAGAGAAACATCATATTGTTCTTACAGTATTAAGTGTAAATGCTAAAAACGTAAGCTCAACAGATGTTGGGAAACAGTGTTGTACAGTAGTTAAGAGTGCTAGAGTGGAACTCAGGAGATCCAGGCTCTAGTTCCCACTTGGCTGTGAGGCTGGGTAACTTTGGACCAGTCATGGCATCTCAGCCTAACCTATCCTAACAAGTTTGTTATCACAAGTTATTATTGTTATAACAACATGTGGGAGGAACAGAGCCTTGTAAGCTGTTTTAGCTTTCTTGCAAGAAGAAATGTGGGGCATAAATGTGGCGGTTGTGCTGGGGATAATTCCAGGGGTGGGGGAACATTGCTAAATATGTTTTCTCAACACTTAAATATTCTAGTATGTACTTTCTGCCAGTACCACTGGGATATGTTTCTTTGTAGTCTTGGTACCATCAGTATTGAGTTAGTGTGATGACTATCCATCTTCTCTCTCCTAACTTGTTTTTGAAATTTTATTTAAAAAGGAGTAGGGCCAATGCTGTAACCAGCCTAGAACAAAATTCTAATATATTGAGTTAACAGAGTACTCCTGATTGATTATTGTATAAAGATAATCTTAGTTTGTTTATAATACATTGCCATCTTCCACTGATGGATCATTTTTTCATATCACTCTGTAGAATGCTCCATGTTATTACTTAACTGCACTTTTAGGGAGACACTTGAACACTGAGGACACCAACCCTATGCTTCTTGATGCTCCAGTAGTGCTACTAGTGGAGTTGTGAGGACAGGGACAAGAGCTGAGAGGCTTGTAGATCCCTGCTGCCTCCCTCTTTTCTTTAGACCTTTCCATGGCACTACAAAGGGGAAAACTCCCATTCAGATTTCCCCTTCCAAATTTATAGCAGTGTCTACAGCCTCCAAGGGGAAAAGTCTGAAATGGCCTATAGTCTCTAAGACACTTTCTCAAGAACCATACGATTGCTCCCTTAGCCATCTTTTTTACTCATAAAATGTTTTTCTTATTGACAAATTGTTAACATCTACATGTTAAATTGGTCTAATTCCAGCAAGTTAAAAATGGTTGTTTTCCCCCCCTCTCTTCTAGGATGTATATCAAGGTATTCAGCAGGCAGCGTTTATTACTACCAATCTTATCATCATCAACACAATCCTCTTCTGGTGGAGAAACTGCAGAAGGAGCTTAAACGATACCTGACTAGAAAGATTGGTTTTGAGGCTGTCATGCGGATAAGATGTACCAAAGGTCAGAGAAAATTTAACATGCCAGCATCAAAGAAAGTGTTTCTATAAATGCCTTACTGAGCATGTGTGTCTGTCCAGATTTGAAAGCTAGATGTTACACATAGATGTAATGTGCTCATAGATCCACACATTTTTATCACTTGATATGCAGCTGAATATATGAACTGCTTTCATGAAAGAACATTATGTCTCAGGTTCTATGATGTAGGATGAAAGTGTGTGATCTGTGGTGGCTATTGCACATGTACAAGTCATCACTTGGCATTATTGTTATCAAGTGAACATGAACCTGTACACTGTATTAATGTTATTTCTTAAAGTAAATGATGAAACAGCCTGCTAATTCTAAGAAAGGCAAAGAATGGTTCAGTATAAGTGCTTCACAGTGGATGATGTTGTATGGTCTTTTGAGGTTAAATAGCACTAATTAGCCTTTGGAGAGTTCAGTTTGCCAAAGGAAGACATCAGGTGTCATAATAAAGGGGCTGCTTCTGTGTTCATTATACAAGATTACTGAGCCTCGTTCATTTCAGTTGTTGCCTGTGCTGCTTATCTGACACTCAAGTGATACTGCCAGTGGCATAACTGTGCAATTATTTCCTGTGTGTCATTATATTTTATCCATTTAGACATTTTGAGAGACATTGTCTAAAGCCATTACTTTAGGTATGTCAAAAGTGCTTTTGAATGTGCACAGAAGGATGGTTGTCACTATAGCACATTCAGTATTGCTTCAAAAGCTTTTCTGGAATGCAAGGAATTGCAGCAGCAATGGGATGCCTGACAAAGCCAAGAATGTCCAGAGAATACTGCATAATGGCTCTTTACATCCCAACAATTAAATTGCACTGGTTCTGGGAATCAAAGTTGTCACCCAACGTAAGCTGTTCTGTGGGAGTGCACAATGCATTTTGGAGCTCTGGATAAGTAAATGAATGCTAGCAGGGTCTAAAATCACTGTGTGTGTCCAAGATCAAGGTAATATTGCTGCAGATACTTAATACGAAAGAACTTCATCAGAATAAAAATGTGACTGCAGTCCAAAATGCATTGCAGCTATGTGATCAGTAGTTTTGCAACAGCATTACTAAAATAGTATTTTCTTCTCTCGTAGGCCTTTCTATTCACACCTTCCATGGCAACTTCTTTGTACGGTCAACAGATCTGCTGTCTTTACCCAATGTGAATCCTGATGCAGGATATGCTGTACAAATGTCAGTGGAGGAAAGCCTGACAGACATGCAGGTGGTCTGTTTTCAGTCTGCTCTCTTGTACACATCTAGTAAAGGTAAATATAAATGTGTCAGAACATCGAACACTTCAAGTCAACATGTCTGATCTGTGTTGTCTGGTGACAAAAATGAGTTGGTCTTAACTCTTCACAGGTGCACAGCTCTAACCAGCTAGCATGCATGTTGTTGGCAGTAGTTTAATCAGTAGTTCATGAGCTCCAGTTCAGTATCCACACTTTAAAACAGGATAACTGCTTTGAAAAGAATATAGGCAATAGAGTGCCATCTTCCCGAGTTTGTTGGGAAAGCTACAGCCTGTATTTCACTTACAATGTGAAAAGATATTTTGAAGCAAAAAATATAAATATAACTTGTTACATTTGTGATAGTACTTGACCTATAAGCCAGATATATTCCATGAAATCCTGTTCAGAAACTATGGGTTCCTTTGTTCTTTATACAGGTGAAAGGAGGATTCGTGTCCACACATTATGTTTACCTGTTGTGAGCCAGTTAAGTGATGTATATCTGGGAGCTGATGTGCAAGCTATTACAGGACTTTTGGCCAATATGGGTAGGTGCTTAAGATTTGTTGGCTTGGGTTACAAAGTATCTGTGAACAGTTAATATTTTATTATCATATTATACTTGAAAGATTGGAAGTAACAGTGAATTGAGATTGACATAGAATGCATAATACTCTGTTCTGGCACAGTACATTTAAGAGGTTAGAAGAATGAATCAATGTGGCACATTCTTATTATAGGTAGAAGTGTATGTGTGAGAGGGGAGAAAGAAAACTTAAGCAGCTGTAGAGTGATTTTTTAAAAATCAGGATCAGTTTTCTTGATAATTATGATTAGGACATACTGTTTTTTCCCCCAGCTGTTGACCGGTCAATTTCTGCTAGTCTGAGTGATGCTCGAGATGCATTAGTGAATGCCGTAATAGATTCCCTGTCTGCATACCGGTCCTCTGTCTTAACCATTCAGCAGCCGGGTCTCATGGCTCCTGTCTCTTTACGTCTTTTCCCATTATACGTATTGGCTCTCTTAAAACAGGTAAGAACAAAGTGAAACTTACTTAAAAATTAGGCTAAAGAGATTATGTAGACAAACTCATAAAATTTGTGATCATGTTAAATTTCATATTGTTAACATTTTGGGTAGGTATAATCTGAAGAAATCTGATGAAGTAGACAGGGTTGGTCCAGTTCTTTTCCAGTTTATCTTCCAGTAAAACCTGCTGGTACATATTTATCATTGCAGTCTTTAAAGAGGAAGGTAACCATACCATAAACACTTTTAGATTGGTATTTAAAATATTAATAGAGTTTTTTCAGTTGCTCCTCCAGTATCTTCATAGTCATGGCAGATACTGCATTAGAGTTAAAATAAGGCACAAGGCTATTCTTACTATGAAAATAAATGAAACAAGCAACTTATGTCTACCTCTGGATTACCATGTTTGAAATTAAGTTGACAGCTTAATGGCTAGAATACAAACATAATTTGTGTGCATCCAAATATGTTTAAGTGTAAGCCAGCTTCTGCAGCTTTCTCTGTTCACAGTAGATCCGTGCACTGCCTTGGGTGTCTCTTCATTTACCTTTCCTACAAATTTTCACGCTCTGGTAAAGCTTTCTGGCAAGTTTTGTTAGGAAGCTCTAAAGTGTGAGCAGAAATTGTGCAGCTCGTAGTCCCTTGCATCCTAGTCATTGATGTAACTGGCATTTGTTGTCACATTTTTAATTGTATCAGTTTAGCTAGCCAGATGTGTCTACAACATGGGTCCTCAAACTACGGCCCAGGGGCCAGATCCAGCCTGTCATGCCCATTTATCCAGCCCGTCATGCCCATTTGGACCCGCCACGCCTGCGCATGCACCTGCCGCCAGCCACCTCGCCCCATGCATGGGGAGGCAGCGGTTTGTTCACTCAGAGAAAATGACCTCCAAGCGAGCAAGCCGCTGCTTCGTGCACTTGCCTCCCCTCACCGTGTGCCCCGTCTCAGCGCCTGCGCACACCACCCCTACCCCCTCGCCAGCCCGCGCACACCGCCGGCACCACCTTTCCGGCCTTTGCCCAGCTCCAGCACCTTTCAACTGGCCCCCTGGTAGAAAAGTTTGAGGACCCCTGGTCTACAATATAGAGAATATAGTATAATTTAAATGTTAGACACAGCAACAATTCCATCCTTCCAATACATCTTGTAGACTTAGTCATAAAATATTTGTTTGCCACTCATGATTCTTGAAATGTGTATGCCATATGAGATGTTTCATCTTCCTCTGCCCTCCACATTCTGAGTAATAAATTTTAATATTACTACTTTTATTCACAGAAAGCATTCCAAACTGGGACTAATGCACGTTTAGATGATCGCATTTTTACCATGTGTCAAGTGAAAAACCAACCTTTAGCGTACCTCATGCTTATGATGCATCCCAATCTGTATAGAATTGACAATCTCACAGATGAGGTATGCTTTTATTCTAAATTTCTCCTGTAAACCCTGCATGTATCCTTCTGTCCCTAGGTCTTTTGCCCTGAACAGTTAATAAGCTCTGCCAAAAACCTTAATCATGATAAAAAGCACAAGGCTGCTTTTCCATTAGTTGGATAATTCAGGTATGCAGATGTGTGCTTTATTGGGGAAGCATCAGATTGCAGAGGACAGCATTCTACAAGAGTCTTTAGCAATTTCATACTTCCCAGGCCACCAGGGGGACTTTTCCCCTTTCTACTCCTGTCCAGTTTGGTTTGTATGCTCCGGACACACTAATCTGGAATGATCCGTGTGTGCAGTGACTGTCCAGGGCCTTGTTTATATGATTCCTGGAAACTATTTGTTGTTACACTGCACTCTGGCTTGATACGTAGAGGCTTCATGTACCTCAGTTCTTGAGAAAAAGATGTTGATGCTAATGTTGGTTTCAGTTCGTTTCTGTGGTCCCTTCCATGTATGGGCTCAGGTATTTGTAATGCCTATATCATGTGATCTGGATATTAAGTTTTATGAACTACTTCAGCTTGTGTTCATAAAACTGTCAAGTTTAAACATTAAATAATCTATTGCATTGATTAAGTGGGAGGGTATATATATTAAGTTTTGGATTGCTGAACAAACTGCAACAGATTTTAGGATTAGAAGACCCTGGATGGGAATCCTTATATACAATTCCTCAATAATATCATTAACAAGCAGGTGTGGCCTGTGTTGTGGATAGTCATGCATTTGGCACTTAAAATAGTTTCCAATATACAAATGATTGCATCTAGGATTTTCAGTGCTTTGTTACATGGGGGCCACTGCAAAATTCTGCATGTGCCAGCTGGAAGGAACAGGAGTTTTGCATTGTATAGTAATTTGTAAATTAACTTGTATATATGTATTCCTGAAACTGCATGCAAACTAGTTCTTGGAAAATCCACACTGTCAGCTTACAATTTTCTGGGTAGCTTTAAATAAACATTTATTAAATGGGCAACGTGGTAAAGATGTACACATTCTCCAACAAAGCCTTGTAGATTGTTAATCCCATCAATAGAGTTTTCCTCTGACATTTATTGGGGGGGGGGGTATTTTCCTCAGCTTTTTGGATATGCGCATGAGTGATTTTGCGCTCCTTAAAGCGTTTTTTCCCATTGTCAGACAATCTGCTGGTCAGTTGCCTGTTGTGCATAATCTGTATATTCTTTTAGGGAGGACTCAACGTCAATGACAGAACAATACCTCAGCCACCCATTCTCCAGCTGTCTATGGAGAGGATAAACAGGGATGGTGCTTACCTTATGGATGCTGGTTCTGTAAGTTATCTTTTGTGAACTCATACCATCTGTTAAATGTAGCATTTTTTCCTTGAACCTTAATAGTTGTCATTTTTCAGAAATTGATGCACAATTCAGAGGTTAATGCTTTTTGTCTGGCTTTACAGGTCATGTTTTTATGGGTTGGGAGGAATTGTGGACCAAACTTTATCAGCCATGTCCTTGGAGTTCCAAACTACGTATCAATACCACACAATATGGTAAGAACACAATTAAAAGGAACTGTGATTTCTCAGAAATAAACAGAAAATGAAGACATCTTCGTTACAGTATCAGCTGTGTAAATAACAGTGGTTTTCAGGATTGTCTTACAGAGAATTCACTTCATTCACTTCTTTGGGCCTTTAGATAGCATTTGAGATTAGGGAACCTTACTTGAGATTGCCTGAATTTATATATCCACATTTAGGGGAGCTAAATTGTAGCCTCCAATAAATGTTTATTGTATTTTTAATTTATTTATTTATTTTATTTATTTAGAAAATTTCTATGCCGCCCCAATCGCCGAAGCCTCGGGGCGGCTCATAAATATATCAATTAAAATATTATACAATAAAAATATAAAACAAGTTAACAATATAAAATAAGTCGCCCTGGCCGAAGAATAAAATAAATAGTATTAACAGTTAAATTGACATTTGAATAAAAAGGTCTTTGCCTGGTGCCGAAAAACAAATAACGACGGCACCAGGCAGAGGCCAGCAGGTTTTCCACACTGTATTTGTATTTAGATATGTGAATTACTTACTACTACTGAGCTAGCAATTGATTCAAAAGAAGGGACAGTTCAGAAAGTGCATCTTTTTGGATGTTCTCACTATATGAATGCTCCAACAGCCTGATGGATCTTTTGAGACCCTGGATGACTGGTTTTCCTTCATAGTAAATAGAGTAGAGAGGTTGAAGGAGTTCGAAGGGCATGCAAAAGAACACCTCTCAGTTGTTGTTATTGATAGCAGCAGTGCATTCTCTGAAGTAATGTTGTGGGAAAAGAATTATTTTCCTTTACCCTGAAATGAGTTGGGGTGTACCAAATCAACCCATAGGGTTTTTTGCACTGGGTTTTGAATGTAGAAATCATGGTTTTTTGACAGACACATCTTCCAGAACTTGACACTGCAGAATCTACTAGACTGCGTGCTTTTATCTCTTGGCTGAGGGAGCAAAGACCGTTCTTTCCTATACTGTATATACTAAGGTAAGAAGTGTTTTATAGTAAAGTACTTCAGCATGCAGATTAAGCCAAAGGTTGTGGTACTACTTACCTGGAAAAAGAGCAATTGTCTCTATTTGAATAGCAGATTACCCCAACCTCATGTCCCAACCAATTAAAGTTTTGCTTGCTTCTGGCACAGAGAGCTAGAATGAACAAGGTACATTCACTGACCCTGTTCTGATATAATGGTGGCTTTTGGTGGCAATTTGTGGGTCAATTAACAAATTACAGAAATGCATGCTCTGTGAGCTGCTTTTGGTTTCCAGTAAAGCTGATAAATGCCTTATTTGTAGGTTGTTTATTTGATGCCCAAAGTTAGAAATTTGGGGTTATCCCTGGCTTAAACCACCCTAAATTAACTTATCTTTATTCGTGGATTAAACAAGCCCAAGTTAACTCAAGAACAATCATATATTCCTGGGTTCAGATGTTAAAGAAACAACAAATGAATATGACATTTGTAGATTCTTGCTGAAAACCAGCAAGAATGTGCAACACACATCCCCACAGGATGTGCTAATTAGTGGGTTAACAATTTGTCTTGAATAATTACCCCACAAATTGCAGCTGAAAGTTTGAGCCAGTGTTATGTCTACAGAAGCCTGATGAAAGAAAAATACTAATACCAGACATTAGGACCTGATTAGCACATAGCACCAATTTGTGATTGAAATTGTTGGTGCTCAGGGGAAATGAAAAAGCATACTGCCTTCAGTGTGCTCTCACTTTAACTAACAGCTTAACAATCATAGTATTCATAGGTGGTTAGCAGACATCTGAACCTGCACACTCTGTATCGTGTAGGGACAAAACAACAAATTGTAGGTTGATTCTGAGTTGTTTAATCCCTAAACTGGATTCAGTTGTCACACTAACAACTTAAAAAGTAGGCAACCATGGGCTTAGAATTAGGAGCAGAAGTGAGGAGTGTGCTAGAGGCAGCTCATTCATTCCTACTTATGCCTGGCAACCCAAAGTTTAAATGACTATGTATTGCTGCTGTTTGTGAACCAGTTCTGGGTTTCATATGGCAAGAGAGAAAAAGAGAGGGAAGGAGATGTGAACAGTGAGGGGTAATCAAGCCCAGTACTGATTTTCAAGACTGCTTATTTTAGCATCAATGAAATTTCCACACAAGCAACACATTCTGTTTCAACTCTTTGCTGCATGCTGTCCTGCTGAAGAGCTAGACTGTCTCAGATTTCACATTCCTCAACAAAATTACTATGAACATCAACACTAAAATATAACAGTAAGATAGAACAATAAACAATAAAACAAGTACTGATTGGATGGGTTACAGGGAAAAATTGCATATAAAGGGAAGTCTTAAGGAGATGTCTAGAAGTCAAAACTGTATGTGCTAGTCTGGCAATTGGGAGCATGTTTGAAAGGCAGATGCTGCAACACTAAATGCTCTGGTATTGCTAAGGTGAACCTCAGAAATGTGCAGCACCATCAAACATTCCAAGGATTTCAAAGAACAATAAGGGGAGAAGTTATGCATAAAGTAATCTAGTCTCAAGTATTTTAGAGCCTTATACATCAGCCAGAAAACCTTACGTTTGGGTGATGCTTTGGCAACCAGTGCTGTTCTTTCAAAAGTGAAATATGCTGCCAGAAGGAAGCCCATGTTAGAAATCCTGCAGCTGCATCATACTTTTTTTTTTCATTTTTCACACTGACCTGGTCTGCATGACAGTTCAGCATGGGTTAGTTTACCTGCAAGAATTACTGCATTACGCTGGGTGCCTGTCAGTGGTTGTCAGGTGAACCTCAGCAACAGGGGTTGTTTGAGAGTTAGACAAACCTCACACAACCCTAAAATAAGTCTAAAACAAGCAATAGTTTATTTCTATGAAAACATAAAAACCATTCTGGATCAGACCAATGGTCCATCCAGTCCAGTACTGTTCATGTAGGGGCAAACCAGATGTCTCCAAAATCCCTGAGGCAGAATGGGCACAAAAATTGCACCTGCCCAAGCTCCTCAGTAAGTACTGTATGCTGGTATGCCACCTCCAATAGTAGAGGTAGCACATAGCCAGCCAGGTTGTTGCATATTTTCTAATCCCCAAACAACTCCTGCCATTTAGGTTTGAATGACAACAACCTATGGCAAGTTGGGGTCCCGGAAATGCCATGCAGAAGCGGTGCTTGGCATGTCGTGGGAGTTCTTGCAGGAAAACTAAACCATTGTGGGCTGTCATTATTGTACAGACCAACCTATTGCAAGTAGTTTTGCTTCAGAATAAAGCATTAAATATAAACATTTCCTTTACTCAAAATTCTGTTTGTTTTTATCTTGAAGGGATGAAAGTCCATGGAAACCAAGTTTTCTACAAAACATGATAGAAGACAGAACAGAATCTGCATTATCATACTATGAGTTTCTTTTACATATTCAGCAGCAAGTGAATAAATGAGCCCTTCTGGTAGAAGGTTTATCTACTCAAAGGAACGTTCCTGCAGAGAAAACACTTGTGCTTGTAATGCTCCTATTAATTTTTTGGCCTGATGCAGTTGACAAGAATCTCACTGTGATTTTCCAAGAAAAAAAAGCAAATAAAGGACCACAGAATCACAAGTACACTATTGTGTAGTTGTACATTAAACAATTAAAATCAATTTGAACATGTTGGATGCCTTTAATTTGCTGCAAAATGTTTCACTGTAAGTAGTTGCGGCATGAATTATAAGGTGATACTGAAGAGATGAATCTTTATAAACTAGAATTTTGTTCAAAATATGTTTAATTTTATTTTTGTTTGTTTTTGTTTTGGGTTTTTTTTTTTTTTTGGCTTTGTTTTGCTGCTAGAATTAAAATCTCCCAAGACTGAGTTGCAGGGAAACTATTTTGTCTTGATTATACAATATATTACTAATTAAAATAGTTTTTTAAAGGAGCAATGAAACAATTCATTGTGAAGTGAACAAAATATTTGCATTTTTAAGTGAACATAGCTTCCAGTGCTTTTTAAAATGGATGATGATGAGCAGGACAGAGTAAACTTGGAAATGGTCTATCTGAATTGAAAATGAGTAAGAAATAATTCATTTTAAAAACATTAGGATGCTTCAGTATTCTAGTATCTGAAAGAACAATGAATTGCATTATGTCCAATGAGAATTATAATCAATGGCCTGCAAAAATTTCAGCTGCAAAAATGGTGAACATGGATCCCAGTTTTTGATGTTAATATGATGTGTTTAGTCTTAATTCATTCAAAGTAAATAGGGGAACAGACAGTTCAACCAAATGTCATGATCTTTTTATGGATTGTTTGCTTAAAGTCACTTTTTTAAATGGATCATGGTTTTATAAAAATGTGTACTTGTGAAATTAAACCAAGGGTGGCTTTTTGCAGTTTCTTACTGTGGCAAATATCACAGCAATTTTGCAAGGAACCAAGGTGTGCAGGGACTGTGCCTGATTTACAAGCAGAATCACACTCCTGTGAGTCTGCAGCAATTTCAGCAAGGTGAAGAGGGCAGCCTCCCAGTGGCGTCTCGGGACTCCTATGAATTTCTGGCCTATGGAAATGGCCCACTCATTACCAGAATTCTCATCTTGTTAGAAGCAGTGTTGAGTAGCCTATTTGAAGTCCAGAGGAACATCTAATTAAATAGTACTAGTGTTGCTATTTAAAAGTTTTGGGGGCAGAGGGAGATAGAAAAGTGGAGGCAAATATTTTGTGGCTTTAATGGGAAATGTTTTCAGATATCCTACCCTAATAGGCAAGAAGCCCAAATACTGCATAGTTATTGCCACTTAGAATAAAAATTAATTACTGGAAACTACTGTGAATCTAATCATGACAAAAATAGTATTAGTGTATGTATGTCTATATACAGATATGTCTGTATAAGTTACCACAAAAATGACCTGAATTAATAACATGATTTAGCATTGAAACTTGTGGCTGCCATGGATTTCTACTTTCCCTACCTTATTCTGCTCCTCTAAGAGTGAATTGGAAATATTTTTCTTGTACACTTCTAGATTGGCATTATTCCTTGTGCAGAATTATCCTTTGCAATCATATTCTATTACTTTTGTTCAGCTGTAAGTGATTAAAATTTCTTTGTTGGCAGGCATGGATAGACATTGCAGGTTAGATCCAGAGCCTTGGTTCTATTAGTGAAAGGACATCATATCAGATTTGAAGGTCATGTGCGGGCTGCAGGGGGAAGGAAGGAGGCAGAAATCCCATTTTGCAAATGGTGTCCTTCCACTGGTGAACACAGAATCTGGATCCAACCCCCTACAGTTGAAAAAGCACGAAGTTTTGTAAGGAACTGTGGTGTTTAGAAACTAACCTTTTGAACTGGAATACCAACTCATATATCCTTCTAACCTTATTCATTGCCTGCTAATCTATTCACCTGTCAGAGTGATTTGTGAAAAGTTGCTTATAGAATTGTTACTTTCATGTGAGAGAGGGATGAACTCTCTCTTGAAAAGGGATTAAAATGCCTGTTGAAATCTGCAAAATTGAAGTACCTTATTGCTGGTGTGATTCTTTTTAAAGTTTTAATTTAGCTTTTTAATGATAATTTGTTGCAATAGTAATCCACAGAGAAGCATATGATTATAATGAGATGTACACTCAGGAGTAATGGTAACCATCCACTGAGTGCCTCACAATGCATCCTAAGCCTAAATATTTATATTTGAATACGGTTCTTATAAACAAATATTCTCAGTCGCAACAGCGATTCACACACAGAAACAGTCTTCTGTGGGTAGTTAAGCCTTCTGGACCAGGTATTTGTGCAGCTGTGTAAACAAATACTGTGCATGGGGAAAACATCCAGTGCCTTTACTGGATACATGTTTCTCCTTGCTGCATGCCCCTAATTCTGAACAGCTGATTGGTATGAAGCTTGAGAGGTCTCCTTTGTGTGGCACCATGCCAAGTATGCTCCTGTATACAAAGATCTTTGATTTGGAATGGGGGTGCGGCAGACATGGCTTAACTTATGTAAGCTATAATAGCAGCCTTTAAATTAGCCCGAGAAATACTTATTTCAAGAATACATCCCTAACCTCCATCCCTTTAAAATATTTAAAGTTAGCACATTATGCCATCTGGATAGAATTGTTTTAGGAATGTGCATATTCTGTTTTGCAATATTGAATTTTCTAATTTTATTCCTTGTCATGGGAAAAACTGGTATTTGTTTCAACTTGTATTATGCAAGATTTTAATAATAGGAATGGCAAGGCAGACCCACATGTAAAACTGCCTGTGCTATACTTTAAGTTACAGCTGTTTTTAAGATCCATAACAATTTAACCAGGCAAGAGTGTCCCTGAAGCTTCCATATTAGCATGGCAGTCCACGGCAAATGATCTCTCTCTTTCTAGTTTGAGACCTTAAACAATTTGGTATGATCAGTATGTTAAATTTAGTCATGCATCAGAATTTTAATTAGCATTTACTTTCCTGTAATTCATATTTGAATCAATTTTGACTGTTTTGCAATAATAAGGATGACATTTTCTTTTATTAAAAGTTAATTTAACAGAGAATATAATCAGAATGTTAAGGGACCATCAAATGTGACAAAGCTCTGTTCACCAGTTACAGATTAAATCCTATAGTAAATTTGATTTTGTAAAGTAGTGTAAAATATTGTAATATTAATCCTTGTTTTCTGAACTCAGACATTGATCTTCAGTGTGAAATTGTAAACCATGCTCTTCTGAATTGGAGGCAAGGTTTTACTTGTTCCCCTTTTTACAGTTTGTAATTTTCACTGTTTTATTCCTGTAAAAAGTCATTTGTAACACATGCAAATGCTTATTTTAGCTGTGCTAATTTATCAAATTTGGCTACTCAATAAAATTAATTGAAAGAGCTTACATAGAACTTCATCAGTCCTTTTTATAAAAAAAAAAGCAGAGAGTATCTAGACACTTGGTGGATGAAATAATCTTAGGTTAAGAGGTGTTTCTATGCTTAACCAAACACGGCCTAATGATAAGTCTTTGTTGCTACCTTTATACTGTGCCACTATTGTATGGACTGAAAGATAAACACATTGCATTCTTATCTTGGACAAACTCTTTAACAGCTATTGATTCTTCTAATAGTGCAAGAAGAACTATTCTTGCACTATTAAGAATAGTGCTGCAAGTGGTATGCATATTTTGGAGAAAACATCACAGAATTAAGCAAGACTCCTGAGTAAATAAACAGAAGGACATTTAAGTTTAGAGAATTAAACATCAAGGCTTGTTGGTCTACACAACTCTAGAAGTTCAATCAAATTATAGTACTTGATTTAAGTGCTGACATTATCTGGTTAAATAATCACGCTTCCATGCTCTGCTGGGAGGGACAGTACAATGAAGCTAAAAGGTCTATTAACTTGCCTAAGAATGTCTGGATGGGTATTGAATTCTAACCAGTATAAGGTGAATACATTTTTTTTTCAAATGGCAAAACTTCAAGAACTATACGGAGTAGCATTGTATGAAATCATGCCAGGTATTTTGTGGAATCTCCTGAATACTCTGTGTAAAAGGTCAACAGAATAGCCTTTGAGTAACAGTGCATTTTTTTCTTTGTACTTCTCCATTAACTTTAGTATTTAATTTCTCTTCAGATTGCAGGCACATAAATTACAGTAACTTGAACCCCTTCCTCCTGGTTTGTCCAACATGCATAACTGATTATTAGAGGGGAATTACTATAGGTGTTGCATGCCTCTGGAATCAGTTACGTATTGCACATTGCTCTGGTTAACTGCACTTTATCTGCTATCAATATATCTCTTACTGCAGGAGTGGGAAAGCTTTTTCAGCACAAGGGCTGGATTGCTCCTGGCAATCCCAGAGAGGTTAAGGCCAGAGTCAAAAGTAGGTGTGCCTGCCATGTTCACGCTTAAGCAGTGCTTTATTTTCATACATACACACCTTTTCCAGCATTTCCTGACTGGGGAAGATTTCCAGTCCCCCTCCTGAGCTGATCCATACTGCTCATTTGGGGGTGGGGGTGGAGAGGAATTCCATAGCCAGTGTGTCCTTCCAGGATAAAAAGTGAGAGGGATGAAAATCTCTACTGAGGACTGAAAATGCTCATTGCCTCTACTCAGTTGTTGATAGCATTTTCCCTCCCTAGGAAGTGAAGGCAGCTGAATGAAAACTCCCACAGGCTAGGTATGATTCTACAGGATAGATTGGTTAAAAGCTCCTAGGACAGTTGTGCTAGTGCAACACCAGTAACTTAACTGGTGTTTTCCAGAAAACCCATTTTCCAGGAAACCCATTGCAACAGCCAGCACTGTCAGTTTTGCACTAGAGATGGCAGTATCACACATATATTTGGGGGTCCTTTAGTTTCTCAAATTTATTAGGACTTAGCTGTTGCTTACCACCCCATTCAACCCACCAAGTCAGTGTACAGCCAGTGCGGACAGTCAGTGCTAACAATAGTGGGCCAAATGGACCAAGCATCTGACTCTGTATAAAGTTAACTTCCATTGTATAGCCAACATAATGTTACTAGTGCAGCATAAGTGCACACAGAAAGGCACTTAATAAGCAAATGCCTACACCAGGTACAAAGAGGGAATGCAACCCAAGGAATGGTATAGGCTTTGACACAAAGCCCTTATTTAAAGGGGGAGGAACAGAGGAGAAAAATGAGCAAGTATATGTTTGTGCAGCATTTTGTAGCTGCTGTGTTGCTACACCTATGATCTGATATGCACTTTAGAGTAAGGAACACAGTGGCAGGATCCGGAGAAGAGCAAGTAGAAAACAGGGCTTTCCTTGCTTCTTCCTGTAACAGCCTCCTTAGCTCCCCTCCCAAAAGCCTGGCATGAAGGTCAAAGGACCTTTTCAAACAGCATGGGGAAAGGTGGGGGAATTGCCAGAGTTCAGGCAGGTAACCTTGCATAACTGGAAAGGGCATTTCATCTGCTGTAAAACACTTCTGACTTCAAACCATAGTAAATAGCCATAGGGGGATGCTTGCACTCTCTGGAGTAGATTTCGGAGGCACATGTAGGCAGGGGGATATTCTGCTATGGTGTCCAGTTTGCTGGCAGGTGTTGGATGCAGTCCCATAACTGCATGTCTTGTTAATTTAAAAAAAAACCATGGGTGATCAAGTGTAGTAGAAATATAATTGCTACCTGCGAATGCCTTATACCTAAAGCATACGATGCATAGATCTTTTTCTCTGGTCATAAAAGTTTCTACATCTACGCAACAGAGGACATACAGTAGTGCAGCTGGATATGCAACATTCCTTACTTGTATAGCTATGGATGAGTCTACCAAAGTTGCAAGCTTATTTTATTTATTTATTTATTTATTTATTAAAACATTTCTATGCCGCCCCTTGCCGAGGCCTCGGGGTGGCTTACAACATCAAATAAAATACAAAATACATTAAAACAGTAACAATTAAAATATATACAGTAAAATAAAATAAGCCGCCCTGGCCGAATAAAATTCAATAATATTAACATTTAAAATGCTGCTTAAATAAAAAGGTCTTCTCCTGGCGCCGAAAAACAAATAACGACGGCGCCAGGCGGACCTCTCTGGGGAGCGCATTCCATAACTTAGGCGCCACCGCTGAGAAAGCCCTCCTCCGAGTAGCCACCCTCCTAATTTCCTTCACTGAGGGCTCCCGGAGGAGGGCCTCTCCCGCTGATCTCAAGGGCCGGCTGGGCATATATGGACATAAGCGCTCCTTCAGGTAACCTAAAGACATCGCTGGGCAGGACTGAGGACAGCAAAAAGGCCAGAAATCAGGCTTGGTAAACTAGAGCAGAGATGAAGTAGAATGCAAAAAACATGGGATTTAATGTGAAGTCCTCAGGAGTTGTGAGAAGGCACAAAAATTTACTAAATGTGCTGCTGCAGAAGCAAGCATGACAGTGATGGACAGGTGAAGTTCTGTCTTTTGCTCCCCAAAAGGACAGAGCCAAGCACAGTGCTCAGAGTGTGGACAAGGGATGGAGAGCTGGGCCAGGCTGTGAAACAGCCATTCTGGGTTGGGGAAGAAAGGGCAAAGCATCTAGAGTGCCACTCAGAAACAGAGGAAGCCAGATTAGTTACCTCAGTTACTTGGGTGGTAATTATTATAACTGCTTCTAAGTTCAGCCAAGAAATAAGTGTACCTTACACTTCTTTCTATTAAACTAAACTTGTTTTTTCACTGTGTAGCCTTAGTGCATGAATGAGTGACTAAGGGAGTGAACACCCTGACCTGAATTGAGGAATTGAATTCAGATCATTACCCCTACTTAGCCCAAGGCTGTCTGAACAGGAGGCCGGCAGTGAAAAGGAACTACCCTGGCAACTGCTGATGTATCTGTGGTCTTAGGAAGGGAGCCTGAGAAAAGGAACATCTGTGTGAAACAGGGGCTTAAGACAAGCAGGATACTTGTGGGGGATATAGTGACCTGGGTGCAGGCCTGAATGTGCAGACCCATAGCTTGAACAAAGGAGCTGTACAAAATGAAAGATTAAGGTAGCTAAATCACTTTACAAATATGTTGCTGAAGATTTCTACAGGAGAGGAACAGGTGCATCACAGTGTAAAGGGGTGGGACCGATTAATAAGCAGGTTGTGGTTGGTGTTGCCACCACAATCACTAACATCATATTTCAAGCAATGTCTTTCATTAAAATGTCGGTGTTCTATCCATCCTGCTGATATTCACATCTATTTTATTACATTTTCATGCCACCTATCAAATCAGTTCTTTGAATGGTTTATAAAACTTAAATCAATAAAGGATAGAATCAAATCAATATCAAAATAGATGTAAAACCAAAGCAATACAGCCAGTGTAAAACTAAAACCCAGCAAAACATAAAAGCAAAAACAATAGAAAATTAGTATAAAAGAAAATAACTATAACATTAACACCAAAGTGTTGAAATGCTTTAGCAACAAGTAACAAGGCCCTGGAAAAATAAAAGGTCTTTACCTGATGTCAAAAAGATTATGGTGTAGGCACTGGGCAATTTCTCTCAGGGGCACAGTATTCCATAATAGTACAATCAGCAAAATTGCCCTCTTAGTGCCTGCCTACCTTATCCTTGGGTGTGAACCCAGAAAAGGGGGGATCTAAAGATCATGTTAAGGACTAGCAGGTATATACTTGAGAATAACTGCTGTGCCTATCTCTTGGTGGTATCTGTGTCTGAAAGACATAGCTTCTTTCACAAATTACATGATGTAGCTTTAGAATCTAAAATTGGCTCATGAATTTCACTATGAATGGTATGATGCTTTTATGTTCTAAAATGGTGCTCTATTTCTGAATCAAATTACAACAAATACTGAGGAAGACCAAATATGAGATGGATCAATTCCATAAAGGAAGCCGCAGCCTTGAGTTTACAAGAGTTGAGTAAAGCCCAGGATGTTTTGGAAGGATTCATTCATAGGGTTGCCATAAACTGGAGATTACTTGATGGCATATAACAACAGAGAAAGTTATGACTAACATGAGTTAAAGAACTTAAGCTATAGCTAGTGACATCTTGCACTGTTACAGGTGGAGATGACCTTGGTCTCTGTAGATACTGTACTCAAGTCAAGCCTCTCACCAAAGGGATAAAAGAAAAGGTCCATTTATGGATTGGTAAGTGATTAATGGTTAAAAAAACAAAGAGGAAAAAGAGTGGTTAGTTTTAGTAAGGCAGCTGGAAAAAGTACAAAGATAGACAAATAATAAAGGGTCTGGGGCAATTCCCTTATGAATTAACAGAACAAGGTTGGGGCTGGTTAGCTTAGATAAATGAGTTAAAGCACAATAAAATTATTCAATTTTATTCAAAGGTGTATAAAATTATTCAAAGGTGTGGAGAAAATGGACAGTAACACCAAAACCCTTTGAAAGAGTCATTCCAAAAGGAAGTGAAAGGGAAGGTGATTAGAAGAAGCAGCTTCTGGGTACCTGTCCTCCACTTTTAGAATGGGCTTCCTAGAGTGCTCTGCCAGGCACCACTACTACTTTCATTTCAGTGCCAGGTGAAAACTGTCCTCTTTTGCAGATATTTTGAGACCCAATTTTTACCAACTGATGGTCCGTAAGAGCTCATTCCAATACCAGCAGTTGTTTCCCCCTGCCCCTGTAATGAGGAATTGTAATATTAGTCTGCATTTTATTGTTGTTTGCCACTTGGAGAGCCCTGTTGGGTTATGTAGTGCCCTATAAATTTAAAAATAAATAAACCTAGGGTTATCCCATGAAGTTGAATGATGGAAGATTTAAGAGAAATAAAAGTAACTGTGACTTCATAAACTGCACCAGTAAATAATGCAACATGGTATCACAAGTCGTTGTTTCAAAAGGTATTAGTTGTCATAAGCAGGTCTTTCCCACCCTCTTTTCCTCTCCAGAAGACTCAGATGAAACTTTAGAGGCACAGTCCTTTTATTAAGGTTTAACAAGTTTTTTAAAAAGGAAATCTGAAAGTGGTATTCTCTTTGAGATGTGAGGAAAGCATCTGTCCATGCAAAGAATTAAATCCAAATGGAAATTTTCCCTCCTCTGGCCCCTTTCAGAAAAGTTTCTGACTGCCCTCAGGGTTTCTCCTGCTGCTTCTTTCATCTCTCAATCTCCCTCCTACAACTGGTTCTGAAATGCCTCCTTTTTCCAGGTGGGTTGGCTCTCACACTTGGTTTGATAACCTTTACAAGGTAACCTTGAAATGGCAAAGTCATCTGCCCAATTCTGCCCCTCCACAACCTCCTCAGAACTAGGTGAATCGATTTGGGCAAACAGTAATGTGTGAGAGCTGGGCCCCTTCTCTACATTAATTCCCATCAGTTCCAATCAGAATGGCCAAGAGTCAGGAATAATGTAATAACTGTAGTACAACATCATCTGGATGACCACTATTTCCCCACCTCAGATTAGGGTTTTAAAGCATATACTGACATTTCACATTCAAATTCACTCATTTTTTTCATAGATGAACTACAGGAAACAGCTAATCATTCTGTATCTATGTGATATGCTCTTAGTAAACAGCTTCATTAATTGGATGTCCTGTAATTAGGTGTTCCTGTAAAAAAATTGTGTATCTGTCAACATGTAAGTAACTGAAAGAAAAGGAGATTAAGGGTTCCACATAAAGATGAAGGCATTTTTCTGAACTGTCCAGAGAGTTTTGGCTGTCGGGTGATATAGAAATGAAATTAGCAATAGAAATTTAATACAGCTGCCAAGACAACCATTCTAAATTCTCCTACTAGGGCATAATCCTTGATTGCACCTTTGGTGAATGGAAGCTCTCAAACTTGAAGATGACCAACCATACAATGCAGAATGGAAGCAGCAGCAAAAATAATCACCTTTCTGACCAGTGAATTTCATTTTGTGACGGTTCTTTGGAGGGGGAGGATAGGAAGGCTGGAAGCAGCTCAGGATAATACATTGGGATATACTTCCCTGTCCATTGTAATGCCTCCTTTCCTCCTCCTCTGAGGTTGCTTTTCTGACCATGAAAAACAGGCAACACAGTTCTTTCCGCTCTGGATGCAGGCAGGGAGAAAAGAATCATAAGAGGAAATCCAAATCATCCTATGGTCCCTAACACATCTTTTTGTATTCCAACTCTAGAAAAACTGATGGTCTGATAAAATATAGACAAATTTAAAGCCCTTATACATTATGAAACTAGCCTTATTTTTCTTTTCTAAGCAAGATGATAGAATGGGTTTAAATATAACATAACCATAACAGAGAATGATTAAATAATTAAAAGCACTGTAATGTCCATGATTTCACGTCTCAGTTTCTGGCAAGTCAGGTTGGGATTATGTCTGGTTTCTAAGAAATGAGTCAATGATGGTGTATGGTATATACAGTATATGGTCTGCTTTTTGTAGGCAAAATATTCATTAGGTCATAGTGGGTACAATATGCATATTGTTTTACATCCTATCTTGGTGGTCACTAAATTAGTAGAATTGCAAATCTTGCCATTTTCATCCTGGAAAATTAGGCCACATGTCATCCACTACTGAGTAGCATACAAAGTGCCATATTTGATATAACAGAACCCATGAAGCAGCTGAAATTTTGGGGAGGAAATGTACCTTATTAAGAGGAGAGCATAGCAGGGTTGTCTCAAAGTCTGGCGTGAAGTCAGGGACTATTCGTTGTTGACAAGTTTTAGAGGTATGCCCAAGTTAGCTTGAGCAACAACCTAAAAAAATTATCATTTTTCTTAGAAGCGATATTTAATTTTAAGAGGATCATGTGGGGTACCTAAGCACGACAACGGAATTTAAGAGATCCAAGAACATTTTTAAAGCATTTGAGAAAGAAAAAAACTGCGAGGTTTGTTTAGTAAAAAGCCCCAGAAATAAAATGTAAATCTATGAATTTTGGCCAGAGTTTGTCCAAGAATTCTGAAAATTTTGAATAAGCTGCCCAATGTGTGAGCATGCGTAGGAGCCCAGGCTTATTATCTCAAGGGTGGTGTTACCTCCACTTCCCCAAGTATGTCTTGGAGTAAGATCGTCAAAGGATGAGAAATACCAAAACCGAATTCTGTTATTGTACGAGGAAGCTGCTTTCTCCTTCAATTAGCGTAGGAAAAAGAGACCAGCGCCTACCCTCACCCTGGCAACGATTATAACCACACGCCGCTGAAAGTATGAGGTCATTGCCTGCTCCCGAGTCATCTGTTGCGGCAACTCCCGCCCTTTCCCTTGCCGCCATCTGTGTTAAGGGCACCGGCGTCAAACTGTGGCTGTGGCCGACGCTTCCGTGCTAAGCAGGTAGCTCCAACCCTTATCCAAGATGGCGCCGGCCGTTTCAGCGTCTGGAGGCGGTGCCTAAAATGGCGGCGGCGCCTGCGTCTTAGCGGACAGTTGTCAGAGCGGGATCTGACTTCTTCCATTGTGTGTTTGTGTGCCTGCCTGCCTGCGTGCGGAGAAGGTTGAGCTATTGCTGCTTTCGAGACAGGGATGGAGCCGGATCCGCTAGAAGGAGACGGCGGTTGCAGCAGCGGCGGCCCTGAGGGGGCTGTCAGCTCTCCAGCAGCGCCTGCCGGCCTCACGGCCTCCCAACGTCGAGCTGAGATTCGCCGGAGGAAGCTGCTGATGAACTCTGAAGAGCGGATCAACCGGATCATGGGTTTCCACCGGCCGAAGGCGGGTGAGGACGGGGCGTGGCTTGGGCTCGCCTTTGGCAGCCGCCGTGCCGAGAGCCAGCCCCAGGGTGCTGCGGTCCTGCCTCCGATCCGATGTGAACTCGGAGCAAGGCATGGCTTGGGCGGGGGGGGGGGGGGGGGCGCATTCCCTACTCGTCCCATTCCTAGTTAAACCTGGGCCGGGTCAAAAGTCTGCATGGAGAGTGCATTGTTTTAGTGCACGAAGTAGGTGCAAAAAGATAGCATGCCTTAGCGTGCTCTTTCCCGTTCCAGCAATGTTATGTATAATGGTGGGCGGCAATAAGCTACTTGATTTGATCCGTCACGGGCCGTGGGTTCAAGTGTTGCTCTATTTGCGCTACGCATTTTTAGTCCACACTGTTGCAAATGGCTGCCTTAAGTAGCTATGTGTAGATTTGCCGCTTTAGAGACTTGGATGTAGGTTTAGGCACTTACTTCCCAGAATCCTGTGGATTCTGTAAATAATAAAAGAAAAAGAGAGATCCTTTGGTCATATCAACATTCTTGCTTACGATGCTTGAGAACAGGTTTTTGAAACTACAGCTTGTAAATTGAAGGGTGTTTGACTCAGGTTGTGTACTTCCATTTGTATGTATGTGTATGGCAAGCTATACACTCCGTATTCTTTTAAAGCCGAAAGAAAGAAACGGCGCTTTTTATGTTACCACTGCAAATCCTGCTTTCTAGGATTTCCTAACAATTGCAAAATGTATCTGTGACTCAAATATAAATCTTATATCAGAAACAAAATCATCAACATAATTTGTTATCCCAATCTTAAACTAAGGAATTCGGAGACAGCCTAAGTATCTTTTGTATTTCATGCTCACAGCAGCCCAGTGAAGTGGATTAGGATGAGAAAGTAGTGATTGCCTATGAATGCCCAATGAGCATTGTAAAGGGGTTGGATTTGTAACCTGATTCTTGCTGCTTCAAGTCCAACTCCAGCTTTTTGCTGTTACACTATTACAAACCATTTTCAATTGTGTAACTGTCATGGCAGTAATTGTGTGAAGTGAATTACTGTTTTTAAATGTACAAGTCAGAGATTATTAGCTTAAAACTTGCAACAAATCCATTCTATTCAGAATTCAAAGTTATAGATTGTTTTTATTACTGCATACTGCTACAGTTCCCATTTTGTAGTGAAGAACATGGATTGCATTTTTTAAATGCTCTGTCAAATTCTGTCTAAATGCTCCACAGTGGAGCAGTTGCCCTTGGATTTACAGGCACTTGACCAAGAATAATTGCTGCAATAATTAAAATGTGATGATTTTTGTGTTTAGATTTTTACCCAGTCATCTTTTCCAACAGTTGTCAGCTTTTATATACCCGAGACTCATCTTAGCCCCAGTGTGCAGCATGGAATCCATTTATTTAACACTTAGATGTGTTTAATTTATTGAAGCCTCTGGCATAACATTGTCTTTAGGCTTCAAGAAAAGTTGAAATTATCAAAAACTGATCATGTTGCTAGCATATTACTGCTTGTTTAATTTTCTTTGCACACATTTTAAATTAGTTGCCAGTGTTGAGGGTTTTATTTTTGTGGGCAGTCTAGAGTGTACCTAATTAAGCAGGACAATTTTGTAAACAATAATTAATCATAGAACCATAGAGTTGGAAGGGGCCAGAGTGCCATCAGGTCCAACCCCCTGCAGGACATCCCTCTCGGATGGCTGTTCAGCTGCATCTTGAATGCCTCCAAGTGTGCTAGAGCCCACAGCTGCCCTAGGCAATTGGTTCCATTGTCATATTACTCTAACATTCAGGAAATGTTTCCTGCTATCTAGCAGGAACCTGGCTTCCTGTAACTTGAGACTTTTAGTCCATGCCCTGCATTCCAGGATAACCAAAAAGAGGTCCTGTCCTTTCTCTTTGTGACAACCTTTTAAGGGCTTGTACAGTACTATCACATCTCCTCTCAGTCAGGGCCCCTTACTAATCTGTGTATGTTAACCCTTGGAAAATTGGAAAACTTCCAAAATTAATAGTAGTTGTAGTTGTCATAGGGGCCCCAGTACACTGCTTTGCCCGGGGCCCATAATGCTGTTAAGGTGGCCCTGCTCTCAGTCCTCTCTTCTCAAGGCTAAACATGCCCAGTTCTTTCAATACCCCCTTATAGGGCTTTGCTTTCACTCCCTTGATCATTCGCATTGTCCTTCTCTGAATCCTTTCCAGCTTGCCTGCATCTTTCTTGAACTGCAGTAACCAGAATTGGACACAGTACTCCAGATGAGGTCTGACCAGTGCTGAGTAAAGGGGAATTAGTACTTCACATGATTTGGTAGCGATTCTTGTATTAGTAAAGCTTAAAATAGCATTTGCCCTTTTTGTAACCACATCACATATTCATATTCAGCTTGTGATGTAGAATAGTTCTAAGATCCTTCTCACTTTCATTATTGTTGAGCAAAGTATCTCCCATGTTGTAAAAAAAAAAGTTTCTTTTCCCTAGGTGCAGAACTAGGCATGTGTCCCTGTTACTTTTCATTCTGTTGTTTTCACCCCAGCGCTCCCACCTATGAAGAACACTTTGAATGCTGTTTCTGTCTTCCAGGGTATTAGCTGTCCCATCCATTGTTATGTCATCTACAATGACAATCATGTATTTCCTCATCCAAATCATTGACAAAAATGTTGAAGAGCACTAGGCCTAGGACTGAACCCTGTGGTACCACACATTACCTCTCCCTAGTTTGAGAAGATGCCACTGATGACTTTGAGTCTGATTCTGTAGCCAACTGGATCCACCTGTTGGTTGTTCCATCTAGCCCACTTTTAACTAATTTGCTAGTCAGGATATCATGGGACACTTTCTCAAAAACTTTGCTGAAGTCAAGATAGAATATGTCCACAACATTCCCATGGTCCATTAGAGAGGTTACCCAGTCAAAAAATGAAATCAGATTGGTTTGGCAGGATTTGTTCTTGAGGAATTCACATTGGCTTCTATTAATTACTGCATTGTTTTCAAGGTGTTTGCAGACTGACTGCTTTATAATCTGCTCCAGAATTTTCCTAGGGTTCAGACTGACTAGTCTTGTAGGTCTAAGGTTCTTTTTTTCCTTTCCTGAAGATAGGGGCAACATTAGCCCTTTTCTAGTCATCTGGCACTTCCCTTGCCCTCTCAAAGAGTTCCTTTATGACTCTGGGGTAGAGTTGACCAGGCCCTGGATTTGAATTCAATCAACTCAATTAGATGAACCTTGTCTGTCAATTTTGAGCTACCATCCTGTTTCATCAGGAAGGTCATAGCTTTGAGAGAAGATTGGGCCAAAGTAGGAATTGAGCACTTTTGCCTTTTCTTTGGCATCATTTATAATTTTGCCATCCACATTGAGTAGTTGAACCCCAATTTCTTTCCTCTGTCTTTTACTTTTGGACATGTCTGAAGAAGACTTTTTGCTGGTTTATGATCACTCACTAGCCTTATTTTATTCCTAGCTGATGCCATCCCTGCAATTCCATGCTACCTGCCTATGTTCTTCTTTTCCTTAATGAATCAGTATTAATATTAATTATACTGCCTGATATCACAGAGTGGTAAGAAAATGGGACTGTCCATGATAACAGAAGCCCTCATTAGACATCAGCTATATCTCACAGTGGCCAACCAGATGCCCATGGGGAGCCCAAAGGCAAGGTATAGCCATTTCCTGCTCTTGTTCCCCAATAACTGGAGGACATAGACATCTTGTTTCTGATTCTGGTTCTACCATCACTAGTAGTCATTGATGGCCTTATGCAGCAAACCCAACAAATGAGAAATGCAACTGCCCTTTTAAAATGTAAACACCGAAACTTAGAAACAGAGTGAGTCAGAAGGGGCCTCCTGGGCCATCTAGTCTGATTCCCGGCTCCAGCCAGCTCCGCTCATGTAATCCCCAACATGTGGTTGTCCAGTCTTTCCTTGAACACCCTTACTGATAGGGCCTCAGCCACCTCCCTTGGAAGCCCATTCCATATCCTAGGGGTCCTAACTGTCAGGAAGTACTTCCTGACATCCAACCTGAAGCATGGATTCTTGAATTTTGCCCCACTGGAATGTGTCCTGCCCTCCACTGCAGGAAAGAACAGGTCATGGCCCTTCTCCACATGGCATCCCCTGAAAAGTTGCTAAAAGATCCCCTCGGAGTTTCCTCTTCTCCAGGTGGAAAAGACCCAGTTCTCTCAATCTCTCATATGTCATCCCTCCTAACCCGGCTACCAGCCTTGTGACCCTGCGCTGAACCGATTCTAACCTAGCTATCTCTCTCCTATAGGACATGGTACTAGTTGTGTGCACACCAGAGTCATGTAGAGCAGTATCAACACCTCCTTAGGTCTAGAAGCCATGCTTCTGGCTATACATCCAAGGGTGGTGTTTTCCTTCTTAACCACTGCATCACATTGCTAGTTCACATCCAGCCTGCTATCGACAAGTACCCTGAAATCCCTTTCACAAGTGCTGTACTCCAGCACTTATCCACATGGAATGCCATCCTGTTGTCTCCTGCCCACTTCCACAGCCTGTCCAGATCCTTCTGGATCTGAATCACCTTCTCCTCAATTGTGGCCACTGCCCCCACTTTGGTATCATCTGTGAACTGAGTCAGCAGACTGGTTATCCCCTACTCTGGGGTCATTGATTAAAAAGGTTGAACAAAATCTGCCCTAGAACTGAGCCCTGGGGGACTCTGCTCGTCACTGGCTGCCATCCTGATGATTCCCCACTGATAGTGACCCTCTGCTTGCAGTCCGTCAACCATGCCCTAATCCATCGGGCAGTCCCATCAGTCTATTCCAATATATCAATATATACCTTGAATGCACCCAGCTCTGAACAAGAAAAAAGAAAATGGCACGGGTGTCCCTGGTTTGATTCATTTAGATGCAAGTGCTTACTCTGTTGGAAATAAAGTAGAACTCGTATAGATTGTCCATTGTTTTAAATGAATATTGAAGCAAAATGGCAGGTAATACCTTTTACATTCTCCAAGCAGAACACAAGTCCTAAATAGCCCTAAATGCAGGCTTCCTCAGTTAATCAAGGACAATTCTTTTTTCTTAGCACTCTGTGATAGAGGGAACTGATATTTATATCTTTACCTCCAAACAGAGTAATCAGCATTAATTACCGCTTGCCAAATTGTCCTGTTTAATTTGCTGTGCTCTAGGCTGTTCACAAAAATAAACACTTCAATTAAAACAACTGATCTAAACTATATACAAAGAAAATTAAAACAGCAATAAAACACAAGCAGTGTGATCACAGTTGTTGAAAAGATCACTCAGCTGGAAGTCTTTCTGTCTCTCCCAAAAGTCAGCAGGAAGTGCTTTCATGTCCTTTTCTAGGAAGCATTTTTGAAAGGAAAAACCATTGGGTTTGTTGCAAAGCTGGTATTCCAGGAGTGGGAGCATCCTCAAATGGAGCTTTTCTGAGAATGCTACCACTGGCAAAAAGACAAGGAAACGAATTTTGCTGGCATCCTTTTGCAGTCTCCACAGTCACCTGCACACTGTCCAACAAATTTTCAGGGCACTGTAGGGAATGGATTTCCTCCTCCACTATCTAGTCAGTGGAAATTCTCCACTAAATCAAAAGTCTTCCTTTAGTTGTTAAGGCCTAGTGGAAGGGATCCTTCCATCTGTGGGTAGCTTTTGCTGGATCCAATCCAATGATTCTTTGTATCTTTTTGAAAGGGAGGTAAGAGCCACAATAGGTAGAGGGAGCTATGTTGGCTCAATGTACTAAGTGTACGATCTTATGTTTTGATCTCCTTCTATAAACTCTTAATTGCTTAACTCCATGACCGAGGTCTCATAGAACCTGAAGACTACCCTAAGATATTTAGCATCTGTGATTCTTTTGCTTTGGTTCCTTCTTTAGATGATGATGGCCATTCAGAATCTAAGCTTCAGCTGGAGCAAGATAAACCAGGTCCGCTTCCTACTCCTGTTTCCAAGCGGGTTGTGCTGGGTGATACTGTCTGCAGTTTGGCAGGGACAGCCGACCATGCAAGCAGTGTGGCAGAGCACAAGGGAGAGAAAAAAGACTTGTTCAGCAAAACTCCTGAGGTTGGTAGTGATGGCACCAGTGAACTCCGGCAGCGCAGTAGAGGGGACCTGATGGAAGTTGCACAACGGGCACCTCGCCATGGATTAGACCAGTATTTATCAAGATTTGATGAAGCCATGAAACTAAGAAACCAGCTGATGAGTGAGAAGCCAAACCAGGAGAATGGAAATGCTGTGGAAGAATTTGATTCATTCCGTATTTTTCGATTAGTTGGGTGTGCCCTTCTTGCCATTGGAGTTAGAGCTTTTGTGTGCAGATACTTGGTGAGTTAAAAAAAATCCTGTTGCATTTCTTGTACTGTTTCTTTCTGCTTAGTTGCCTTGCTGACAACTCTGTAGGATAAGAAGTTTGAAAATCCCATTTCACAGATGGAGTACTTACACTGAGAAAAGGTGACTTTCTCAGGGCCACCCAGCAGGTACATGGTTATTGATTCAGTTCCAAATCTGTGACTCCGTGCCCTGCTCCACTTCAAATAAAATATAGTGCATTTCAGCTGTTCAGAGAACCCCATGTTACTGAAGTAATGTGTGTTCTTTGCACATATAGCCTCAGTAATTTTTATAACTACTCTATACTGTTGCCCAGTACCATTAGCCCTGTACTGCAGGTGGAGGGTGAAGTAACAGATGCTTGAGATTCAAGCTGCTTCATGTATTTATAGCTGGGTGAAACACATTGCCAGGTTCATATTCTTGTACTGCATATTGGGCAGATAGAAAAATTATTTTCTGAGCAGTTAATGTGTTTAAAAAGAAAACTTGCCTGCAATCTGAGTATAAGCAGTTTATAATAAGGATTCTTTTTTCATTTCAGTTCAGGTACTACTTCTTTATGCATGTCTTTGTGTAAGTGTCTATCCAGTGCTATTGCCAATTCGTTCTGAAGCAGATAGTTATTTGAGAAGCTGGTTTTCTTGATCATTACAGTCAGTGGTAGCATTTGTTATGCTGCCTTGCCTTAATGTAGTTGTGAGCCGATCACATAAAGCAGCCTCTTCCAAGTAATTCAGAGAAAGCCGTAGCATTTTCAAAAACCATTAGGGAATTTGTACTCACCTGATTCCAGAATTGAGGTCAGATTAACAAGGTACAGGTGCCAAATTCTAGAAAAGCAAAAATGGAGAGGGTTGAACCATACTGTCAAAAATCTAAAATTATCCAGTCCATTTTGAGACACACACAGGTTTTTAAAAGGAACCTGGATAATTATACACAATCATTTTCCAACAATATAAAATGCAATTTGTAATTAGCTTCATTATTATCAAGTTCCTGCACATTGTATGTGAAGTTTGGGTGGCAGAAAGTGTGGTACATTTCAAATGCCTTCTGAAAACACATTTCTGCATTTAGGATTTCTTGACTGGAGGTGGTTGAGGCCCCGTCGGTGAGGGGTTCAAAGATAGGCTAGGCATGCACATGGTGGGCATGTTGTGAGCGGAGCCAGGGGTCAGACTAGATAGCCCAAGGGACCCCTTCTGACTTGCTCCGTTTCTATGCTTCTATGCTGCTCCATTTTACCACTCTATATTATTGTAATTGTTTTAATATTTCATGTTAAATATGACTTTAATATTTATGTGTGACATTTATATACCATTCAATAAGATAACAGCCATAAATAAGAATCACAAATAAATACAATAATAAATATATATAAAATATCCTGGAATATTACAATACACTGAGCCTTCTTATATGATGTGAAATAATTACTTTTGACTGAAGCTTTCATGTAAAGGTTCTTGTAGGATAGATAGCACACAAATACCTTGTAACCTCTGCAGGAGTAGATGACATACTTGTTAATGACCTCCGTAGCAGCACATTTTCCTTGGACAGTTTTGTCCATTTTGAAATTTGGTTCAACTTCTGAATACATTTTTCAGTGTGTTGCCTGATGCAGATCACAAAAAATAGACCTTTTCTTGAATATGTTTATCAAGGTAGTTCCTCATAACTGCTTTCTAATTCATATAACTTTTTTGCATTTTTTCCCTCCACAGTCTATATTTGCACCATTTCTTACCTTACAGCTTGCATACATGGGGTTGTCCAAATATTTTCCAAAGGTAAGGTGTTAGGACAAATGCATTTTCAATATTTCTAATTTTAAAAAACTATTGCAGGAAAAATCTGTTGTTATAGAATATTCCTATATTGTATACTGTGTAATAGATGATAGCATTATATTTTATATAAAACTATTTGCACATTTACATTGGCCTTACTTCTGGGTAGATACATATAGGATTGATATTAAAAAATGAGCCAACTTGCTATGCTTGCCCTTACTTAGAAGTTACCCTTCATAAGCCGTTTTATTTCATTGCAAGATAATGTCAAGACAGTATCATGACCATCCAAACACAATTTACCCCCAGGTCTGGTGGGCACTGAGCCATTGCAAAATGAAATAATTATTCACTAGATATGGGTGGGCAGTAGATAGATTTCCAGATGTTTGGGATTTCATCTGGTAATCCAGATGTCTGGAATTTCCAGCATTCCTGATCAATGGACATGGTTGCAGGGTCTTCTGGGAACTGAAGTCCAAACATCTACTTTGTGCCTGCTCTGATACAGAAGAAACAAGTGTGGACTTCTTGTGGAGAGAAATGTGTATGCATACTGCTGTCTGCAACGCTGAATGCAATTCAGCTATCAGTCTTCTTCAAAATTCTGAGTGTGGAATGTTGGGAGTTGTAGTCCAATATATCTGGAAGGCTCAAGGTTGGAGAAGGCTGATCTATATATGGTGTTCATAAGGAGGATGGTGAAATAATAGATTGGGTTGTTACTTATTCTTACGACCTTAAACATTGAAGACTAAAGAAGTGGAAGACTAGAAACATGTAACAATCTGCTCATGAAGAATCGACATTAGTTTATCCACTGATAAATCATAAAGAAGAGGCTGTGCAGCCTCTGCATTGCATTGCATTGCAATGCTGCTGGCTTGGATATGAAACATAAAATACTTTCAGTAACCTAAAATGCAATGCGAAAAATGTTTAGACAGAAAGTAGTCCTACAACCCCAGCATGCCCCAGTTAGCCATGGCATGTTGGGAGTTTTAGGACTTTACAATTATGTCTTGGTCATTACCTTGCCACCCATGCAGTCCATGGTTTGTTTGCAGACCATTCTCATATCTATTTTACAATTCTGCTTTTTTTTTTTTTTTTTTGGAGGGGTTCTTATGCTTTTTACAACTTAGAATAATTTCGGTGGGGGATATTAGCTTTGTTGCTTTACATTTTTGGAGAGTTTGGGGCTACACACATTTCATAAACATAAGGGTGCAGGTATCCTGTACAGGCAGTCTGCCCGTAATATATTAAAACTCTGATAATGAACTTAAACTGTGAAAGATGAAGTTAACCCTTTCTTTCTCAAACAGAGTGAAAAGAAGACGAAGACTACAGTATTAACTGCTGCTCTTCTACTGTCTGGGATCCCTGCGGAAGTCATTAGTCGTTCCATGGACACTTACAGCAAAATGGGGGATGTCTTTACAGACCTCTGTGTCTATTTCTTTACCTTCATCTTTTGCCATGAACTGTTTGTGTTTTTTGGTGCAGAAATGCCATGATAGTCATGGAACTCCGTATAACTTTAGCAGGACTGTGTTGGTCTTGATTTCATATACGCCTTTGGATATATAAACAGGGTTAACCCGTTACCCAGTTCTTATTTGTTTCAGTGCTGCTTAAATGCATTTCTGAAGGGAAAGGTACATGGCAATCCCAAATGTCGAACACAGAATATCATTCCAAGGACAGGGCTGTTCTGTTAGCATATGACCTTCCTGTTGCATACTTCACTTGAAATTGTAATCTGAGATGTGTTTGGCAGAATTTCATTACCAAACATTAGAATGGCTAGAATCCAAATTCCCATGAATGGAACTCGCCCACAGGATGCTACTGCTGAATGAAAGGAGTGGAGGCAATGTTTTACAATAGTTCTTCCTCCCTGTGCCCTCTGTAAAGCTGCTCCACAGGATTGGGGATCCCTTTTGAACAGTATGGGAGGTTGGATTGGGGAGCTGCAAGGGGAAAGGGAAAATGGATGGAAATAGCTTCTTTCCGTTCTTCTTCTAGTGGAACCTCCTGTAGAGCTTAACCTCTTCTGAGACTGATTGAAGATGGGATGCTCTGGATCCACCCAGAGGAACTTCCTAGGGACTGCTATTTCAATATATTATTACCTTAAAACTCTCAATTAGATGTTGGAATATTCTGACAAAATACTGCCAACCCCCAAGGCTTCTGTTTCTGCAACAGAATTAGGCTTGGTTTAGCTCATCTTACTCTCTGCCTAATGATGGGCATATTATGTATTTTGTATAATTAGGCAGGTTTGATATGAAATGTGAATGGCAGAGCTAAAACACTGAACTGTGAAATCCCCAGTGAGCATTCATGAACATTCTTTTGTCTTAGCTGGAATCCTAATATTTGTGTTTACATGATCTAATATAATACGCTGCATTAAAAGTAAACATTGCCGGTTAACCCCCCTCCCCCCGCTGTCTTGAGTAATTTAACTCTAGAAGTGTCACCGTTTCTGTTCATCCCTATGGTGCTGTTTTGATCTTTGTACTACATACCAAGGCAGGCCTCTGTAATATTTCCTGTATGTTCCTTCCCAAGAATACGCACATGTAAAGTTCAGCCTCTTTTGCCTGAACATTCGAGAGATCATTATATTTACAAGTAATAGGGGAGTACTGTGGTTTGATAGAGTAGACAAACTAGTCTTCACTTCTAGTTTTAATTTGCTGCTTAGTGTGCATTCTGGTTTGGATGGCACGGAATGTTCATTTCTCATGGAAATGCTGATATTAGAAGACATAATAGAAATGATTTCTGAGAAGTTAATATTTATGTTCATTGTCGAAGGCTCCTGTCCATTGGTCAGTCAAGTCTCTGCTTGGCTTTCATGGATGGTCCTTTATTTATTTTTTGTTAAAATAAATTTGAAAATTTGTCTTTTCAGGTTCCTTCAGCAATTCAGCAATCCACAATTGCTACATCATAAAAGATGGCAGGAGCTATTACTTGATCTTTATTTGAATAAAATTGTATAACTAGTGAAAGCGCCGTTGTAGATAGAATGTGGAGTCCAGACGGAGAGAATGCCTCCTCAGGCTTTCTTTTCTCCCTTTTTCATCCTGCTCTGTTTTCCTTTCTTCATCTGCTCTTGATTCAGTGCTATGTGCGGCTGTTGCTGTCACCAGTTAAAGGGTGTCCCGAAGTGGCAGTACAGAACCTGTGGCCCATTCACAATTCTTACATGTGACTTTACTTGCCTTAAGGATTCAGCAAGAAATTATACTACTATGAAAGAGTTCTCATTATTCTGAAGGATTTTACTTTGGCTCTTTAGATGTATGGGGATCTAATGTCCAAATAAGCTGTTCAAACAGTTTGTAAACCTGTTACCTTGCAGCTGTATTCTTTGGGAATTCCTGCATCTCACCTGTTAAACTTTTGTTGATTACACAGGCTAAGTCATTTCTATTTTTAGAGGTGCTTGTGGCTTTTGTTGGGAAACAAAATCAGTTTTTTTTCTAATAGCAGCTATGACCTTGTTTCTTTATTAGCATTTAACTTTTCTGCCTTGTAATTTTAACAATGTATTTATTAAACTGAATCTTGCTGTTATAATGAAGGGGCACAGATACATAGGAGACAAGGGTGAATAGAATTGCTTGTGGATTTACTCACACCATTTCCCCCTGCTCAAAGGCTTTTGCCTTTCTGTTCAGTTTAAAATGCCACTTTATGGGTGCAGCATAAACAGCAAACAAACATTTCATGAGTTTCTGTATTCTTTCTGCACACATTTTCTTCCTCTTGGGATACTAGGTTTGATCTGTTCTACTGTGTACAGTCATTTTTACGCTTCACTAAAATCTCCTAATTTAAGCATTACATTTTCTGTTATCTAAAGTAAAGTAGCTTCTACCAGGTCTGACTATCTCTGACATACTGAAAGCTCATTATTTGAAACTATGAATGAACATGAAAAGATTCCGCATTTGTTTTGCTTTTGAGTTCTTTGTGCAATGACTGGGTTTTGCAGATTCATCACAGAAACCCCTAAAATGCCCTGAGGAATTCTTTTCGTATTTCAGCTTCTACAGTTAAAGGTACTCTTATTAGCCATTGAAATCAAGACCTTTCAATCAGTACTTCTGAATTTCTGTAATTCAGATTTGCTGTACTGAAGGTTTTAAATGGTGACAAAACAGTATGTATCTAAGGTAATTGAATCTTTTTGATTTCAAAAGGCAACATTTTTAAAACAAAACTTTCCTTGGTATGGGAAGTTATGTATAGGATGAAACAACAGGTGAATAGTCAGAAAGTGTTCTGTATATGTTTCTTCTTGCAAAAATTGGGGCTTCTCTATTCAATAAACCTGTGATTATGTATGCCCATCAAAGGAATTATTTCTACATTTATCCTATTAAATCCATTAAAGTTATGTTTGTTGCCATTCTTTTATGCTTTGGCAGTACTTGAATATTCATTAAAATAAAAAACGACTGCACAGCTTGTCAAACACTTTACTAACCTTTCTGATTTTATAGTATCTCAGCATTTAGAAGGGTTTGGAAGTGAATTGTGATGCCTGCAATTGGTTATCATAAAATTGAGGCAATAAACTCAATCTCTGGGTTTGGGCCAAGTGGCTCGCCTGATAAAACCTTTTCTAGGTCTGTGAGATAGAACACACTGGTTGTTATGAAGACGGCAAACAGCATATGAATGACATCCAGTATTTCGGGAGAGAGATACCTGGAAAATGAACTTAGTCATGGAAGCAGTAATGCAGTTGGAGCCCTGTCATAGCACTGGGGTTTTATTTATTTATTTATTATTAAACTTATATTCCGCTGTATTAGCCAAAGGCTCTGTAAGCAGAAGGACGATTAGCAGGGATGATGGTGTCTATAGCCTTCAGGATTCCTGCTGAGCTGAGCTGCAATTCTCACAGTGCTTAGGGCAGCAAAGGATGAGGTTTCCCTGCAATATTTATTGTGAGCTATCCCTCTTGTCGTTCCAAATATAATGGACTGCCTTGATCCTGAATGGGCAATTAAGACCCTAAAGACTTTCTCCTGGGGAGGTTTGTTAGAAAAGGTTTGTTGAAATGGATCAATACATCGGCCTGGATTATTGGATTTCCTCCTGTGGACAAAGTTACAAGGACTGGCAAGATGAGCACCAGCATTGCAAAATTTACCAGGGTTATATAGAATGCCTCACCAATCTGAGCAAAGGTCCATCAAGTTCAGCATGATGTTTCCTGCACTGTTCAACCAGATCTTTCTGGAAAGCCCGTCAGCAGGGCAAGGGTGCAAATGGTAACTCCTACGGTTGCCTCCCAGCAATGGCTATTCAGTGGCATTCTGACTATGAACCTGAAGGTCCCATAGAGTCTTCATGGCTAATAGCAGCTCATAGATCCCCTATAAAGCCATCCACACTAGTGACAAACTGCACTTTATGGCAGCAAATCCATACTTTATTGATGCATTGAATGAGGCAGCACCTTTGCCTGGAATCTCCTGCCAATCGGTTCTGATTTATACTCTGTCAGAAAATTTCCTTGATAGTTTGTGGAGAAAGGTGTCCACATGGTGCTGTCCTTGATCTTTTGCCAGAGGGCTGCTGTGAAGAAAATGAGAGTTAAGGATATACTTTGTAAATATTGCAGCAACTCTCTGAAATGCTCAGCAACATAGAAGTGGACAGTTAATTGTCATCATTTTGACAGCAGTGTGTAGATCATAAAAGGTACTGACAATTATTATACTTTAGAAAACAAAGAAGGAATACAAGAATATTAGAATTTTCCTCTTCATACAGGCACACTGAAAACAATATGAAGTTACGAGGAAAAACAGATTAAATACAGTTAATTTGTTTCCCCAAAGGTTTGTTAAAATCTGAGCAGAGTAGAATCTGTTTGGATTGGTTTGTAAGGGTTGAGGTAAGAAAGCAGAAGGAGACTTGAACTGGATTTCTTTCTCATACAGTTGCCTATCCTGAGCATAAAGAAAGGGGGCAAGATAATTGCAGTAAGTGTCTGAACTACAGATATAACTTACATATAGGAAAGCCATACATATACTTGAATATGTAAACAAATGCAATATAGATGTGGCGATAAAAACACATTTTGGAAAAGGTAAGTTGTTGCGTGGTTGTGCTGGCTGGGCATAATTGGAACTCTAATACATTTGGAAATTGCACAAATTTGTTAGCACCTTTGTTAGCTGCCAACTCATCACAACTAAATTATATTGGATTAATAAATGGTAGGTCATGTTGTTGTGCAGATGGCTTCATGGAGCATTTGGAGAACATTAAACCTATCCAAGCATTAAGATCAATAGGCCCTCCACCAGGTGCCGTGCCAAATGAAAGGCAGGTAGCTGCACAAGAGAAGAACTTTTCAGTGGTGGCATCATTTGGTCCCTGTTACGATCTTTCTAGCAGCAAGTTTCTCTGAGGCACTTTTAAGAATTGCTTTTAGTTCTTCAGTATATATAGCAATCAAATAGAAATTTACTAGTATGATGACCTGCACTGCTAGGCATATTTTCCAAAGGCTTGTGCAGTATAATTGCAGAAGTTGTTTACTAATATGCATAGTAGCATGTAGTCTAGCCCATCTGGAGGGCCTCGTGTTAGGGAAGGCTGTTACAGGGCATTCACATGTATCCTTGCAATACCTCTGGCCAACAAGTTAAACCGAAACAGAGGGATTTAAGCAAGGCCTTAGTGAGCTTCATGGGTAAACTGAAATTTGAATTCCTCACTCCAAAGTTCTTTTCATTACAGGATCGTACATTGTCCATCAAAATAAAATAAACTCACTTTGTACACAAGGCCAGTGCATTAAAAGGCATCAGATAATGCCTTTTACACATTTTACTCCAGTAAGGGTGCTACATCCCTTTTCTACTTCTGGCATCAAAATATCCTTTGTTTCAGAGGAGCATTACCTTTGTCATTTTTATTGTAATATCCTTTCAAGCCTGACGGATCAAAATTATTTCAAAGCGGCTTGCAAGCCGAACCAAAACCCATACAAAAGTCAGGCAGCAACCAGTGGGAGCAATCTGAACACATTATAAAGGAGAGACGAACCGGACGCGGATTTTCAGGCCAGCGCTGCACGGGTAGACTAGCGCCCCCGCGGCTAGTCAGCCCTTCCGCGACGCCCCTCCTCCCCCTTGGCAAAGGACGGCCCCATCGGCGGCACAGCCGGGGCTCGACTTGCACCTCATTCTCCCGCACGCCAGAGGCCGCTGTGGAGCGGCTTCCGGAAAGGAGGGGGAGCCCGTCTTCTCTATTACTGCGTAGGTCGGTTCATTTCCGCCTCGCTTGGTCCGTCGGAGATGGCAACTGTGGCAGCCTCGCCTTGAGAGACAAAACGCAGAACAAGAAGGCCGCTGGTCGGTGCCGCCATGGGTCGGGAGTCCAGGTGAGCGGGAGGCCTCCCCGGAACCGGACTTGGCGCTGTCCGAATCCTGCCCCGCTGACCTTGCTGCGGATTCGAGCGGGAGACAGAGCTTGTCCCCGAAATAGGCCTTTTAATGGCAGCTGTACCGGCGTCGGGTGGCGGGAGTCCCTGCGTGGGAGACGCGAAGGCTTAGGGGGCTGATGGGCATTCTGTTCGCTCGGGGTTAATGGGTGTCTCCATTAAAAGAGGGCTATCCTCTGTTAATGATTTTAAGGATATTATTTCAAACATTTTTTATGACAGCAGTCTGGAAATTGAAAAGAACCACCCAGGGCGATTTACAGCACTAAGCCGAGTGGGGTTTGGATAGGCTTGGCTTGGGTCCTCCTTGGTCTTTAGGCCTTCTTGCTTTCTGGTTGCCCGTGATGATTGGGCGCATTTTCCCCACTGAGAACTTCTGTTGACTCGTTTTTTGGATGCATGTTTTTCACATGTTATGAGTCAGACAGTAGTAGTTAAAATGACTCAATAAAATAATGTAAACATTATTTGTGTCCAGAAAAGGCAGCAACCATATTTTCCCCAGGCAAGTTTGGAATTCCACTAACATATCATACAACTTGCTTTCAGTTGTAACATAAGCTCATTATGGTGTGTTTGTCATTTGTGATTATTTCCTATCTTGATGCTTGTGTGTGGTATATGTATGTATTGTTACATATCACTTACACAGCTTCATTTTTATCCTTACAACAACAAACTTGTGAGGTAGGCTAGACTTAGATTCTGTGACTGGCTCAAAGTCACCTAGTGGTTTCATGACCAAGAGACTATTTTGAAAGAAAGTCATTGTGGAGGAGTGATTTGCATACTGGACTAGTCTCTGGAGAAAATCTGTGTGACAATTTTGTAGATTGCTCAGGTTTTCTCTTTATTTGCATTGGTTATATTCCATTTTTACTTTATGAAGATTTGAGCAATTTACACTGCTCCTTTGTCAGGCTTTAAAATACTTAATACTAAGCAAGTTCTGATGGACATAGGCATGTATAACTGGGTGGAAATTACAGTACGTGTTAAGCATGAAGAAGGTATGTATGTGATTTTTAATCTTGTTTCACTTTTAAGCGCATATAGTCAATTAATTGTGTCTCCACTTAGATGTATGTTGAAGTCAAATATATGCAACAAAATATATGCATTTGCCTTTTTTTGAGGGGAGTGTGTAATTTGGCTTGGGAATTCATAACGCACAGAAAAAATCTTTTAATGCTTGGAACTTTATTTTCTACACTCTCTATAAGATTTTCCTTGCTTTAACAATATATTGCTATCTGCAATTGATACAGCTTGGTTGTTTTGTATAGGTGCAGTGTGGCCTCAAGGCAAATGGATTTCTGTATTGACTAATAACTGATGGCCAATTTCACAATTCTTTAATCAAATTGAATACAAAAACCCTTGAGTGCTACAGTACATGGTTTAGTCAGTTTCAGTTTCTGAAACAGCTTGCACAGTAGATATGGTTTTATGGTATCTGGGAAATCCTAGTATTGAACGTCAAAAGTATGGCCCAATTGTGTCAGGCAATTTTTTAAAGCTTTCATGCTGAAATCATTAGAAGCTGATCTACTAGAAGGTATTACCTTGCTTACCTAATCTCTCTCATTTCCTCAGATCAACAAAGCAACAGTTGTCCAAACAAAAACAGTGAGTTAATCTATTTATAATAGTTTTTATCTCACAATTTCTAAGGGCAAATGTACTATGTAAATGAATGCATTAGTGAAATACTTCCTACTTCTTTCATTATAATGTGAACCACAACAGAGGTTCTTTGGCTTTCCCTAGGCTGCTTTTATCTTTCTGTATGGTAGTTTCCTGCTCAGGGTGAACTTCTGTTGTAACTAAGAGAGTTGCCACTTTTCTATGGTCCTATGAAGCCACAATGCTCAATTTCTCAGTATTTTCAGCTCCACAAATGATTTTAGCTAGTTAAATAGGAAACCGAGTTTTAAAGTACTGCTTCACACTATTTTCTTAGTGTGTTGTGCTTAGCAGCCTTTTTGAGATTCAGCAGCATTTCATTTGGGAATTGATTGGCACATACTTTTCATATTTAGCTTAGTAATGCTAAATTATGTTATGTATGGTAGAACTAAAGTACACTGCTTGACCAAACATTCATTAGCATTTTTGGCATGAAAGTATTGTTCTTGATTGTATTGCATATTTTTCTCATTTTGAAGTGCATATGTGTATATATCCCAATATAAATAGGGGGTGAGCACAGAATTTATTAGATACTGCAGTGGGCCAGGCAAGTTAGCTTGATGAAGCTGCCAACAACTGGATCACGCTGTCTGTTGAACTAATTGATCTGTAGGATGTTATCCACCCCCAGTTGCCAATATATATAGTTAACACAAATGCTTTAAAGGTTATGTATCATTTGTTTTGCCCTGTCTTCATTCCACTATTAATTCCTAAGCTGCTTTTCTTCTATTATTGTTATACATCTTTGCCTTGAGTCATGCTTCCACTTGAATAGAAAATACTTCAAATGAAACACAAAACAAAAGAGGTCTGGTAGGGATCAAAAGGCATTGTCATTCTTTCTAATAAGATACATTTTTATCCTGTCCTTTGTGCAAGGAGCTCAGGGTAGCATCCATGGTTTCGCCCTTTTTTGCCTCTCTTAAAACCCTGTGAGGTAACTAGTCTGCAAAAAATGGCTCAGTGAATTTGATTTATGAGTGTTAATCAGAACCTGGGTCTTCTCAGTTGTAATCCAGCACTCCAGTTAAAACCCCATATTGACTTTCATTGACCTTAAGGCCTGAGGCTATATAATGACACTGAAGATAAATTAACTGTTAGTTCTACAACAAAATATCCTTTAAAACCTCTTTTAAATGTTGCAGTCTTTAGAAAAAGCTTATTATGTAGTTTACATTGTACTTTTCATGTTATACATCTTGATCATTGTATTATCTACACCACAGGCATTATCGGAAGCGCTCCTCATCACGAGGGCGCTCTGGTAGCCGTTCTCGAAGTCGTTCTCCACCTGACAAAAGAGCAAAACGTGGAGATGATAGGCGCTCTAGAAGCAGGGACAGAGATCGCAGACGTGAGAGATCACGGAGCAGGGACAAGAGGAGATCTCGATCACGTGATAGGAAACGTGTGAGGTAAGCAGCAATATATCTGAGGGTATTCAAGGATAGGCTAGACATGCACATGGTAGGCATGTCATGAGTGGAGCCGACTGGAGGTGGGGGTCAAACTAGATGGCCCGAGAGGCCCCTTCTGACTTGCTCAGTTTCTATATTTCTATATTAATCCAAAGGAAGACTGAATAATTTATTAAACAATCAATCTTCTTCCCATTCCAGTAGATGGCAATGGATGTTGCCTGTTACTGGAAGAATGAGTTAGAATGTTGGTTAAGTTAGTCCTTTTAGCTCTACTAGTAATTAGTTTTGATTTTTGACACAGTGGTGCTCAGTTTTCTCTTATAGACAGCTATTAGAATGAAGACTTTCTGCTTTTTCTCTGGTGGATGAAGTTTCTTTAAACCACAAAATATTTCATTTATAGTATAACCCCAAATCTTCTTTTGCATAGGCGTTCAAGAAGCAGAGAGAGGGAACGAAGCAGGGAGAGGAGACGATCCCGTAGTCGAGAGAGAAGAAGATCCAGAAGCCGAAGCAGAGGGAGAAGGTCCCGATCTTCCAGCCCTGGCAAGAACAAAAAAGTAGAAAACAGGTAATTGAAATATTGATAGGCACCATTTTATACAAATGCCTTAAGAGAATAGCCAAAGTTATGGTAGATTATTGTGGATTAAACATACACAAAGTCTTTTCTGCTTTTGCAATGTTTTTGTACATGTGTACTTAGTCTTGTCAGCAGTGACCAGACCTTTGATGCTGTCATGCAGTAGCAATGTAAACAGTTTGTCTGAGAGAGTTACAGAAATACAGACTTTTTGTTTGAATTTGATTGGGGTCAGTAGGGCAACCAATGCATTCCAAAGCAATGAAATAATTTTGCAAAATGTGCAGTCTATAAAATTCTGAAAAGCCAGAGGACCCCTAACTTAACCTGAAATTAACAACACTTTGATATTGAATTGTATAGCTTGTATTCTATGCCAGCTCAGGAAGATTGCAGTCTTGGAAGTTGGCTAAGAAAAACATTAAATAAATATTTTGAATAAATAATAACCTTGAGGTACTTATAGAGTGGTATCATTTCCCCCCTCAGTCTTCCCGAAGCTGAACATACCCAGTACTCTCTGTCCTCATAGGGCAGTGTTCGCAAACCCTGAATCATTTTTCTTGTCCTTCTCTGGACCCTTTCTAATTTTTCTGCTTCTTTCCTAAATCTTGGTGCCCAGAACTGGACACAGTATTCCAGATGAGGTCTGACTAGTGAGGTATATAGGGGATCACTACTGCTTGTGGTTTGGAAGTAATAATTCTATTAATGCATCCCAAAATAGCATTTGCCCTTTTTGCAGCTGCATCACATTGTTCTCAGTGACAGCAGTGATGAAAGGTTTCGTAAAGAGACTTGTGTTTGAGGAGTTAGAAGACAAGAAGTGGAATGAGTAGAAGCAGGAGAAGAGCTGTTGTAGCTGGGGAAAATTGTGGGGAACATGTCCCTTTTGTTGTGTATTGTTCATTGTCCGTATGTTCTATTTCCCTCTCACCTCTCTCTTGCATTCCACATTTCTGGTGGTAACTTTACCACCATTGGGGTTGAAGACTGAATTTTGAGGTTTGAAAGGTTTTAAAAAATTAACTGTTGAGATATATTAAATGTGGAGCTCCTATCCTTTTTTAATTTGTCAAGATCGATGGTGAGTCACTATTTTTGAAAGTGCTTTATCACATTGCAGAATGGAACATTCCACAGTTCTGCTGTTATGTTTGTTTTATCTGATTTTTTTGCATAGTTGTGCTAGAAAAAACCGTGAATATTTTGGTGGTTTACATCTCAAGCTGTGAATGTAATACCTCATTAAATTAATTTTAATATTGATAGTAAATGTTTGGTCATCACTTTCCTACCAGGCTTTGGTGTTGTTTCTTCACTTTTCTGGGAGTTCTCCCATGCCCTTTAGTTTTAAACGTTCAGTGTTTTCATTCAGCAGTTCATCTATTTAATCAAACACTTTTGTTTCTGCATGTTTTTCCAATTCCTTTTCCCATATTTTTAAGTAGCAAGGTAATTAAGCATGGAAAACTTACAGGCAGTTCCCAGGTTACAAACATGGTTTTTCTAGGGGTTGTTTGAGTCACCGTAACGACTTGTGTTGTCGGAACCTGGGATAACAATTCAATTATAGATTGTGGTTTCAAGTTCTAAGTGCCCTGTACCTTTTCAGTTCTTGCTTAAGTCTCTAGTTACTGCAGAAAGGGGAGATAAGTCACACCTATATTTTTTGCATTAGCTTTTCAGAGTAGTTACTGCAGGTGTGCAAATCTCCCCTTCATTTACTTCCCAGCCATTCAATTTGCATATATTTCTGAATTGTTTTAGAACTGCCAGGGAACCACAATAACTGCAGCAATAAATGCTCTGAAAAGCAGCTGCAAAAAGGTAGGGGGATGAATACTTCCTTTTTCTGGAGTGGTTGAAGATCTGGGGAATTGTTGTAAAAATGGAGGGCACTGAGAACTATCGTGCAACAATTCAAAATGGAGAGGATTACATTGCTCTGGGGAGATATTTCCCACACCATGCAATTACTTTCGCTGCCTCTCCTCCTTTACTGGTACTTCTCAGTTGGCAGCTGGGTTATCTATATGCAGTGCTGCCTTGCCATTTTCCTTCTCTGATACGGATGCTACCTCCTTGTTTCATTTGCTAGCTGAAACACACAAGGAAGTTGAGCAGGCAGGACTAGGCAAATTGGACAGCCGTAAATGCACACTTGCAGAAGACAGTATTATCATCATCTTCATCAACAATCAGTCTTTGGTCACAGACCCATCAAGATGTTCATCAACAAAAACATTTGTGCAATTTTCTGGGGCTAAAAAAAAATGATGGCGAAACAGTAATGTTTCCTTTGTAAGTAGTGCTTGGTCACTTGTGGAGGAGCTGTTATTTATTTAATTTATACCCTACTTTCTCCTTAAAACAAACTCAAAGTGGCTTACATAATTCTCCTCCTCCTGCTCTCAGTCTTATCCCCACATCAACAACCTTGTGAGGTAACTTTGGCTGAGAGTCTGTGACTGGCCCAAAGTCACCCAGTTGGCTGGGGACTAGAACCCAAATCACCTGAGTTCCAGACCCATGCTCTTAGCCACTACACCACACTAGCTTGTGTCACTAGTATTGGCAGTGCCACAAGTGAGGCCCCAAAGAGTAGCAGGGTTTGTTCTTGGAATTTTTGCCAGATCTTAAACCAGATTTGTTTCTTTGTCTCAGATAACACATACACAAAACAGAGTCTTAGGGATGCTATACATATGTAATTATATGTCTATGAAATAGATACACATGAAATTAAGTGTGGAATCTAAAGAGGCATCTGATGAGTGAGGCAGCTCATTTTTTCTTACTACTATGAAGCTCTGTAGGTCCCACAGAACACTAGTTTGTAATATTTTTTGAGCATTGGGAGCAGCTTTGTGGGGGGCTGAAAAACCCTAGTGCTTGTGTATGCCCTGGATCCTGGTTTATAGCAATTATCTTGTGCATGCTTACTTGAAGGAAAGTCCCACTGAACTTAGTGATATATACTTCCGAACAGATAGATAGTACAGGCATACCTCAGCAATCCTGTGTGCTCAGTTCCAGACTCCTGCAGTAAAGTGAATATTGCAAAGAATAAATACACAATTTATTTTTGGTCTTCCAGTGCTCATAAAATTTGCTTACACTGTACTGTAATCTATTAAGTGTGCAGTAGCATTATGTCTAAAAGAATACATAGCTTAATTAGAAAATACTTGATTGCTAAAAATGCTAAACATCCCCTGAGCCTTCAACAAGTCATAATCTTTTTGCTTGTGGAGAGTCTTGCCTTGATGTTGATGGCTGCTGACTGATCAGGATGATAGTTGCTGAAGGTTGGGGCAGCTGTGGCAATTTCTTAAAATAAGGCAACATGCCACATTGATTGACTCTTCCTTTCATGAAAGATTTCTCTGTAGCATGTGATGCTATTTGATAGCATTTTAACCACAGTAGAACTTATTTCAAAATTGGAGTCAGTCCTCTCAAACCCAGCTGCTGTTTTATTAACTAAGATTATGTAATATTCTATATCCTCCATTGTCATTTCAACCATCTTCACTAGGGGTAGATTCTGTCAAAGGAAACCACTTTCTTTGCTCATCCATAAGAAGCAACTCCTCACCTGTCAAAAGTTCTATCATGAGATTGTAGCAATTCACTCACATCTTCAGGCTCCACTTCTAATTCTACTTCTATTGCTATTTTCACCACATCTGCAGTTAGTTCTTTCACTGAAGTCTTGAATCTGTCACAGTTATCCATGAGAGTTGGACCAAATGCATTGTCAATGAGCAGTAATATTTTGAAAGGGTTATTTTTTTCGGAGTAGTAGGTCTCAGCAGTGGGCTTAAAATATTCAGTAAACCGTGTTGTAGACAGATGTGCTGCCATCCAGCCTTTGTTTTTTTTCATTTATAGAGCACAAGCAGATTAGATTTAGCGTAATTTTTAAGGGCCCTAGGATTTTTGAAATGGTAAATGAGCATTGGCTTCAATTTAGTTAGTAGCTGCATTAGCTCCTAACGAGAGTTAACCTGTCATTGAAGCTTTGAAGGCAAGCATTGGCTTCTTCTCTCTAGCTATGAAAGTCCTAGATGGCATATTCTCCCAGTATAATACTGTTTCATTTACATTGAAAATCTGTTGTTTAGTCCAGCCACCTTCATTAACTACCTTAGCTAGATCTTCTGAATAAATTGCTGCAGCTTCTACATCAGTACTTGCTGCTTTACCTTATGCTTTTATAATAAGGAGACAATTTCTTTCCTTAAAGCTCATGAACCAATGCCTGCTAGCTTCAAACTTTTCTTCCACAGATTCTTCACCTCTCTCAGCCTTCATAGAATTGAAGCGAATCAGGGCCTTGTTCTGGATTAGGCTTTGTCTTAAGGGAATTTTATGACTGGTCTGATCTTTCCAAACCACTAAAACTTTCTCCATATCAGCAGTAAGAGTTTGTTTTGCTTTCTTATCATTTGTGTATTTCCTGGAGTAGCACTTTTAATTTCCTGCAAGAACCATTCACAGCTTGGCTAACTGTTTGGTGCTTTTGGTCTATCTCAGCTTTTGACATGCCTTCTTTATTAAGCTTAATCAATACTAGCTTTTAATTTAAGGTGAGAGACATACGAATCTTCCTTTCACTCAAACATTTAGAGGCCATTGTAGGGTTATTAATTGGCCTAATTTCAGTATTGTTGTGTCTCAGGGAATAGGGAGGCCTGAGGAGAAGGGAAGAGACAGAGGAATTACCAGTCAGTGGAGTAGTCAGAATACAAGGCACATGTATTAAGTTTTCCATCTTACATGGGTGCAGTTCATAGCATCCCAAATCAATTACAATAGTAACATCAAAGAACACTGATCACAGATCACCATCAGAAATATATTAATAATGAAAAAGTTTGAAATACTGCAAGAATTACCAAAATGTGACACAAAGTGAGCAAATGCTGTTGGGAAAATGGCACCTAAACACTTGCTCAACACAGGGTTGCCACAAACCTTCAATTTATAAAAAAACACAATATCTGCAAATAAAACAAGGGATATCTGTATATGTTACAACCTCTTTCCGTGTAGAATTCTGTGCACCTAAATTGTTTGAAATCAATGGACAAGTATGCCTAACTATGTAGAATTACACTGGTCATTACTTCCAGAATACAAAAAAGTGGTTTGGTTTGAACATAGTTATATGCTATATTTTAGAGTTGTGTACATGACCCTCTGGATTCATGAACTCCAGCTTCTTGGCACAGCCATAGAGAAGAAATTGGAAGTGATAAGAACATATGAAAACCATGTTGGATCAGACCAATGGCCCATCTAGTCCAGCACTCTGTTTACATGGGACAACCGTTTGTCCACAGGATTCCTCAAGCAGGATGGGTACAAGAATTCTACTTGCCCAAGACTCCTCAGCAGTTCTGCTATGCAGACATACTATCTCTAATAACAATGGTAGCATGTAGTGGCTAGCAGTCACTGATGGCTGCCTCTTCCATTGATTGCCTTCTCCTTCACTTCTGTTTTCAGTTAATCACATTGCTTTTGAACCCTGTACCATGGTTAGTCTTAACTGTGGCTTAGAGAAACAAGCTACCTTCATAAACCACTATTTGATGTTGTCTCATTTTTCTCAAAATCAAACCAGTCAATCCTAAAGGAAATCAACCCTGACTGTTCTTTGGAAGGATAGATACTGAAACTGAAGCTCAAAACTTGGCCACCTAATGAGAAGGAAGGACTCATTAGAAAAGACCCTAATGCTGGGAATGATTGAGGACAAAAGGAGAAAGGGATGGCAGAGGTTGAGGTGGCTGGATGGGGTCACTAGGGAGGTGGGTGTGGGATTGGGTGGACTCTGGGGGATGGTGGAGGATAGATGTTGCAAAGGGTTGGGCACGACTTTGCGACTGAGCAATGTTTTTCTCAAGCATAGTTAAAACATGTCACAGTTTATTTGGGTTTAGAGATAATACTAAACACTATTTAGTTAAAAATGGGAGTGGAAGTTTCTGATCTTGCAGTTGTCCTAGAGGAGGGGAGTGGTGGGGAAGCTGTCATGTCCAATGTTCCCTTACTTAATGGGTTTGAATAAGACCTAAGTATAATACAATAATCATTTCTGTTCATGTCATCCGTGGTCTTTTGAAGGAAGCTGACACACTCTTGATACTGTTTTTCAGATCACGATCTAAAGAAAAGATAGAAGGTGTGGAAGTTAACAAAGAAAAGAAAAAGGAGAAAGAGGACAAAGAAGAAGAAAAGGATAAAGATGTAAATGTATGTACACTAATTATCTCTGTACTTAGATGTTAAAGAGCAAGCACAATATTTTACTAATATCTAACAAATGCATGTTCCTATGATCAATTTCTGAACAGGAGAACTGGGGAATGGTCAGTGTAACACCAACTTGTAAAACAGGAATTAGGGGGATTCAGAAAATTGAATAGAACTTAAAGACAGCTCTTGTGGGTAAATGGGTTAATCATTGTTGGATATAAAAGTAGTAAGCATATAGAAGGACAAGTCATATCAATGAACCACATTTTTTCATTTGATTATTTTTTCTCTCATAGAATTTTGATCAGAACAAATTAGAAGAAGAAATGAGAAAACGAAAAGAAAGAGTAGAAAAATGGAGAGAAGAACAGCGCAAGAAAGCTATGGAAAATATAGGAGAACTGAAAAAAGAAATTGAAGAGATGAAGCAGGGGAAGAAATGGAGCTTAGAAGATGATGATGGTATTAATTTCTCACAAAATTCATTGGGGAAAGTAGGCTTTGTGTTGCTGTTGTACCTGGCTCAGTGAAGATGTGGGAAATCATGTGCCAAATTAATTCATATGTACAATGCCTGTCCAATATTAAAGTTCTGGAGAAAAGTTGGGAAGTGTGTACATTTTACTTTTGAGATCTTCTGGCTATAATCTATTAAAATTCTGAATTTCAAAGACTAAAATGCAAGGGACAATTTCGGGAAGATAGTTAAGAAGGGCCTGTCCTGTGACGCTAAAGGTTCATCTGTGTGCAAGTGGAGACTCAAAATGGTACCAGCACTGGGTTGACGATCATCATTATTCAGCGTTTTGGAGAAGGTGGCATAGAAAAATACAGGGCATGTGAAAAAATCCAGGAAGTGCGAGGAGTTGGCTTTCTTGAGAGGCATACAGCTTGGTGTGGCAAACCACACTGCAGTTTTTGTTTTTGTTTTTGAGGTTGATATGGAGAAGGAGGAATAACACCAAGTTGTTAAAATTCTAAACCATAAAGTTATAAACTTAAAAATAAATTGTCCAAAATACTGTAGAAACCAATTTCAAGGAAGATGCATGCAAGTATAAATGCCTTATTTATGAGAATTCTCAAATTTTATTAACCAAATTATACAGGAATTACAAGCTTTCTGCTTATGCAGAAACTTGTTTTACCGTTCTCTTAGCAAAACATTTGAATTCACTTGTGCATGAAAGAATGTTTTGTACATGCACACTCAGCTGTACCCCAGTATGGTTCTATGTACTACTTAGAACTTCTTGTTTCCATTAGATGATGATGAAGAAACAGCAGAAGGAGAAAAAGAAGGCAATGAAATTGAAGATGAAGAACTAGATCCATTAGATGCATATATGGAAGAAGTAAAGGAAGAGGTCAAGAAATTTAATATGAGGAGCGTAAAAGGTGGTGGTGGAAGTGAAAAGGTAAACTGCTCTTGTATTAATATCCAGCTTTTCAAGAAGGATTTTGAGCTTTCACCTGAAAGAAATGTGATCAAAACTATTGTATGGAGGAGTAATTCTTATCACTGACTAGATAAGTTTATGTTTACATTCTGTAAAATTTCTAATAAATTTTGACCTTTTCTTTCTAAAGAAATCTGGGCCAACAGTTACTAAAGTAGTAACTGTGGTGAAAACTAAAAAGGCATCTCCAGAGACCGAAAAGAAAAAAGGAGAACTCATGGTGAATGACCAAGATGCAATGGAGGTAATTAACATATTGAACTGTTAGCTGATGAACTCCCACTCCAAGAGGATGTATTTTAGAAAATATTTCATTTTAATCATGGGAATAAGCTCACATTTTTCAGTTGTCTTTGTGATTTTGTAACTCAACAGTATTCCTCTGAAGAGGAGGAAGTTGATCTCCAGACTGCATTAACAGGCTACCAGACCAAACATAGGAAGTTACTAGAACCAGTGGATCACGGGAAGATTGAATATGAGACTTACAGGAAAAATTTCTATGTTGAAGTTCCAGAGCTGGCTAAAATGAGTCAAGAAGGTAACAAAAATACAAAGCAACATGTTCAATTAAGTGCCTGGATACAGAGTTTTATAAGCTGGGTTCTGCTTGTAGAGCCTCCTGTCAGAAGCATGGGGTTCTGTCTTCCCCCCTACATCTATTCTGGAGGATTAATGGATGGTTCAGTACAGTGTGCACGACTGTGCAATCTGCACCAGTTGCCCCCTTTTTCTCTTGCACAAACTGCAACCTTTTCTAGATTGTCAACCCTTCTGCAAATGGAAGGAAACTTCATTTGGCGAAGGTCTACTGTGGATCCAAACCAGTGTCTTCTAAAATGTTTGCAATTTCTTCTTTTTAACATTTTATGATGCTTTGGAGGCTGGTTAAGAGTTTGCTAACTCTGGGAGAGCAGTAATTTTTGAGGATACGAATTTTGGGCTGCAGAAGATGGGGTATGTCTTAGAAATCACAGTGCCATGTGAAGATGTTACCCGCACAGGCTTAAGATCTTGGTCTATACGTATTCCTAATGTTAGATTGTTCAGCTGTTACCTACAGGAAAGGGTGAGGAACTGTTCAGAAGAATGAATTCCTAACTCCTGGATACTGGAAGTCCTCCTTTGCCTTGTTTGGCTCTTGTGATTTCACTAACACATGTTCCCCACTCTAGATCTATATCAATGCATTATTATGTTTTATATGGACATGCTTGCAATATAAAAATATGCTAGAAACATTTACAGACATCTTAATATGCTGTTCTGAGAATACATTGCTGCAAAAGCCAATAACATCCAGTTTTCACAAAACATATTACAAGGGTACATTAACTTATGTGGAAGTTAATTGCATACTAATTTGGATTGTGTGTTGCAGAGGTGAATACATTTAGGATGGAAATGGAAGGAATTACAGTCAAGGGTAAAGGATGTCCTAAGCCAATCAAAACCTGGGTGCAGTGTGGTATTTCTATGAAAATTCTGAATTCCCTGAAAAAGTAAGTGAACAATATAGGAAAATGCAAGTTGTATGCCTTGGAATGTGATTATGTATCCTAGACAATGTCCTTGTTGGTTAGTCCATATTCCCAGTATATAGTGACTGTGTGGGTCTTTGTATACGAAACCACCTTATAAACCTTGTATTTCAGAGATTTTATTCTTCTTATTATTACATTGCATTTATATCCCATCTTTTTTTCCTCTTGAAGAACCCAAGGCAACTTACAGCTCTTGTTTACTTCATTTTATCCTCACAATAGCAACATTCTGAGGTAGGTTGGGTCGTGCGAGTGAGTAACTGGCCCAAATTCACCAAGTGAGCTTCATGGCCAAGTGGGGACTAAAACCTGGATCTCCCAGTTCCCTGTTCCAACACTCCACCACACAATGCTATATCCTTTGTTCATTAATCATACAACTGTTGTGCTATGTTTTTGTTTGTATTTAATATTCAGATTATGCAAATAAATACTGATGCAGTTTGATGTGAATATAACCCTAACCCTAATCTCTTTTTTCATTTAAGGCATGGCTATGACAAACCCACCCCTATCCAAGCCCAAGCTATACCTGCAATTATGAGTGGACGGGATTTAATTGGCATTGCTAAAACGGGAAGTGGAAAAACCATTGCTTTTCTGTTGCCCATGTTCAGACACATCATGGATCAGAGACAATTAGAAGAAGGGGAAGGCCCAATAGGTACAGTGACATCATAGGAACATAAATTGGGGTGTAATGGTGTTTTAAGTGTGTAGGAAAAAGTGGAAAGGAACTGTGTGAGGAAATGCCTTCTCATACTGTACATCAGTTACTGATTATTGTTTCCAAAAATGTTAGAGCTCTGGCTCACCAATTTGCAGGTATATTCAGATTAGTATTCCTTGTATTTTATTTCAGCTTTATTTCAGCTCATATGTGCTGTAGTCTGTTCTGAACTGCATGCTGGTTTTCTCTTTTTAATAAATTCAGATGATGCAGCTGGGCAGCTTCAATTTCAGTATATCAGATGTATTGTGGGGAAATCTGGGGGGGTGTGCATGCATTTTACGGTTAGATTATAAACTAATATATGCTTATGTCTGCTAAAAGTAATCAGTAGCTAAGTGGTTTCTTCAAGAAGTTAATTCAATTAAAAATCTAAAAAAATATTTACAAATTAAATATGACTTAATAAGGAACAATTTTCTTGAAACTGTCTCAGATTTGTATATTTATTTTTACACACTATTTAAAATTGTAGCAAATAACTTAAAGATGAATAGAATTTTATCTGAATACTGTACAAAAAATTCTTGTGTATGAAGAGGTGGGGAGTCATATCATCATAGATACTAGGTTTATTTGTAGAGGAAATCTTACTGATCCTGCAGGAGAGGAAAATAGGAAGCTGATTTACACTGAGTCAGATCTGTGGTCACTCTAGTGCAGTATTGTTGACATTGACTGGGAGTGACTCTCCCAGGTTCCAGGCAGGGATCATTCCAACCCTGCAGGGAGAAGCTAGGGACTGAACCCGAGACCTTTTTCATGCAATAAGCTACTCTGCCACTGAACTATATTGCCACACCTAAGCCCAACTATTTGGGAATAGGTTGCAATGAAATTGTTGGTATTTGCTTATTAGTAAACATATTTTAGGGTCAGCAGTTTTGTGATTATAATTCTAATCTTTATTCTTTTCAGCTGTCATTATGACTCCTACACGAGAGTTGGCTTTGCAGATTACAAAGGAGTGCAAGAAGTTCTCCAAGACACTTGGGGTTAGAGTTGTTTGTGTATATGGAGGAACAGGAATAAGTGAACAGGTACATAATGAAATGTGTATCTTGCCCATGGTCTCTGCATTGCAGCCAGGACAAAATTTGGAAGGCCTTTCTTTTTTGTTAAGTTTCAAATTTGAAGTTTCTTTCTAACATGGTTATTAATTTTGGAAAATTTTTAAATTGTGCATCCAGTTGTGCCACAGCACCTCTGAGCGGTTCAGAACCACAAGATAAAAGTACAATAAAAACCAATAACACATTAAAATAACAATAAAATACAAGCAAAAAATACAAAACAAAGGTCTTATGGCATTAATTACACACACACACACACACACACACACACACTTTTAAAGGAAGGCCTTAGCCTGGCGCCAGAAAGAAAGTAGGGAAGGTGCCGGGCAAATACTCTTCGACCCGGAGCTTTCTTTGGAAGCTCAGGTGACAGCGGCGGCGAGGAGCGCCTTCCTTCAGCTTCGGCTGATTAATCAGCTGCGCCCCTACCTGAAGTATGACTGCCTGGCGACGGTGACACACGCGCTGGTGACGTCCCGCCTTGACTTCTGTAATGCGCTTTACGTGGGGCTTCCCCTGAAGACGGTCCGAACACTTCAATTGGTGCAAAATAGAGCTGCCAGGTTGCTGACGGGGACGGGGCGTTATGCTCACATGACTCCAGCCCTCCGTCAGCTTCACTGGCTTCCCATTGAAGCCCGGGCCCAATTCAAGGTGTTGGTTATGACCTATAAAGCTCTAAATGGCTTGGGTCCTGGCTACCTGAACGAGCGCTTACGTCTGTATATGCCCGACTGCCCCTTGAGATCTGCGGGAGAGTCCCTTCTCCGGGAACCCTCCATGAAAGAAATTAGGAGAGTAAGTACTCGGAGGAGGGCTTTCTCTGCGGTGGCGCCCAACCTATGGAATTCACTCCCCAAAGAGGTCTGCCTGGCACCGTCGTTACTGGTTTTTTGGTGCCAAGTAAAGACCTTTTTATTTAAACATCATTTTAATTGTTAAAATATATGATCTGACCAGGGCAACTTCTTCTCCCTTCTCTTTCCTCCTCCTATATTCTTTATTTACTTATTTTATACTGTTAATTTTAATTTTATATTATTGTATCTCAGTGTATTTTTTGTATTTTTGTATTTATTGGTAATTTATTATGTTCTATTGTATTTCAATGTATCTTATTGTGTTGTAAGCCGCCCCGAGGCTTCGGCAAGGGGCGGCATAGAAATGTTATCATCATCATCATCATCATCATCATAAAATCTTCTTGGGGAGAGCATTCCAAAGTTTCTGGTTAAATGTTAATGAAACTTCAGTTTTGTTGTTTAATTTACATTTACTGCAGAACTGATTTCACAATTGGTCCTTTATTAATCTTTTTAATATACATAGATTTGTATAATCCATAGCAATGAATACATAGCAATTGTGTATATGTGAAAATACAGCTTGCTAGCAATTATATGTAAGTTTCAACAAAAGGTGACCAGATATCAAGTACATATCTACTATAAGATGTGTGTGTGTGTGTGTGTGTGTGTGTGTGTCAGTTGTTTAAATATCAAAAACCTTGTGAGGTCTTTATCGTGCATTATAGGAAGTGAGCATAGGAAGTGAGCACACTAGAGACATTCCAAAAGATACCAGAGAGTCATTCATTTCCAGATAGCAGGTAGATAATTTAAAAGGACATGTGAATCAATGGAAAATTAATTTTTGGTGGCATACTGGTAAGAGTATGTTTTGTGTATTTTGTGTGCTAGAGTGGGACTCGGGAGATCCTGGTTGTAGTCCCCACTGAGCTATAAAGCTCACTGGATGACTTTGGGCCAGTCATAGACTCCCATCCTAACCTCCTTCACAAGATTCTTGTAGTGGTGATTAATGGAGTGGGGGGCAAGATCTTGTAAGCTGCCTTGGGTTCCTTGCAAGAGAAAGAAAAGTGGGGTATATATGTAATGCAGTAATAATAATAATGCACAGTGGTGTACACATAAGGGTGAACAAAATTAAAAGTGCTGCTTGCTTAATGTTGTGGTAAGTTTCTCCTATCAAAGTTCAGTAGAGAGAAGCCATAGACATTAAGCAATCAATACTGCAAATTGACAGCTGACAAATGACAAGCTGTGAAGCAAAAAGCAAAGCCATGAAAATACGTATACTTTCTTGCAAAAGGGGGTGGCCAGTATATCAGCCCCTTTGCAGCAGGATAAGTTTCTCCAAGGCGTGTATGCCTCTCTCTGTGTCTCTCTCTGTCCCTCTCTCGGTGTTGTGTGCTAGGAAGGGGCTTCCTAAGCACACAGCATGGAAAGGAGTGAGCTGTCTGGGAAGACATGGTGTTCTGCAATTCCTTGGGGATGGGATGGAAAGAAAAGAAACAGTCCCTGTGGGCTGGATTTCAGTCTAGGGGTTCCCTACCCAGCTGAGTCATTTCATGCTAGATAATCATACTAGATATTAATTAATGATTTAAATGAAGTGTTTCTAATGCCATTGATTTCATAAATGTTAAGTACCATCTTATTCTATAACCAGATTGCTGAACTGAAAAGGGGTGCTGAAATTATCGTTTGCACACCTGGCCGTATGATTGATATGTTAGCAGCTAATAATGGTAAGAAGATTAATTCAATTAATAATATTATTATATATGAAATAAACTTGACAGGGTTACTCTCCCCCGACCCCCAAATAAATTGACTTCTGGAATGAATGCATATATTGAAGCTGTGATATCTAATATGGTGTATAATTACAGAAGTGGTTCTTTTCAATCCCTTGATGTAGGTCTCAAAGATATTTGAAAGATAGTAATCCTTGAAGAGTTTCTTAGAATAAATATATGAATTTTGGATTTAAACCTCCACTTCAGAATTGGCTTACTTGAGATAACTGTTATTCTATCTATTTAAAAGTCATGCTGCCTGTTTGGCGCTTTTTGAAATTGATGCAACTTAATGATTATTTGTCTGAAGAAATTTAGCTCTACATTTTTAATTGAGGTAAACACTCTGTTTTCTATGTAACAAAAGGAAATTTCTTAAATAACTCAAGTTTCCTACTTACAACAAATGAATGAACTAAACTTGAGATATTGCAGCTTTAAATTTTTTTATTGCAGTGTTGCATGCTTGTCAGATAATATTTGATGATTTGTTTAAATATTGTGCTTCAAAACCTCTACTAAACTGTTGACATTTGACTTCTGTGGAAAAAGTCCCTTCAAGAATAATAGAACTGGGCTTCCAAGACTAAGCCATCAAAGGTAGGTGCATCAATGCTGTTCCCACATAACATCCCACTTCTGAGAGTTGACTTAATTATTAAAATGTGGCCAATTTAAAATATTTGAGTATTAAGATATTGACATGCTGCATATATAAATTTAGGTTTGACGAAGGAAATAAAGCTTACATTTACTTTGAAATAGTTAATTTACAAACTGCATTAAAATCGCATTATTCCTCCAGATTTTTTTAAAAGTGCTGTCTTTGAAGATAATTCAGTAATGTTTTGTTGCAGTCAGGTGCAACCCAATCCACCTTCCAACTGATAGTTTTCAGTAGCTGAGGGGAAACTAGAATCTCCTGTATATACACAAAGTAGAATGGAAGTGACTTGTGTTTTGGGAGTGTATTCAGGATTAGAACATCATGTGGAAGGGAGGCGTCTTCTTGTCTGTGTTGTAGAGGAACTCCACTGTTCTCTTAGGCTAGAGTGTATCTCTGAACTTCCTGTTTTACTCTCCTTGGAGTCGGGAGTTTTCACTATTTCCTCAAGTCCCTTTAAGAACCACAGTGATAGAAATGTTAGTAATGCTACCATTTCAAAAGAACTCTTAAACCCTGTTTGATAGTATGATATTTTCAAAATTAATCCATAGATTTGACCTTTCAGGGCTTCATGGGTTAAATTCTCAAACTGCTTTCTTCTATCCCAAATGAGATTGCAAGAGAAAGCACTTCCTTACTTGTCTCTCTTTGCATTCCCGATTCCTTCACAGTTGTCAACTCCTCTGCCACATTGCATACTGCTCCTTTACCACGTGAGGTATAGCAGAGGGGCCTTGTGGTGCTACAGCTTTGGGGCTGGATCAGTGACAAACCCAGCGTGCAGGGAAGTGCTTTCTGCTTGCACACGGGGACCTACTGTTCCAAGATAAAGGACCAGTTGGGATGACATAACAGCCCACAGTTGGACAAGCCGTGGGCTGTTCAAAAGGGAACAGGCTGGCTCCTGAAAATTTGCCCATTTGTGCTGCACTATGACTAGGATGGCTGTTTTTTATGGAGAGGTTTTTTAAAAAAAAAGTTTTATGCCATGTATGTAAATATGGAACATGCTGCTTCTAAATTATGTCTGTGCCACTTTTGTTGCTGCCTAGAATCTATCAGTCATTGTGAGATATTATGCTAATGAAATTGGTGATAAAAGTTCTCATTGCCTTTAGTGTGGTTAAACCTATCATAAATGATCACCTATTTTAAATTATCTACATGGAGACTTTTATAAGGCTTCTTCAGTTAGCACTTGAACTTTGCCTTCCACACATGCGCTGTAATCTCTAATATGTTTTTTTCTAGGTGGCGCTCACAGATAATGGCTGATGTGGCTCGTTGCTTCACCTCAGTCTTAGTTTTATGATGTGTTTTGGTGAGGGCTGTTTTCTGAATTTTACAGGTTTTCTGGCCCTGTACTGGTATGCAAAAGAAGAGTTTGACAAAATAATGAGCCTTGTGCATCAGTACACATTTGCCAAAAAGTTTGTCTCTGGAGCAAGAGATAAGGCATTTAGTGAACTGTTTTTTCTAATCTAAACATAATTTTAAAATGTTTCTTTAAAATCTGTAGCATTTTTATTTACATTTGCTGTTGAGGAAAAATAGCATTTAGATTTATTTTTGTTTGCCTTTGTTTTCTATCTCCTTTCCATAGGCCGGGTGACAAATCTTCGAAGAGTGACATATGTTGTCCTTGATGAAGCTGATAGAATGTTTGACATGGGCTTTGAGCCTCAGGTAAAAATGGGAAATTACAAAGATATAGCAAGGTGGTTTTTTTTCCTTCAGGCTGAAAAGGTGTTTTGAATCAGTTCTGCCTTACAATGGCACTGCTGTTGTTGGTTTGGCAGAAGGTGCTCTTTTTTCCAGTAACCAGTATGTAGCACAGAACATGTGCGGTTAATCTGTGATACAGATGCCAAAAGTGGCATAAGCTTCAAGGAACCAGGATTAGGTGGGTTCACAAGCCTCACTAGCATGTGCTTCTGTTTGTGCTGCTACCTGCTCCCAAATCTAGAGACTAGATGCACAATCACACATAGCCAGCAAGAAAGCAGGTGGAGAGTACTGTGTGGAGCTCTAAAAGGTATTAGCTAATACATGGCAAACTTACCAAGAAAGATTGGCTGGCACTGGTTTAAACATTGACACTTGCAGAAAATGTTTTCTCCTATGGAACATGAGCAGGCAGATGGTAGTTGTTCAGATCTTCAACTCTCAGCATTTCTGACTGTTGGCCATGTTGGCAGGGGCTTCTTTGAATTGAAGTTCAAAACATCTGGAGATTTAGAATACAAAAGCCTCATTTTAAAAATCACATTTACTTGGAAGTTCATGCTATTAACACTATAACTTTACACTTATAATAGGTTATGCGCATTGTAGACAATGTGAGACCTGACCGGCAGACAGTTATGTTCTCTGCTACCTTCCCTAGAGCCATGGAGGCTTTAGCTCGTCGAATACTAAGTAAGCCAATTGAAGTCCAAGTTGGTGGCAGGAGTGTTGTCTGTTCTGATGTGGAACAGCATGTGGTAAGTTGCAGAACTATGCCTTGTGTATTTGCTGCTGCGGCAGCAGTGTTCAAAAGACAATGCTAGAGCCAAGATTCAAAATCTGTTCAAGGCAGATTTTCCTCAGGATTATTTTGTGGAAATAGCTGTCTAAGATACAATAACAAAGCAACAAATAGCAATTATGTTTACCCTTCTCTTGCATGACTTTGGATAGCCTGATCAAAACATTTTGAGCTGGTAATATTTCCTTTTTCCCACACCACAGTGAAGTTATTTCTGTTGAGAGTTTTCCATCAATAATAGGGGTCCAGCCTATGAGCCTTTTGTGCTAGGAAGCTAGTATGAGACCTTGGCTGAAAATTCCCTTGCACTGAGAAAGGGATTGAAACTCATCTCCAAAGCTGTATTTTTGTACCAGAATTCCTCTGTGATTGGATAGAATGGGCTTGAAAATAACTTTCTAAATGACATTCTGTAGTGCTTGTCAGGCATTGAGAACCAGGGGTTAAATAGTATGAAACTAGTTCTCGAACAGGGCTTTAGACCTGCCTTCTTGAACAGAGTGGGGTGATATGCCAGAGTTTACAGTTCAGAGAAAAAGTTAAAATAGTCCACTGAACTACCACTTAGTCCTTTGGACTCTTTCTTGAGTTTGAGCAGGTCCTTGAATGGTGGTACAGATTTGTACATGCATAGTAGTAAGACAACTTTTTTCCAAGGGTAAGAAAAGCAGAGCTGAACTTTGCACCATTTGCTAGATCAACTGTAGATTTTCCAACAAAAGGGGTTTGTGTTGTAAAAATTAAAGCAAGACTCATATGTATGTTATGTATGTTAAGTATGTATGTTAAATGCTTGCATCAGATATAATTTACTGTTTGCATTTTTACTGTTACTTGAACAACTTAAAAGAAAAACGTTTGAGATGCTGTCTCCCTGAACTGCCTTGTTCTTTCAGGTTGTCATAGAGGAAGAGAACAAGTTTTTGAAGTTACTTGAATTACTAGGACACTATCAGGAAAAAGGATCTGTCATTATATTTGTAGATAAACAAGAACATGCAGATGGATTGCTGAAAGACTTAATGAGAGCTTCTTATCCTTGCTTGTCACTTCATGGAGGTAGTAAACACTCTTTGAGCCACCTTAAATACTGAACTAGAAAAATGAAGCATGAAATGCTGACATCTTTCTTAAATCTTGTCATTTGCAGGCATTGACCAGTATGATAGAGATAGTATAATCAATGATTTTAAGAGTGGAGTGTGTAAACTACTTGTTGCCACATCTGTAGCAGCCCGTGGTCTTGATGTAAAACATCTCATGCTTGTCATCAACTACAGCTGCCCCAATCATTATGAGGATTATGTGCACAGAGCAGGCAGAACTGGACGAGCAGGCAACAAAGTATGTCAACGATTTTTAAAAACAAAACAGTTAAATTTACTCTGCTTTAGATGGTTTATTGCTTGCTAAAGGTGGGAATATTTGCAAGCTGCAGGTGAACTGACTTTTAAATGGAAGTGATTTTAAATAAGGAATATATAACCTTTTGGGCTTGAGTGCTGTGTTGGGTGTCTGCTGGAGTGATGGGGGCTGGGCAGGTGTTTGCATATACATGGTTGATATTCTACATTTCCTTTCTCTTTGTTCCCACCCCCAGTCAAGTCCAGCTCCTGCCCAAGAGCATTTCAGAGGCCTGGCACTGCTTTGATCTGATACAATCAACATTCCTCCTAGAAATCTTATTAGTTCTTAAGCTGCCCAGAAATCCTGGCTCCTTGCCCTTCTCCTTCCTCTAATCTATGTTGAGCTGAAGGTTCATGACACGTACCTGTAATATTCTCAGTTCCCTTTTTCCTAAGAAAGTTGCAGGTACAGGATTTATGCTCCCTGTTTTAGAAGCTCCATCCCTGGAGTGTCATAGGAACCAAACAGGAGCCCCCAAGTGCTGCTTGCTAAGGATGCACTAGGACTGAGGCTTCTAGGGCATGAACCACATAGCTCATCCCTGGAGGTTTTTTTCTATTTTTCCTAGTTTTTTCTGCAGGCCTGTAAGGACCTTTGAGCTACATGATGGGTGCATTTTTTGCACTTCAGATGTAGCTCACCAAGAAAAAATGTAAATAATTGGTTTACATAATGTTTCCCACTTTCAAGTATGTATATTTTCTGAGCAAGTCCTCATGCTTATTGCTATAACAATAGGAATATGCTGGTTTCCAGCTAAGGGCCAGGCCTTGTGCAGTCCTTGGCCTAATTTCAAAAGACCTCTTTAAACCTAACATTAACATCTCTGGCAAGAATGATTTGTCCCTACAATTTGCAATTAAATAGAGCCAATTTACAACACTTTTGTAGTTGTCTGGGAGAAATAGTAGTGGATAGAAATAGCCCTGCTGTCAGCTTGGATGATAATTCTGGTTTCAATCCTATATGGATCAGTTAAGCTTTTAAAATCAAGGTGTTTATTTTCAAAGTGCAACTTAATATAGCAGAAACAGAGAAATAAAAATCAATTTTATACCATTTTTGGTTAATAAAATAATTGACTTGCATCCACCTTGGAATAATTGATACCTCATTTAGAAGTCCCAAAAGTAGAACTGTGATGTCATGAAAGTTTATGGTTGTGTTTCCATTGATTCAGATACATGTCCAGAATTTGACACAGGATTAAGACACAGGATAATGTCTTAGAACTGCTCTTTTTCAGTTCTCAGAATATTCATGTGGCATATATTTGCTTGTCCCAAAACAGGGATTCTGGTTCTGCACAGCTTTGCAAAGTATGCTGTCCTTAAATATAAGTTCCCTGAAAACTAATCTCACTTGCTGACTGTTGTCACATAAACATACAATCTTGATTAATGCAGTGAATCACCAATAACCTTGTAAGAACCTTGCAAGTTTGCAATGTTCCTTGCAAGAGGAAGAAAAGCAGGATATAAATGCAATGTAATAAATGCATCCTTTTTGGGGGTATAAAGTAAAATGTTCTGTTATGTGTTTAGTTTATAAACACACACACACAAGAAAATAATTAGAAACACTTAAAATTAACATTAAATTCAAACTATGCATAATACTTTATTAACAGGGATATGCGTATACTTTTATAACGGAAGATCAAGCACGGTATGCTGGTGATATAATTAAAGCTTTCGAGTTATCAGGTACTGCAGTTCCTTCTGAGCTAGAAAAGCTTTGGACTGATTTCAAAGATCAGCAAAAGGCTGTAAGTAAGCCATCCTTCCTTTGTCATTGGTTTTAGCATATGTAGTTAAATTCTGATACTATTAGGCAAGCAGAAAATAGTAATTTAATAAACTTGAGTTGGGCACATTTTCGTTGGATGTGGTTGGATCCATGTATACAACATGTTAAAGCTTTGTGGTGGGGAAGTGAAAATAATCCATTTACACAAATGGAAGCATGAAAACTGCAGTAGAACTTTTTTGTCATAGGGCTGCATGAACTCTTGTACTTATAGGTTTATACCTTTTGTTCTGCTTCTCTAGATCCAGCCATGGTTTTAAATGTCAGAAGCTTTGCTTTAGAATTAGGCCTGATATTTTAAAGAAAATAGAAAGTAATGGAGTTGAGGTTGAAGAGTTCTGAGACAGCAGAATTTGGTTCTTCGGAATGCATGTTTGAAGGATCATGTTTTTAATACTTTCTTGAATACAAATCCCCTACTTTTAGAAACCTAGTAGAAATGCAAGAACATTTCTAGAGGATAGGCTGTTTTATTTTTTTATTTTGATAATACTTTGTTCATAGGGGAATACTTCAGAATGGCATTAAACTGTAGCTTAACCAGGTGTGGTTCATTCTACACTCTCATCTCATAATAAGATGTGTAATAACAAGGCTTTTAGAAGAGGTATATTAAGACTAATTTTTGGAAAAAAACTGCTTTTCAGGAAGGGAAGACAATTAAAAAGAGTAGTGGGTTCTCTGGTAAAGGCTTCAAGTTTGATGAAACAGAAGAAGCTTTGGCTAATGAGAGAAAGAAACTGCAAAAAGCTGCACTTGGTTTGCAGGATTCAGATGATGAAGATACTGCAGTGGATGTAAGTCCTTACAATTGATAATTTAGTTATGTACTCATATAATATATAGAACTGTGACCTTTTATGTTTTTGCCCATCTGAATAATTTCATAGAAATTTCTTATTGACATGAATGTAATCCCTTGTCAGCTAAATGTTATTTTCAGTTTACATTCATTTACACAGTTCTCTGGTTGGTTGTATTCCATGTTAGTTCTACATAGAGTAGACCTATTGAAATAAAAGACTAAAGTTAGATTAATGTTGGATATGGCCATAGAAAATTTATTTATCCAATTCATTTCCCACTTTTTTCTTACAAAGAACTCAAAGCAGCTTACATCATCCTCTTTCTCCCTCATTCAGTCTTATCCGCACAGCAGTAACCCTGTGAGGTAGATTGGGCTGAGTGTCTGTGACTAGCCTAAAGTCACCCAGTTGGCTCCATGGTTGAGCGGGGACTAGATCCTGAGTCCCAGAACCACACTGTTAACCACTACACTGCTAGAAAATGAAACGATTGTTTCCAGTGACAGAAACCCTATGTATTTTTTCAACTTCTGATGATTTTTTTCAAGAACCGTTCCAAATGAGATGGGCATTTCATTTATCCAAGTCACTGTACAATTTAGTTTTGAAATGGAAGTCATTCATTCCTAATATATACCAGAATAGTTTTATACACTGGCTGGGTTTAGATGATACTTTAAGCCCAGGGTGGTGCCCTACTTTCCCTCTTCATTAGCAGGAGCACAGGGATATCGATGATAGTGTCACAAACTGCCACTTGGGCATTTGGCCGGCTGCCATCAGCTGAAATTCCTTGGCCACTGTAGCAGCCCCTTTTTGCTGCTCTGACAAAGCGGCTCTTGAGCCTTTTGCCTTGGTGGTCACTTAGTATGTCATCTGGGTTCATATGGCATGCTAAACCAGAGGGGGCTGGGATAGTTGGGATGGTTTTTGAACTAAGCTTCAAGAAGTAGTGGGGGTTCAGATAAGGGGTGTGTGTGTGTGTGTGTATGTCTCTCTAATTGAAATTACACTGGTTTTTCTTATTTTTTTAGATTGATGAACAGATTGAAAGCATGTTCAATTCAAAGAAAAGAGTGAAGGACATGGCATCATCTGGTGGAACATCTAATGTTCCTGCCCCAACAGCAGGAAATGCAGAAAAATTAGAAATAGCGAAAAGATTAGCATTGAGAATCAATGCACAGAAGAATCTTGGAGCTGAGGCACAAGTATCTGTCTCTTTTCAATTTAAGGTCAGTTTCATTTATAAATCAAACATTTTAAAATTTATATTTAATATCGTGTTAATAATATGCAATATAATCTTGGACACCCCAAGAGATGTAAACAGGCAAGAGATGCACACATAATTTATACAGGTCTCTTCATACCTCCTGAGTTTGGTTTGCACACAGACATGAATTCATAGAACTAGTTCACAGGTTCATCACAGGCTAAATAGGAACTCATGAATATTTTGAGGGTTGTTTCCCCCTCTAACAAGCAATGCTGCCTGCATTTGGGGCAACATGAGTTAGGCAAATTCTAGGTAATTAGGCAAATGCTGCTTGACATCATGCAGACCAGGCTTTGGTGTCCCATTTATGTACTATTTGGAAAAGGACTACACATTTCTATTCCTCTTAATAAGTGTATATAGTCCTATACAAGAGACTATGACAGGAATAAAGTAATTCTTCTGAATAATTTGTGCAGAATTACCTAACTTGTTTAGAGTATTATACCAGTCTGTATTTGATCTGGTGGAATGGCAAAGAGGGAAGGTCCAAGGATTGTTCTTTTTGAGCTCTGTGCAGGCTAAATGATGTGGTGGGAGAGCATATGTGTCTATGCATGTATCTGCTACATTTAAAGTGGAGTGGGTATAAAAAGAAGTGAATGGACAGCAGAAGCTGCACCTTCCATTACTTTGTTTTGATGAGCTTTATGGTTTCCTAACATTTTTCTCCCCATCTTAGCTCCAATATCAGGAAAGAGTGGGGAGGTTAAATATGTTTGAAACAGTGGAATGCAGTGGGGGCTTAGCTTCCTTCACTTTCAGGTTCCCTTTTTATATTAAAGATAGGACATACATCTAATTTCATATAATTCTTTCCTATGGCTTCCTGAGCCACATTTAGTTTGGCCTTTAGTTACAGCTGCCTGGTTGATGATTTAATTGATAAATGGAGTCTTGTTATGTGAACTGTCCACTGTTAAAATTTTAAGCGCTGCTAAGATTTGAAGAAGGGATGATTCCTTAGCAAATGAGATGTCTGTTACCTGAAGAAGAGATACTTACAGCTTAGTCCACACATTGATCTATATATTGGGTGGGCTCACACATGACAACCCATTATGACAATTTGTCACAGTGGGTTCATTGAAACACCCATGAGGAACCCCACATATGATCATGCTCATTGTGAGTACTTAACTACCTCCCTCACTCCTTCTTTCTCATTCTCTCAGAATTATTTGAGGGGACAGCACTAAAGAAGAAAGTCTCCCCCCCCCCCCCCATTGTGAGGCTGAGCTCTTCTTAGTTTACCACAGCTGCTCAGTTCATTTTTTTTCCGGGAAGATTTCAAAAGTTGGTTTGACAGACATCTTTCCTGATTCTTGTGTGAACAGCCTTGAATTGCCCCTTCAGATTGTCTTAGCAGAACCATGGGAGGGCTTTCTGTTGCTGCCCAACATTTTTCAAAATGTTGTACACCCAAATGTGCACCAAACATTTTTATTTTTAATTTTAGACTTTTCTGGGATGGTTTTGCACATACCATTTGCTTATGCACAGACTCACCCTAGCAGGTTTTCTAGCCTCAGTGGAGGCAACGTGCATGGAGCTGTCTGCTGCTAACCTTGGACATTGCAAAGCACGAGGCTATGAATCCATTCCTGCAATCCATGCACCCCCCCCCCCTTTTCCTCTTGACAGCTTGCTGAAGGCAAGCCATCCATTGAAAGCAAAGGGACAAGTATTTGCTTATAAGAAATGGTTTCAGGCAATTACACCTCAGTAAGATTCACGTGTTTTTGGATGCCCCCATAGTCCCAACAGGGGGCACAGTTTCCCCTTTGACCAGGGCCTCTACTGGCATTGGAAAAGGTTGAAGTGATCCCACCTTTTTTTAAAGGGACACAAAAGTTGAAGGTAGCTATCAAACCTCAGGATCCTTTAAAAATTGGGAATTTGGCATGAAAATGGATGTCCTTGTACTAAGACAGGCCTTTGAGTATATTCCAATCAAGACTCCTGTGATCCCTCATAGCTCCCTTTTTTGGTGAGTCCCAAAATTTGGCAGATCTTTGGAATAGCTCATTTGCATAATAGGGATGTTGGAGGAGAGATTGTTGCGATTTTTCCCTTTCATCTTGCATCTTCTGAAAATAAATTTGAGAAACCCTCTCTACATTCTGATATGTGTAATAATCAAGTCTTGCACTTTTCATTTGTGTAGGTAGAATGTGCATATGTATTTATGCATGTACATAGTTTTATAAACCAGTATCTAAAACTGAGGCAAATCCTTATACTGTCTTGTACTGTGGTATGTTTCTAAAATTAAAGTCTGTTTTATTTTAAATACTACCTTACTACAGGATGTTATGCAGCAAGCTACAAATGCTATCCTGAGAGGTGGTACAATTCAGGCTCCGACAGTATCTGCTAAGACAATTGCAGAACAACTGGCTGAGAAGATCAATGCAAAGCTCAATTATGTGCCCATAGAGAAACAAGAAGAGGAGAAACAGGAAGGAGGACAAAATGAATCCTTTAAGAGATATGAAGAAGAACTGGAAATTAATGATTTCCCACAGGCAAGGATAGGGTTTTTGTTTGTTTGTTTTCACATATATTAATTGCTGTTGTATAGCAAAGGGCTTAATTCAGAATCTTTATATACATTATGCAGTTTTCCTTCCCAGAACAGGATTTCTCTGTAACAAGTTTTTTTTTTCAGAGGAGAGGATGTAATCCAGTTGAAGAGTACCTGCTTGGCCTATAGAAAGTCCTATGATCAGTATCCAGCATCTTCAAGTAGGGCTAGGAAAAAAACCCTGCAGAGCCGCTGCCAGGCTGTGTCAACCCTACTAGCCTTGATGGTCCAGCTCAGTATAAGGCATCGTATAAGGTGTTTCTGGAGAGAGAAAGATCAGGATATCTAAATTATACTTACCAGAATTTTTATACAATTCACAAAAAAAAACCTTTTCAGAAATTAAAAATGAATCATGTACATTTTGCTTAGAATTGTTCTTGACCTTTTAGATGTAATATTGAATATGCAATATATATTGAGTATTTTTAATATTTATTTTTATTGATTGATTTTTTATCCTGCATCATTAGTTAGAGGGCTGAATATATTTTCCTTTCCCCTGCTTCTCTTGTTTTGCAGACTGCTAGGTGGAAAGTAACATCAAAGGAGGCACTACACAGAATAAGTGAATATTCTGAAGCTGCCATTACAATCAGAGGAACATACTTTCCTCCAGGCAAAGAACCCAAGGAGGGAGAACGAAAAATTTACTTGGCTATTGAGAGTGAGTATTGCTAAGTGTTCCCACTAAAACAGTATCCTGAGTACAGACTTGCTGTGGAAACAACCCATGAGAGGCATCTAAGTCAATACAAATGTTAAAATAAATTACCCTCAACTAGTATAAGGGAACTTTAGCACAGCACCAATAAGACAAGCTGGTGCAATGGGATTCCCTGAAAAATTTCCTGTGCTGGCTAATCTTATTGGCATTGGGCTAGAGTTCCTTTATGCTAGTGCAGTGTCATTTATGGTGGCACGCTTGATAAGTTGGATGCTGCCCCATGTCAGCTGTTTAGAACCATGTAAAACAAGTGGTAAGCATGGCACTTTCATACTGTGGTGACAAAAATTAAATGAATGTTACTCCTGTGGGGAAGAAAAGGTTATTAGTAAAGACCTATCTGCTGCTGCTTCCACAGCTCCTCCTTTTTCTAGAGGAGCTGAAGCAACAAGTGCTAACAGTGCTGCAGGCCCCAATGGGTTGGGAGACACGCTTCATGTACAGATCACTTGTAGGAATTAACTATGTAGAATTGGGTCCGGATTTTGTCATATTCTGAAGTTCTACACCAGAAATGACTAAGCCTGGATAAACAGTTTGTTGCGATTAACTCCAATATTGAGGCAAGCTAACATTTGGGAGGATATGTCTTCAACAAGCTGTGGAAAACTTGCAATTGTGAGCCAGTTTACATCTTTTCTGGTTTGTGTGATGAGAAAGTTGGTGTTGGGCCTGGGCTCCCACACCAGCAAAGGCCCACTGCTAAACAAAGTTTCCAAAATTACTATCGGGAAGAAAGAAAGTACAAGCTCGGCAAGAGAAGCAGCAGTCACTCTCTTACCTATGTTTAAGTGCTGCTACTCGGACACCAAACTCCCTGTTGTACCCCTTATTGTGATAAGGGAAAAAGTCCAGTAACAGTGGTTTTTGAGCAGTCCCGTGGAATTCAAAGAATTTATTTATTTAGGAAATTTATAGGTCACCCATCGGTTTACAGAATATTCTAAATCCTAAACAAAATAAATTAGCTATTCCACATACTGAGCATAAAACTGACATGTTAAAAATAAATAAAATAAATCATATACAATTAAAATTAGTTCTTAACCTGGCGCTGAAAAGCATATAATGACAGCACCTGGCGGACCTTTCTAGGGAACGCATTCCATAGTCTTATGCCCATGAAATCAGCTTCAGCATTTATATACCAGTCGGTCCACCACAAGACACCTTGCCCATCTATCTAGTAGGCAACAGCAACAAGCAGCCACTCCATCTCAGCCCTTTAGCTAACCAGTGGCTTGATTGTTTTTCCCCGGTTGCCTGACTTGTAAGGTCACGGCCTTGTTTCACATATCCCAGGGGTGGTCAAACCAAGGCTTGGGAGCCACATGCTACTCTTTGAGTTTATTTTGAGGCTTGCTGCCCACAGGAACTGCTTGCAAGCGCCTACTTGTGGCTCTCAAACACCTGACATTTACCTTATGTGGCTCTTCTGTTGAGCAAGTCTGGTCACCCCGACATACACCCTTCTGGACTCAGAATAAATTGTGGGGAGAGGGGTGTTCCTTATTTTTCCTTGCTGCAGTTCTGTAAAATGTAGGTGGCTAACAGAAAGTGCTTTCCCTTAGAAATATGTTCTATAGGACTTGCACCCAAGTAACAGCCTGATCTGATTACCCTGTTGTTTCAGAGGATTACAGCCTGAGAATGGGGCTTGTGAAGTCACTGGGCTCAAATCTCACCTCAGTCATGAGTTTACTTAGTCAGCTTTTCCCCACCTGGTGCCCTCCACTTCAACTCCCATCAGTACCTGCCAACATGGCCAGTAGTCAGAAATGCTGAGAATTTTAGTTCAAACCATGTGGAAGGCACCAGGCTGTGAAAAGCTATAGGTGGTAGTAGACAAGAAAATCTTTATCTCAGTCTCTCACCTGCAATAAAATGGTAATATAGTAAAACGTGTGTATCCACTGTTTGAGTTACCACAGTTTCACTTAATTCAGTCAGTCATTCATTTCACTTAAATGAAATCTTCTGCGGTCCTGCCAGGGACATTAATCATCCCTTTGTTCAGCATATCCATGCTGCATACATTACCTGCCATTAGTCACTAGCAGCCATCTTGTTTGAGGGGTGAGTACAGTACAACAAATATTTGAGAGAGAGACGCACCACATGCACATAACTTTTATTATTATAATTGTTCTATTTTTAGTTATTGTTAATATCTTGTTGTGCCTAATTTATATATTAAACTTTATTATAGGAATGTATAGTATATAGTATTTGCTACTTTTTGTGGTTTTAGATATCTACTGGGGGATACAGGGGTCCTATCGTACTGATTTACCTTAAAAGGTTGTTATAAGGACTGCTAAGATAACAGAAATCAGTGTGGTTAAAGGAGAAGAGGGCAGTACTACAGCTGAAGGAGAATGAGTGATAGTTTCCTGTCCCAAGCTGTGTAGCATTTCCTTCTCATGTGGAAACTCCCAGTGATATGGAGCATTCATTCCTATTCCAGTCCCCAAGGTCTCTGAGAACATTTGAGACTAGTCTAGGACTGGGAATTCTCCACTTCATTACACCATTAATTTCATTATCTCCTTACTGGTACCTTTAAACAACAAACAGCAAAATGTTTCAGTTACTGACCTGGATAGTATATTGTCAAATCAGCATACATTAGTGCTTACACCAACCATTTAGGACATAATATCTAAGATACCAATAAGAAAAGAAACCCTAATATAATCATTCCTTTATACCCTTTACATTGTGCTTTAAATTCCCTTGAATTTTTGCATCACTTCATCCTCATGCAGAATAATTTGCTTGGAACTCTGTGACATGATGCAGAATGTTTCTTATTTATAGAATTTAAAATATAGGTCCTGTGAATTTCTGAAATCTTGTCATTGCTCCAAGTAGACTGCAGTTGTCCCTTATATTGTTTGCTTCATCACTGTACTTTGTAGTTGGACTTAAATATTGTGTTTTCCTTCCTGCCCCAAGGTGCCAATGAACTGGCTGTGCAAAAAGCAAAAGCAGAAATTACAAGACTTATCAAAGAAGAGCTTATCAGATTGGTAGGTGAAATACTATTTCAGGTATTTAATGGTATTACAGGAAAGATGAAGAACTGTTTAACCTCTGGGACCCAGACTGCACCTTGGCTCAGCCTTGGGGTGGGGTGGGGTCACATAATGTTAGGGGAAATGCCCTTCATCCCAGAAGCAGAGCACTCTCCCTGAAGCCTCACCCCTTGCTATCATCCCTTCTCCATGCCAAGAAAGGTGGGAGAGACAAGAGTGACTGGTCCTGACCCCCTCCCTTCAAGAGAAGCTCTTGGCAGAGAAAGGCAGGGCCATTGTCTGCCCCATGCCTTCCCTTATTAGGGAGGATAGGGAATATGCAAAGCTCTTGGTGCAGTGCTGTCCCTCTCAGTTGGGAGGGTGAGTGTTACGCTTGCAGGCCTCTTATCTCCAATCTGATTGGAGAAAAGAGCAGCAGTTCCCTTGAGTGTTGTTCATCCTCCCGGTTAGGAAGGGGAGTGGTATGCAGCAGAATCCCTGCTGGAGTCAGTCAAGACTTTCTGGTTATCCATAGACAAGGGCAGAATACTAAGCATTTCCAGTCACAGGGTAAGGTATCAAAGCAGTTTTCTCACCTCCTTTACAAACTCCCAGTTGCCTCTCGAGGAGGAACTGTATCTGTGGATTGGAAGGCTGCCTTACTGACATAATCAGCCTACAGGTTGGAGGTTCTCCATGCCTGCATTAAAGGATAATTCCATAATACTACCTTAAGAGAACAGACCCACCTTTTAAAAAGTGGAGAGGTAGAGGCCTTAGAGACTGGAGCCTTCCAAGTATTCCATGCTCTGCTGGACAACTGTTTGCAAAGCAGGAGGAGTGGCAGACTATTTTCATGACTCTGTCCTCCTTTCAGGTAGTATCAGGAAATTCCATGCTAGATTGCCATTTGGTATTATGCTGTGGGCTCCTGCAGAACCATTCCTTACTGCACATTAGCACACAACTGCTTATTCTTCATTTACCAAAGTTGGAACTCCAGCCTCTAGTGATGAAGTTAGCTCATATCTTTCCACAGCAGTTGTGTGGGGGGACCCCAGCTTGGATAGGCTACCCAGCTAATTAATACTGCTGATCCAGAAATACTGGAGCATTTAATCCAGACTTTCTGTTTGGCCTGTTTCAGCAACAAATAAAGATAGAATATGGAGAAGGTTCTGTTTTAGGAGTCCTTTTAAAGGGTATTAAGAAAGATTAATCTACACTGAGAAATGCCAGGTCAGGGCATAAAGTATTGCTTACTTTCCATGAAAATAAACTTGCTGTCCCTGCTGGGTGTCATAAGGCTTTCTATTTCAGCCAAGTTGTTCTACTCAATATTTTCTTTTTCTCTAGTACTGGTTTTTGGGTTCCTTAATTATTCCATGATGAACTGACTTTTGATACTTGGGTTCACAGAGTCAAATGTTATATGCAGCTTTTCATTGTATTTCTTTTACCATAAAACACGCCTCTTCAGCTGCATATGAATTGGTTGGATTCAGAGTTCAAACAGAAGAACTTCATATTTTAGTGGAGGGAACCAGGGCCCAAAAGAGCCTCACTGCTGAAAAGGGGGACAGGACGGTGCTTTTCATCTATTCCTCATTTGTTTTGTAGTCTCCCAGCACCAGTTCAAACACTGGGCCAGCTCATGTTATGGCCGCAGCCCACTGTGGCTTATTTAAACCATGGGGGATTGCAGTGTATCCCAGCAGGCATTATAAACATTAAAGCCACGAAGGGTAGCTTACCATGACATGTGAACTTGGCACAGGGTGGGTTGTTGTGGTTGTGAACAAAGCACTCACAATCCAAAAAACAGCCCCTGGATTTTGGAGGGTATTCCAACTGTGTAGAATAGATTTTCAAGATTATGAAGGGCTCATGTGGCTTCAGATCCAACCAGGGTTCTTCTGTAACTGTTTCAGAGTTGTGTTAGTTTATGTAGTTCATGATTGACTACATGTCTGATTAACTTCATACTCTTTTGTTTTGTTACAGCAAAATTCATACCAACCAACCAACAAAGGAAGATACAAAGTTTTATAAATATTTGGAGTAAATCTGCCAGTTTCTCATTTGTGAAACTTTGTCATTTCTGATTATATTTACTGTTTACACTGCGTATTTGTAAATTACTTTTTTAATATTGTCATGCTGAATTTTTTTAAAGATCAAAATCATTTGTCAGGAGATTGCTTTCAGCTCATAGGACAACCGTTTCAGGAGGACACGATTAAACTTTTTAATTTGTATGCTTTTTCTGCTAAATGTACTGAATAAAATTTAAACTAGTTGAAACTTTCCTGAAAGAATGTAGTATAATCTCAGTTTGAAGATCTTATCCAGGGGTTGGAAAGTATAGTATATCAAGGCTCATGTTTTGCAGTAATTGAAAAAAAAATGCTATAAAATAAAGGCTAAGTGTTCCTCCCCCTCCCCCTCCCCTTCTTTCAGTCCCTTTGAGATCACTGAGAACTTTATGATCTCCTAAAACTATATAGATAGACTGGAACCTTGGTTACATAAATTCTAACTGAACTTTGATTATATAGATACAAAAAAGTTATGTCTGTATATTTTTCTGCAAAATGAGAGATTTGGAAAATTTAAAGCCGCTTTCTATAAATGTTTGAATAATAGGTTTAGTCAACTAATGTGAATGCATTATTTTATGAGAGAATGCACTTCCACATCAAAGTTATTTCATCAGGGAAGTACATTTAGTCAAGCCGTGTGTGTGTAACATATGTATATTTTTTATTTCTTCCCAAGACTTTCTTTTGGTGTATATACAAGAGAAGAATTAGTTAGCAGGCCACTTCTAGCATTGATACTGCTGCTTTGGAATATGGTTGCCCAGTTGCCGGCCTGGAGCATGTAAACTGACTGAGAAGTTGGTCTCGTGATCTCAGAATGCAGCCTAACTGAGCTTGGGTCTTACTTCCTACCTATCCCCAGCAGAATATTTAAGGGATAACTTGTCTCACTTTCTTGTAATTTTAGCTTTAATGTTGCCCCATCATTGGTGGTATCTTTATGCAAACAATGACAGTAAGAATTAAAACTGAAAAATGCGCAATTTTGGTAATCTTATGATAGGAATGGTGATATAGGGTAAAATCTTGTTTGATATGTAATATGTATGTTGATCTAGAGGTGGGCAACTTGTAGCCCTCTCAGTGTTTTGGCCTACAACCCCCAAGCATTCCTCATCATTAGCAATGCTAGCTAGGTCTGGTGGGTGTTTCAGCCTGCAGGTTGACTGCCCATGATTAAACACAGCTGTAAATACAACTTACAGAGTAATCCTATGGAGCTCAGTGGGGGGAGGGGGGAGTCCATGGTGTGGGAACTGCTGACCAGAACAGAAGACTTGTAACAGTTTTTTTTTCTTTCCAGTTTCTCTCTTTTCCCATTTTCTTTCCCTCCTATTGGTTCCAGTAGGATAAGAAATAAATATCCAAGCCCTTCTGTGATTCACTAACACATACCTAGAATACCTCTGGTTTTCCCTTTGCTGCCAATGGTGCGCCACAACAGCAGAGCTTTTCTGCACACAGTCAAGGGAAGCTCTCCTCAGCTGGGAATCCATAATATCCTATAGCCCCTGGGAGTCTCCAGGGATCATAAGAGAGCAGTCCAAAATTTCAAAACCATAGCCATAAATTGCATTTAAATGTGTTAGGACCCTCTAAAACAATGTACTAGATTACCCAACACATTTTATGCTAATAGTTTGCTTTTGAACACTGCTCCCTCGACACTTTGTGACTGTTTTGCTTTTCTATTTTAAAAAAATTAAATCACTCACTAGATCCACAGAAGGAAAGATAGAACAGGAGTCAGGGACATGATTTTGTTTTGAAACATTTTGTATTGGCAACTACTTGGAGAAGCCGTTATCATGGATTTTAGAGTGAATGCAAGGATTTTTGTAAAAAGCATTTTCATTATATGTGGTTTCTTATACCCTCACAAAATAAAATAAAAAGTCATTGTGTATTTCTTTCCTGAAAACATTGAATAACTAAGATGTTGTCCTGCTTGCTTGGCTGTAGACAGTTTTTCACTGTCAATAAGCAATTCTGCTGCATCTCATGAGAGTAGGGATGCAAGAACCCTTTAATAATCATATTAAGTAACAGGAACTACTGCTTTAATTAGAACTATTTGCGATCCAGTGGAGGCTTCTGGAAGTAGAAAGGCAATTTTTGTTTATTTGCATTCCCTCTGCAGCCCACTGTGCCCCCCCCTCCCCCAATTTGTTCCAGAAGGTTGAGTGACCCTTGGGAACAGTGTGGGAAATGATATGGGGCTGCAAAAGAAAGAAATGTATAAAAACAGTTCTCTCAGTCAAAGAGCTGTCCATCAGCAGAGAGGATACAGTTGAAGATACAGCCCCAGATAAACATGAGGCTAAGCTTTTTATCTGCATGCAAGTTTAGTGTAAGAAGTATATTAAGCTTTCCTTCCTCAGCCAAGTTTATTGGTAAGGTAGAAAATTCTCAAGATACATCGTCTTTTGTCAGTATGGCTATAAAACCACTCTGGAAATTGGTGGTGGTGGTGCCATCAAGTCATTTCTGACTTACAGCAACCTTATGAATGAATACCAGCAAATGTCCATGACAGCCCTGCTTGGCACTTGTAAACTATCTCTGGAAATTAAGGACATTAAGAGGGCCCTGCTAGTTTAAGGAAAAGATCTATCTGGCCCAGTATATTGCTTCCCAGTGGAGAAGTTCAAAACTTACTTTGTTTTCATGAACCTAAATAATTTTGGTGTCATCTGTTTAAACTATTTTATATACAACCTTATGCTAAATTGCGTAATAAGTGTACATAAAATCTGTTCACCTTTAAGGATTCTGGCTCTAGATATTGATGAACCACTTGATGTATAAGACATTTATCTTCCCATGTACCCAACTCAACTGTTAAACATTTTTTGTTTTCATGATTGCAATATCTATGCATCTTATGTATTACCTTGCTAATTGATGGCACAGGTTTATGAGGCCCATTTTTACAAGCCTCTCTACTGGTTTGGATTCTTTGCATAATCTGTTGCATTATGGGCAAGTTACTCTTGACATTCAAACTTTATCTGCTTTTCATCTATCCATGTTTTTTCACATCTTTCCCTCCCCTATATTCCCTTTCCTCTGAAGACCCAATACTGCATCCTCTATTGCCTGAATCAATTGCTTCCTGCTTTCTATCATTCAGACTTTTAATCTTGTGACATCTGGGTAGCTCCTTCATATGATCTGTTCAAATGCTTGATCTGCTCAGAATGCCTCTCTTGAGCTTTTCATTTCTATGCTTTATTTTGTAACACCATTGCTGTTTTAATTATAAGCTGCTCTGAGTGAATGAGATTTTTTGTTCGTTTTTCTTTAAACAAAATAAATGCCTAACTTTAAAAACTTGCCTTTTTATACTGGCAATTTCTAACTGATCATAAATGTTTTCCTTTCATTTACTTTTTATGCTCTTCTGTGTTGTCTGCGATTGTAAGTCTGCTGGCAGGACTGTTGTCATTTTATACAGAGCACCTAGTCTGGACATCCTCTGAAAATCTTGTACCAGTGTGCAGCCTGTTGCCCTGTGTTGGTAGTACTGTATTTGGCTTCTAATAGATATTCAGGGTGTATGCATGCACACTTACTACTTCAATATATTTTTGCCCACCTTTTACGGCAAGCTTGCTTGCTTGCTTTTCCTAGTCACATGCCTGAAAAGGAATGTGCTGCTCTTATGCTTATTTTTCTTGACCAAGCTCTCTTCCAAATATGGTCTGTGCTTAAACAAGTTTATGTTCTTAAAGGCTAGATTTTCACAGAAGAAATTCTGACTTCTAATTCACCCTGGGTTAGGACAGACAGAATGCATTTCTGCTCAGCATTCCTGATTAAAATATGTAAAATGTGTAGATCAAATGTGGTTTAGAATACTTTTTATAAAAATGAAGTTATGGTAACTTGTTGGGAATGGCATGCTTTTAAATATATTATCACAGGAAGTAGTTGATGGAGCTGTAGAGGATTCTTTTTAAAATTCTCTCTTAACACCTTGATAGAAGTATAAGATGCAAATAACAAGCAGAGAAGAATGATGGTAGTAATGGCTAACAAGTATGAACCTTTTATATGCCATGGAGGCCAATTCTATTGTATAAATTTGGGTATCTCCTAAATCATTGATGGTTTAATTATTAAAAGCCTCCAAAGACATTCTTGATTACACTGGCACTCTGATCCCCTTGGCAGCCATGCCCAATTTACATTTGGGAATAAGAGTGTCAATCATTTTCCACTACCATGTTTCCCCAAAAATAAGACACTGTCTTATTTTTTTGGCTCACAAAAACACACTAGATCTTATTTTCGGGTTAGGTCTTTTTTTTTATGTGTACAACAATCCACACTTATTCATGTACAACAGCATGAATACATGTACATTTGGTACATTTGCTATCACTCTGCCTGTGACAGGAGCCGGTGCTATAGAGGAAGCATCGGCTTAAGCAGCGCTGCTCCCTCCACAGGGAGCGGAGGGAGCAGAGCTGCATAAGCATGTTTCCTCCACACAGTGCATTAAGTTAAAGTTAAGTTAAAAAATAAAAGTTTAAAAAGGCTCTTTATGCTCCCCATTGGCCCTGGGAATAAACACAGCTAGGTCATTTTTGGGGTAGGTCTTATATTTTAGCAAGTACCAAAAATAGTACTAGGTCTTATTTTCGGGGAAACATGATATTACCTTTTGTACACTGCTATATTATTGACAGCAATCAGAGTGCAATTGTTCCCGGAAGTGGAAAATCCAGATTAAAAGTCCACTCAACTAACTATGTAACCATGTACTGTCTTCAAGGTGGGTAGTTATAAAGCTTTAAAACCCCTCTCTTCTACAGATGCAGTATCAGAAATGACAATGTGCAGGATGGTGGAGAGATTATTTACCCTTTGTTCTTTGCAGAAGGAAAACATACCCAGTTGCTTTGGCTACTGTTGAATGAGAAAGGCTTAAGCCTTCCTTGCATTAGTCTTTACAGACTGATGTACCCACTACATTTTGTTGAAGGAAAAAAGAGAAAACATGATATGGGATTGCATTCTATGTCATTTGTCCCAAGTACCGGTGGTGGTGTGTGTGGGGGGTGCTTTCTTACTATATAGGACCATACTGTTTATGGGCAGTGAGGGAGGCAACCCTTTCAAGGAAAGGGATATCTGTATCTAGTCCTGCTTAAGTATGACTTGGTGCAATGTCTGCCTTTTTGCTGCAGACTTCTAGAGAGGGCATAGATAAAGAGATTAAGGTCAGCGAGGTAGAAAGGATTCTCATACATAATTAACAAAATCATTATGGTGTATGAAAGCAGGTTTGATTGTAAAAGAAGGTTTTTATGTTGCTTCTCCCTGCTGTTTACTGTATCACAAACATTGGCAAGGAAACCATACCACTCTTGCTTCAACCCTTTCTAATTTAATTGAGGATTAGATTTTTGTAAGATAAATGAGTCACTCTACAGACACTTTCATTCCAACAAGCAGCAGTGTTTTAACTAAAGATCTATCTGGCCCAGAGAGCAAAAGCCACACAGAGCAGAGGGAGAAAGGCATGTCCATGTTGTCTTAAGTGCCAGGTTCTTGTTCAGGGTGGATTGACTGCAGCCATCTCGGGTCTGCTAGAGAATCTGGTTTCCTGAGGAAATTATGTGGAGAGTTTTGTTTTGTTTGAAAAACAAACAAGTTTAGACCGCATTGTTGTGGTGAGAAGATTAAACCTGTACTTGCAGGCAGCTTCAGCTGAAGAGTGGGAAATAAGAGAGCAAATTCAGCAAGGATTCTCTTGAGGCATTAATGCTACTCCCCAATCTACATAATGTCCTTTGCCCTGGCTTTTTAGTCTACCATACAGGTATGTTTCTTTGAGTATCCTGTTTTGCTTCTTCTCAAAGAGGCATTTTATTGTACTTTGGGGGAGGGCAAATATGTGGTATTTGGGGCTTAAACTTCCTCTGCTTTGTACTCAGCTTTAGGGCCAAATCAGCTGACTCTTAAGTCTCACCTGTTTGCCTTCTGAAATGACCATTGGAACAGAAAGCTGGGTTCAAAAGTAAATTTTTGTGTTTGGGAGTGCAGATTAAGCTTGTCTTGTATGTAGCTTCTTGGGAAAATCACTTTTCTTTCTGCGCATTTTGTTTGCCTTTATCGGTTTTTGTAACTAGCCAGGCTCAGCAGGTCAGCCATTTTGTGAATGGGCAACCCCACTGTTGCCCAGTGAAAAAGGCTAAATCAGAAAAAAGTCAAAAACCCTAAACCAAGAAGCCTAAATCTGATCAAGCATACTCACTTTTCCTTCTGTTGCTGAAGATACTCCCCCCACTCCAAACTTGATTGATTGCTGGTGTTGCCAAAGTGAAGGAAATCATCCTATGCAAGTCATTTGAAGTTGCCAATGTTAGGATAAGTTATGAAACAAGAAAATACTATTTATTATATTCTTTAGGCAGCTATGTTGTATCTGTTGTTGTTGCTGCAGCTGTTTTTTTTCTCTATTTAATCCCTTGCCCCACATAAACTTTGTTGGAGCTCATGATGCTTCTTGAGTGTAACACGCTTCTGCATTCTCACTGTTTAGGTGCCAGGAGCACCATCATCTACTGCTCTCTGTCAAATCCTGATGCTAAACAGCAAAGTAGCCAGAGGGAAAGGGCAGAAGTGTGTTGTAGCAGCTGGGTGGTAGTGATGAAGGGCACATGGCTCTGGTCTCCCCTTCCTTACTCTGGATTGCCAAAGAGGTATTCCCAAGGCAGGTTGAGGAGACCTCCCTGGCAAGCCAGAGTGAGCATGGGGCAGCATGAGGTGTTGCTGTGGCACGTAGTTCCCAACTGGGCACCGCCACTGCTGCCGCCTCCCAGCCGCTTCTCGCCCCGCTGCTCCTGCGAGGGGGCAGCACAGTGGGATACACACAGCACACAACCCCCAGTCAAGCCCCGCCACCCAGCAGATTCTCACTTCTCCCTCTCATGCAGAGCAGTGGGGGGAATCAACTGAGCAATGCTGTTCTGCTCCCAGCACTGGCCAGTTGATCCTGGAAGACAGAAACAACATGCAAAGTGTTCTTCATAGGTGGGAGCGCTGGGCTGGATACAACAGAAAAGCAGCAGGGACACATGCCAAGTTCTGCACCTAGGGAAAATAAATCATTTTTTTAACAAGAGGGGGATACTTGGCTCAACAATACTGCAAGTGAGAAGGATCTTAGAATTGTAGATCACAAGCAGAATATGAGTCAACAATGTGGTGTGGCTGCAAAAAGGGCAAATGCTATTTTGGCCTGCATTAACAGAAGTATCACTTCCAAAGTACATGAAGTACTAGTTCCCCTTCACTTGGCACTAGTTAGGCAATTCTGGGCACTGCAGTTCAAGAAGGACATGGACAAGTTGGAATGGGTTCAGAGGACGGCGACAAGGATTATCTAGGGATTGGAGGCAAAACCCCATGGGAAGAGATTGAAAGAAATGGGCATGTTTAGCCTTAACAGCAGAAGACTAAGGGAATTTATGAATGCACTCTACAAGTACTTGAAAGGTTGTCACAAAGAGGAAGGTCAGGATCTCTGTTTGCTCATTCCAGAGTGCAGGACATGGAGTAAGAGGCTCAAGTTACAGGAAGCCAGGTACCAGCTAGATACCAGGAAGATCCTGATCGTTAAAGCAATTTGACAATAGAAACAATCAGCTAGAGAAATTGTGAGCTCTCCAACACTAGAGGTATTCAAGATGCAACTGGACAGCCATCTAAGAGGAATGGCTTAACCTGGATTCCCGCACCGAGCAAGGGGTTGGACCCAGTGGGTTTCCTGGCCCTTTCCCACTCTACTGTTCTGTGATTGTATGACCGCCTTCTCTTCTTCCAAAGCAATTTAAGGCAGGAGGAGCAGGGACACTTCTGACAGTTGTGCTCTCTGCTTAGCTGCTTGGCAAGAGTGACAATGGGCTGCTCTTGCCAAGAGGCTCCATGGTTTTGGCCTCCATACCATGATGGGTTGTGTTTTCCAATTTGGATGATACAACAGGCAATTGTGGTATGAAGAAACCATCGCACAGACTGTTGTTTCTGTTTGTGGTTTCTCAAAACCTAAGGTACCATGCTGAAATACCATGATGGGGTTTGGACAACACAAAAACCAAACAAACCAAAACCCCACCATTGTTTGTTGTGTCGTGTGAACCTGCCCACTGTCTCAGTGTCAAGGCCTGTACTAAGGCAGAGATGGAGGGGCTCCACTTAGGTCTCCTGCAAGAGCTAAAACTGGCTTGCAGGTTCCCATAAAGTTTCTTATATTGGGCAATATAGAACTGCAATAAATAAAAGCTATATATGCACAAAGAATCTGCTCTAGTCATGAATACATTTCACTGCTACTAGAATCAACGCCACAGCTCCATTTTAATTTCCTAAAATGCCAAACACACCCGAAAATGGGATAATGCAGGACTACAGGGCAAGTGACATCACTCAGCACTTCCCGTGCAAAATGGTGATATCAAGCAACACTGGGCTGTTTTTCAGGATTACTGTAACTGTTTCTCAGCCGCAGCTCTGTCTCCTGCAACAGGAGCATATAAATGATGCACTGTATCTGCACACATCATCAGGGTAATATTTAAATGTTTATAACTCAGGAAAAAGATTATTAACAAGATTTGAGTAACAAAGATCATTAACTCTTGCTTTTACTGCTACCTTTAGTTTTTGGGTAGACATGCTACCATCCAAATTCAGTTACAGCCAATTAGAATGCTAATATTTTCTATTCCTATTTTCTATGAGGCTGCAATTACTATAGCTAAGAGGTAAGACTCTTGCCCCCCTGGGTTTAACACCCCCAAATCATTAGTATATTAAGCATCACAAGGACATCATCCATAGGCTAAGCAGGAGAAGGCTAGTTTCTCACAAAACAAATGAACAGAATAATGACATGTTGGGCTCTGTTGATTTTATTTTGCTTATCTTTGGGTTTTCTTTTTTCTTTATTGTTTATATTTTATCATGGTGTATTTTAGGGTTTAATTGTGAACACACGAGGGAGTTTTGGTTATTGGGTGGCCTTGAAAGGTAAATTCAAAGGCCAGAGACTTGGCTTAATGAAGAAGGAAAGAAAGCTGGGAATCGGGAGAATATGCTCAATTGGGGGTGGAGGGGACACTTAATAGCACGAGAAATTCCAGCAAAACCTGATCTAATTCTGCAGAAATGGAGGCAGCTGCATCCTAAGCATTTGTTGGGGCAGTTACAACTGAACAATGTGCGCTTTAGCTAAAATAGCAATTTCACTGTGACATCCACCGCTACAGTCATGTTACTACTGACTGCTGTGCCAATTGTTGAAGCTGAGGCTCTCGGTTCTAGGATGAGGACAACAAATGCAGTTTCACACTGTGGCTGCTACTAAGGAGAAGACTGGAGGTGTTGCTAGGGGACATGTTACTGCCACCACATCATATATATTCCATCTCCCTTGCGGAGGACAGCCACTGGCAATGCTTGGTGTGCGCAACACTCTCTCTTTGCCCTCACATCGTTGCCTTGTGTGGGAGGAGGTGGGCAGAGAGAGGAGATGCAAGGTGATGTCACCATGCAGAACTTGTTTTTGTTAGGTGTGACAAGGAAGATTAAGAAAAGTAATATAGCAGCCATACTAGCAGCTGTATTTCATCTGTTCCTGAGACTCTAGGTAAAAATATTGCTGTGCTAATCTGGTAGGTCAGAGAATCTAGTGATTAGGCAAGCTACTTTGAGGTTTTCTACTCCAGTCTTAGGTGTGCCTATTTAGAAACAAATTACTGCGATTTTAATGAAATGTGCCTTCAGCCAAATATGAAAATTATACACATGTTTATTTGTAAGTCACATGGAATTCTTTTGAATTTACATCAATGTAAAAACGTATTTACAAAAATGATTTTTTACAGTAGTAACTGGTGGCAGTAAGGAGAAGAGTTGGTGATCTTGTAAAACAAAAAAGCACTCCTGCTTTAACTTAGAAAGTATGAATGCATTGTATTTCAGGGAGAATAATTTTAGTGCTGGTGCCATGAAAAATATGTATCGATAAACAAAGATGTGTGAAGTTTCTGTAACCTGTTAAGAAGATTTTGCTTCCAGGACTGAGACTCCAGAATACTGACTGAGTCCAGCCTTCTGACAGCTTAAAATGCTGAGCAGAAACAGGGAGTCCATTTTGTAACAAGCTTCTCTTCAGGAGAAAGCCAGTGAGGGAACTGCAGTCAGGCTCCATTCTGCTTGCAAGCCTTATCATGAAAAGTGCAGTAGATTAATATTTAATTGTTTATTTGCTGCAAAGACTCCGCTGCCTGATGCTGGATACATGATGTGGAATGTGTGGTAGTAGGGAAGAAGCTGTCTTCCTTGTTCAAAATAACGCAAGATGGTGCTCTGTTTTGTTCTAAAAAATCCATGCAATGCCTTCCTTTAAGCTCATATTAAATCTAATGCTTATTTACATTGCAAGGCGGAAATCAAGTGGACCTTCAGAAGGGAATGCGGTAAAAGATTTTTGTTGGTGTTGCAAGGCAGATTTTCCATTGACTTTAACCCATCACATGCCTACATCAGAAGATAATTTTTAACCCTGTCTGTAGCTGATAGCATCTCAAGAGTCAAGAACCTGTCAATAGTTAACTGATATTGCAATCCTACCATTGCTGCACTAAAAGCCACCATGATGCAAAACAATCAGAGAGACCTGTAGGCACCTTAAAAACTAACACATTTATTGTTGCATAAGCTTTGTGGGCTAGGGACCACAGCATCAAGCGTTCATGAAAGCTTATGTCATAATAAATCATTTGCAATGAAGGGCTCTTATCGCTTTCCTGCAAGAGCTTAAAAATCAAGCTATGTTAGGCATATGATGCAATCTGTTGTGGAAATAATATTGCTACTTTCCTGAAGAGACCACACTAGAAAGATAAATAAATCTGTAAACATTTTAAGAGATTGAAACAAAGTCTCACAATTTGAAAAGTGCAAACTGGGCACAAAAACCAATTTTCAAAGTCAGGGTGGGGTGTAATACTATAAAAATCAATTGCAAACATTAAAAAAAATAAGGTTCAGAGGAATGTAAATTGTAGACAAGACAACTTACAGAATGTCATGTCATAAAGGTTATAGGACCACCCATCTTCAGTCCTCCTCTAGGACCTAATTTCATGGTACTTCAAATATACCGCTTGCAACAATATCATGACTTTGGCTTTGTTTGTTTAAATTGTACTAAGAGAGGGCCCGCTGATTTTTATTGGGTGCTCAGTGTGTTCTCAATAAAAAACGGAGATATACATCTCTAATAAAAAGAGATACAAAAATTCTCTGCAAATGCTGATAGAAAAAGCCTATTGGTGCCAATGGGAGATTTTGCCTATTGTAGTATAGGGACCTCCCTTTCTAAAATCATGATCATAGCAAGGTAAGAAAGCCTTTATCTTCCACCTCTCATGCTTTTTTCATACTCTGATTCCACTGCAACTAATATACTAATATAACTAAACACAATGGGCAAGTCTGCAATTGCATCGAACTGTAGGAGCAGCATTTGAGGGGCTTTAAAAGACATAATGGACAGAGATATAGCTCCATTTTGCTTGCCTTGCATTGGATGCAATTTAGCCATTGTAACGATTAAAAGTCAAAATGCTAAGATCCAACCCTGAGTTTAAAAAAAATGCATCGCTGGCCTCATTGTTGCCTTTCTATTGAAGATTAAGAATAAAGGCATACAGCCAGTATTTCTGTTGTAGATTCCAGCCATACCTACATTCCCAGTTACCCAATATTATTTTCTCTACCCTAATGCTTTTTCCCTCGTTTCCCCTCTGCTTTATCCATGTGTTACCTCCACAATCACTTTGTTGTCTTACATCTGTCTCCTCAGCATTTTTAGGTTTTGCTGATCTGTCTCCCCTCCTTCTTTCCCATCACCTCCCCTTATTTCCCTTTCTAATCTACTTTCTCCCCAGTCTCTATTGTCCACCACTCTCTCCTGGTGCTGGCCAAATTCCTTTCACTTGCCTGCATTTTCTCAGATAACAGTGAAGATTCTTCCAGTGGGTAGAAGCCAAGACCTGCCCCCTGAAGGAACTCAAGGAGGTTCTGCCATATGGAGGTTCTGGATCTGATCTATATGAAACTCTAAGTGAAGTCATGTGGAAACTTCGAATACTACCAGCAAACTGCTGACATGCCAATTTGTTTTTAATCCAGAACTTGTTGCAAGTGACTGAAATGACAAGCTGGGTGCTAATTGCTTCCATGTTCAGTTAACAATCCAGGAACACCCATTCCTATGTTGTTTCATGATACCCAAACCCAGAATCTGTTGGTTAACTATGGGTTGTTTAATCCAGAAATACCTCAGTTTTCAGGTTCAGACATCACAAAACTACCCAAGAATAGGGCACTCTTAGATGGGTAACTGAAAATGAAAGTGAACAGTGCACAGTGCATCTGTTAATTTGCTGACAGGAATTCTAGGAATAAACAACCCAGGAACTGCTACCATTATTTCTGAACAAAGTATATCTCAGCTTCATCAGGTACAGGTGAGGCACTGGAAATGTTCAATCACCCTATTAAAAGACAGGATGAGGACCCATATACTGAAACTCAATCCAGGCAAACCTGGGTACCATTAATGGGTGGCTGTCTGGGTTACTGTTACACAACATATTCTGGAAGAAGTTGCATTCTTTATAAAGCAAAGATGAAGAACTAGGGGGCCTCTGGATTAGGTTCAACTCCAGGTCCCATCATCCACAGACAGCCTGGCCAAGGGTGATGGGAACTATTGTCCAAAAACAGCTGGAGGGCCACAGGTTCTCTCCCCCTGGTGTAGGGGACTAAGCTCATAGCTTGAGTAAAGTGGATGTAGATCCATCTTTGCTATTAGAGGCATAACTGCCATCTGGATTAACTTTTATCAGTTTAGGGGAGTATACCAGCTGGAATCCTACCTGAGACTGGATGGCTACAGTGATCCATGCCCTGGTAAGTTTTCACTTAGATTACTACAGTATTTTGTGCTGCCTTTGAAGATGATCCAGAAAATGGCTGGTTTACTGCCTGGAATACAGTGTTATCAAAAATGAGAGCATTTTATCATGTTTACTGGCTCCCACTTTGACTTTGGGCCCAGTTGAAAACATTAATCTATAAAGCCATTCATAGCTTTGTGTCTGTGTATTTGAGGGAATGTTTCTTCCTGTGTATCTCTCCCTAAAATGTTGTGAACTCAGACGGCTTCAGCTATTGGGCGCTATGGAAATTAAACAGACAAACAAACCTTGAGACCAGCATCAGAGATCCGCTCTAAGCGCCCTCATGAGGTATGGAGGATGGCGATACAGCCGCAGGTTTGTTTCACTTACGGAATCCCCTCCTCAGAGAGGCGCCTGGCACTTTGTCCACATCTCAGTGCCGGATAAAATTAAAAAACGAACAAAACAACCCCACCCCACAGAGGGCCTTTTGACTATCTGCATATTTCTTTTGCATTTTGAGCAGATTTATTCTCTGAGATATTTCGGTCTTGTGTTATAGGCCTGTTTGTTTTCGCCTCCGCTGCTTTTAACTGATTGTGGCTTTAATTAATTGTTGTTGTTGTTTCCATTCATATGGTACTGAATTCTATTTCTGCTTGTATTGTGCATTTCCGTGAGCCCTAAAGACATTGTAGTTTTAGTATTTACTGGATTTTTTAGTATTTTCTGGATTATTTCGTTCTTCTACCTAAACATGTGTAGAGTGAGCAACTCCTATCAAGTTTAATGCGCGTATTCCTTAGTTACCAGGTTTAGGATTGCAGCAACCTCAGCAACTTCCTCGCATCGGTTACTGCTGATGTGAACGGGCTCTGGTCTCACCTTGCATTTATTTACATAGGCCTTCACTGAATTGCTACAGAGACTTTTTGCTTTGCATTGCATTGCAGTCTGAGCCCTTCGTTTATATTTCAGTAACCGAGGGTAAGGCTGCATGCATCTGGTGAAGCAGCCGGTAGTCCACGAAAAGAACTTGCGCCCCAGCCTCTTTGTTGCTTCCTCTCTCCCTCGGTCATTCTCTTCTCCTGGAGCACGTGACGCCCCATCCCCACTGAAAACGCCCGGCCCGGCCCGGCCCGGCCCGCTGGGCTGCGCTTCTCCTTCGAGCGGCCCCTTTCGGAGGCGTCCGCTCGCTCGCCCGCCCGCCCGCCGCCGCCGCCGCTCCCTTCCTCGTCGCAGACCAACCGCCACCCTGCCACCGGCCCCGGCCTCTCCCGCTCGCTCCCGCGGCGCAGCGGCCCTGACCAGGAGCGCGCACGCTGCCGCCACGGCTCCCTGCAGCTGCTCGTCCCGGCTCGGCTCGGCTCGTCTTGCTCCGCCGCCTGCGTTCCCTCCCGGCCTGCCCTCTCTGCCCGCTCGCCCGGGGCGAAGGAAGCCGGCCGCGGGGAGGGGCCCCAGCGCCCCGCAAGGCATCGCTCGGACGCTCGCTGAGCTCGCGCTTCTCGGACCAGCCGCCCCCACCCCGAATCCCGCAGGTAGGAGCCGCCCCGGGCCTAGCGTCGCCTTTCCGCCCCCTTGTTTTCGCAGTCGGGCAGGCGAGCGGCCGGGCAAGATGGAGCCTCGCCCAGCTGGCTCTGTGTGTACGTGCGAGAGCGAGAAGGGCCGAGGCTGTTCCCTCCTCCCGTCCCTTCGGGCGTAATTCTGGAAATGCCCCCATTTTGGGGGTGGGGTGGGGTCCTTCTTCCATCTCTCTCTCTCCACCAGTGCCCACGACTGGAATAGATTTGGGACCTCCGTCCTTGATGCGTGGGGCGGCGGGGTGCGGGGAAGAGAGATCCGGTAAGCTGCGCCACCGAACCCGAGAATACAAAAGGGAGGCTCGCCGCCCCTCTAATTTCATTTGCTCTCCAAAGAATCCCTGGCAGGATCAAGCTACGAATTTGTTGTTGCTCTGGAAGAGTAGATTTGGAACAGCCACCCGTGTTCCTGCCGTCAGAGAGGTTTATCGGATCAATCAAACAAAAAATACGCTGAGCGAAGTCCATCCTTCTGTTGCTAATTGTCTTATGAATAGAAACAAAAGGAAGGGTAAGGATAATTAGTTTGATAAACTATCTTGACTAAGGTAGAAACACGGACCTGAGAGTTGTTTACCTGCAACGAAGTGGTGGCAAAACCCATCAATCCTGTGCCCAGTCTATTTAATTTTCTCCAGTGATGAAAAGCCCCCCCCCCCCATACACAACCAGGCCATTTCCCCTGCAAAAGCTTCGGCAAGGTCGCTAATGCTCCAGTGTTCTGTGGGGCAGTGGTGGGTGGAGAGCTCTGTGGTAAGCTGCTGTCATTCTCTGTCCCTTCAGTGTTACTTAACTGCTGCTGCCCGCCCAGCTGCAACCCGAGCTAGAATTTGTTCCATCATCTTAATTAGCTTGGGGGACAGTCCTATTCTCACTTTCCTGACAATAAGCTCTGCTAAACAGTGTAGGGCTTGTTTTTTTAGCAGATATGTATAGATTGTGCAGTTAATATCCAGTACTGAATGTTAATAATATTGAATATTTGATGATTAGATTTGAATATTAGCTGTTCACTCTTTGGGAGGCGAAGGTAAGAGTTAGGGTATTTTGTGCCTTGATTTCCCATCTACTATATATTTAATATGTAATATTCTTTAGCTGTTCTTGCATTTTGGATATATCAATAAGCTTGTACTAATACACCAATAATTTGCCTTTCCTTTATATATTTTGATAAATGCAATTCACATTTATGACAATCTGCTAATTGAGTATATCTAGTTTGGATTACTGCATTGGACTACACAGCTATTAAAATATGTGCAGTCCCACTGCTTATTGCAGCAGCCTAAGTTTATGCTCATAAAAATGTATGCTGCAATCCTGCACATGCTTGTAAACCTATTGAATTTTGTGGTGCTTGCTTCTAAGTTGACAAATACTGCACTCTTAATCTTTTCAGCCCATTCAGCAACCATGACATAATGTATGATTCTGGGGTCATGTTTTATCTTACGCTGGGAATAGAAGGCAGGGAACTTTCTCCTAAATTCTGTTCAGGATATAGTTGTGAAAATAATAAAGTTTTTGGCATGCTTTAATAGTCTCTTGCTATTGTCTTCATTTTGCACCTTCAGATTATTGTTATATAATTATGCATTTGATTGATCTAAGAATCTCAATAAAAGCTGTTGAATTCCAGAGAATATACATCAAGCTGCTTTTATAATTACTGAAGTATGTGAATTGCAGATGCAATCTTTTGTTTAATGGTAAAATCCAGAAACTGCAGCATGCCAACTGTTTTTTCTCCCTTAGGAATGAAATTGACTGGGCCAGAAAATAGTTGCTTGCAAGCAAGTTCTTACCAGCAAGCACTGTAGGCTACTTCTTGAGACTTACCAGACTACTACATCTTCTGCTTTGCCCAACTTGGTGCCCTTTGGATGTATTGGACCATACCTCCCAGCATTTCCCAGCAAGCATGCCTGCTGTGAGGGTTGATGGATGTTATAGTCCAACAGATCCGGAGGGCACCAAGTTGAGGATGGTGAACGTGCAAACATAGCCTGAGGGCACATTGTGCAGCAACCTTGATGGAGTCTGGTCATTGTCTGAATAGGAAACCATCTGGAAACCTTGTGTACTTGATCTCTAGTTTCATCATGGAAGAAAGACAGAATATAAAAGGTTTTTTTTAAGTCTTGCTCTGCTCTGTGCCACAGAAACTGCAGTACACAAAGAGTAACATAGGAATTTATTGGGGTACGGTGAGGGGAAGTTCTGGATTTGCTTGATTTCAATAACTTTAATTATTTCAGTTGGGTTATTAAAAGCTAAACATGATTCTGCATTTAACCAAAGCATACCTAGTCCAGCATTCTGTTCATAAAGTGTCCTGTTAGATGCCCACAGAAAACTCACAAGTAGGACATGAGTTTGACAGCACTCTCATGCATTGTCTCGAGCAATTGCCATACAGAGGCATATTGCCTGTGATGCTAGAGATAAAATATAGCCAGTATGGCTAGGAGCCACTGAAAGCATTATTATTCATGAATGTCTAATTCCCCCTTTAAAGCCATTCAGTTAGGTGGCTATAACTTGTAGCACATTCCATAGCGTGTTTTGTGGAGAAGTAGTTTCTTCTCGTCTGAATCTCCCACTATCCATCTTCAGGGGATGACCCTGGGATCTGCTATTCTCACCATGTATGTACTGCACATCAGGGATATTGAGCCTTGTTTCAGCCCAAGAGTTGACAAATTCAGTTTTGCAGGAGCCCTCATGGGGCTGCATTCCACTGTTGAGGCAGGCCAAGTCAAAGGGGCTGAGCCATAATACTAGTATGTTTTAGTTTAAAGCTCATACTGCATATATTTAAACCTCATGAAAAGTATATCTTTTAGATTGCGAGGGGAACCTGCAAAAACAGACCAGTCAGTCTGGTTAGGGGAAAGGGGGCACTGTGATCTGGGGAGCTGGAGCGGATCAGATTTGGAACCCCAACAGGCCAGATGTTGCTTCTGTGCCTTAGATTCAGTATCCTGTTCCACTTTATCCATAATTTTATGCATATTTTTCTCTCCCCTTTTATTCCTAAGACAAACGGCTCCAATATAATCTTTTCTCATAGGAGAATTGCTGCAGCCTTTGATTATGCTGGTTGTCCTATTTTGGATGTTTTCCAGTTCTGCAATATTTTTTGAGATGTGTTGACCAGAAATGCAAGTGTGGCTGAACCAATGATTTGTATAAGGCTGGTATGATAGCGGCAGTTTTGTTTTTGGTATCTTTTCTAATTATGCCCATCACAGCAGCTGCACACTGGGTCAGTGTTTTCATCAAGCCACCCACTGCAAACCTAAGGCCTGTTCCTGTCCTGATCAGTCATTACCAGTTCAGATCTCATCAGAGTATAGTGGAGTCAGGGCATCAAACTGCATTTGGATTTGTTATTTTCACTGGATTTGTTATTTTCATGTCTATTCTCCTGGCTTGTACAGATACTTTCAGAGTACATTGCAGACCTTTTTGGTTTTAATACCCTAAATAATTTGGTTGTACCAACAAACTTGGCTCTTGCTGCCTACCTGTAATGGCTGATCATTTATGAACTCTCCCAGTTCCAATATAGTTCTAGTGTTTACATCCTTCCATTGTGAAAAATGCCCATTTTTACTCATTGTTCAATGTTCTTTAATGCATTATTGCTTTATAAGAGAGGTTGCTGCATATTCCATAATTGTTAATTTTGCTTTGGTGAAAGACTTTAAAATAACGGGAGGTTTTAAAATGTTCTTTCTTTGAAATGGCTTTACTATTTATCACCTTTCCTTGCAAAAAGTCACTGGGAAGTTAGGGTTGCTGTTCTAAACAAAATAGTAAATCCAACAACACAGTGGTGTTTACTTCTGAATAAGCATGTATAGAATTGTACTGTGAGCCTTCAAGTAATCTGAACTCCGATTTTATGCCTAAATTGATAATCATTAAGACTCCAGTCCTTCAGTCACCTGGGAACTCAATGGGAACTACACCTAGGTAGACAGGCATAGAATTGTGCTGTCAGTCAAGATAAATACAGATTATTTTGTCTGCAGAGTTAAATGGCTAACACTTCTCAGCAGGTAAATAATGTAACAATCTCCAGGTTGAGTCAGCCTGGATTCACCAGGCTGATTAATTGGAGGAGAAGCTTTGCTGGATGGTGTTTAACAGAAACAGTGGTAATAGAAACAAAGTAATTTGTTTCTGTGTTGTAGTGCACATTAATTTTGGTGGGAATCAAGCACCAGTTATTCTTAGTCTGTGTTCTTTACGATAACTCTCAGCTTTCCAGTGAATCAGGCGGACCAGTGATGGAGGACATTGTTCCATTGTGCTGCATAGGCTGTTGAGAATAGATTTTCCTAGCTGGTCTGCTGCTCTAAGAAGGCTACAGCAATGGATTTGTACCTTTAGAAGGTTGATAACTGTAGTCTCCACCTCCAATAATGTGATTACTTGTTCCAAGAATAATATAATTGCATCCAATGATGTCCCTGCACTAATCAAGGCTTTTGGATCCAACAGAAGTTTCCATTAGTGATAAAGGGATTGAGGTGATTTTTCTTATTCTGCTGTCTCCACCCCACCCCCCAAAAAATCTGCTGCAAAGGGACTTTCAGAACAGCATGAAAGGAGGTGGGGGTGATGCAGGAGGGAGGAGAAGTTGGCAAAAATGGACTGCTTTCCTATTCCGATGATGGAAGTTTCCATTGGATCAAAGAGTCTTCTGTCAGTGGAGGGTTAGCACAGGATACAACCCTATCTATGTGTTGGGAGCTTTCGGCACCACCTTGAATACCAGCTGGGGTCTGTTGAAAAGTGTATTGGCTAATACACCCAATTGTTACTGTTTTCAGTGTATTCTGTGTCAGACAGGTCAGGTAGTGAAAATTACTAAACGAATGTAAGCTTTGGGAAGGAAAGCAACAACCACATACACTGCATCCAGTAATTCCTGTAAAAAGAGCTTAAACTAGTGTAATATCTTTGTGTGCAATTCACAAATTGCTGAACAATCATTAAAGTAGTAGTCTTATGGGCCATATTACTATGTTGTTATTTATTTTAACCTAGAAACAAAATTTCCTTAAAACTTCCATATAGCTTGATGCTATTGCTTTTAATATAACTTGGGATAAGAAGAATCCTTTAATAATAAACCGGATGAGTGGGCTGTGATAACCCCATAATGATTTATTCTTGGTTTACATTTAATAATTCCTGAAAAGTGCATAGCTTATGTTCATTTAGAAATGTTTAATACACTATAAATTTTAACTGCTAATAATTGTAATGTTCATATTTTGTATAAGATTATTTGCGTTAATTCAGTTATTAGTGAAAAATGTAAAATTAATAGTAAGGCAGATAGCAGGTGTTCTTTGATAATGATTTAGAGTAACCTTTGCTTCAAAGGTGCTATTAGTTTCCTGAACCAATCTCACTAATTTTGGAGGACATTCATTGCCATAAATCAAATAATTTACTGTTGAATGCTACTAGGTTTATACATCTGTCTTAATCATTCATTTTTATTTTGATAGAAAATGATGCATCCTGTTGCAAGTAGTAACTCCCCTTTCTGTGGGTCTGGAAAGAGTTCTTGCCTTAATGATGACAACGGGACGGCCACTGATCAGTTTGATTTATACTCCTCTCAACAAACCAAGTACAGCCACACAGTCAGCCACAAGCCAATTCCATGCCAGAGACAAGATGCATTAAATGAACCTCATTTGCAGACCACAAGTGGCAGGAGTATAGAGACAAAAGATGAACTGAAGAAAAAGAAAAACCTCAACAGATCTGGTAAACGTGGAAGACCTTCGGGGACCACAAAATCAGCGGGATACAGAACAAGCACAGGTAGACCGCTGGGGACCACCAAAGCAGCTGGATTTAAGACAAGTCCAGGTAGACCTTTGGGTACAACTAAAGCTGCAGGATACAAAGTCAGCCCAGGGAGACCTCCAGGTAGCATTAAAGCTCTATCACGGCTTGCAAATCTAAGTTATACATGTAGCAGTGCGGCTTTCCCTTACTCTGTGGTGCATAACAGAGGAGTGCATGCTGCTGGTGAAACAAGTAGCAAAATCAAGCAACCCACTGAATAAAGAGGAATTAGATAACATATCCTCAGTAATTCTTTTAAATTATCTGAGTTGTGGCATGTTTTTTCACTTGTTTTGTAACTTTTCCATAACTTTCTTTCCTTCATTTTACTTTTTTAAAGAGATATCATAATCAATGTTTGTTTTGTTTACAAGTGCACTCCTTAGTGATGCTCTTGTGTATTTGCAGAAAGAATTTTCTAATATTCTAAGTGACAAAGTTATTGTCTGGCCATCTTAGTTGATTAGTTAGCAATTCAAAATAGCAGAATTCTGGCTTTTAGGTTATTTAAGATCACAATAAAGACTGGGTGAAAAATCAAATAGACTAGTAGAAGCCAATAATTCAGGACTGTTTTATCAGTAATAGCTCTAAAATGTATGTCTCCTTTCCTTTCTTTTCCTTTCTTTTCTAACTAGGAGAGAGTAGAAACTAAATTTTCCACAATTGCTGGAACTTAACACGGACCTCAGATATTTGTAGATATTTCGAAACTTCAAAACTATATTTTTAAAAATGTGGTCATTCCAGGCAGTCATCGTGTTAAAGTGCTATCAGTTTCAAGTAACTCAAACATTTAAAAAATAGTTCTTATGTAGCACCTGATACACATTCAAAGTTCTATTTTGCCATTAAAGTATGATAGCTCTCCTGGATGTGTTAACTATTGGACAGTAATTTACAGTTTATGAAAGCCTAAGACTACACATACCAAATTACTAATAATTAAATATCTGAAATGTTTTATAAGTAACTTATAAAAAGTGCTATCAAATATGGATATAATGTACAGGCATAATGAAGATAATGGCGAGATTCTGCACATTTGTGTGCTTACAAATCCAACTGATTTTAGTGATACTTAGCTTACACAGACGTGTACAGAATTGAGCCTATGTTCTAAAATCTGTCGATAGATGTATGAGTTTTAAGTGACTTTGCTATATCTGCATTGGTGGCCACAGTTTTTTTTTACAATTTCAAATATTTGGTTTGGCTGAACATTATACCTTTCAGATAGAAAATCTTGACATTTTAAATAATTTTGCCAGTAGAAGTCTTATTATTTATCACACATACTGTAGCTAAGAGAACGTATATCTACCAAAGGAAGACATTTCATGGTTCATAATTGGAAATAATACAGTTGATGCACAAGCAAGTTGCAATTTGATGTGTTTATAGAGCCCGAATATATAACAGACCATAGGAATACATCTATGCATGGAGGTGCAGAACTATAAATGCATTTTCTGACACTTTGTGCACCTAAAATAAATGTTCTACATTGAATTGGGTATGTGTTGTTATTTTTAAAAGTATGTGTGTGTGCGCGCGAGAGAGAGAGAGACAATATATAATACACACATGACATTGTAACTGACAAAGCTCTCAATATCGAATATATTCCAAATATTGCTTTAGAATTAAAGCTGTTCTAAAACTAAGTTTACATATAGTTATAGATTAAAAATCAAAATGTTTATCTTCAATACACACACACACAAACAGAAGTTAGAGATACATATTTGCAAATCTATGGGAACAGAACTCTTTCAGGTTAAATTAGAAAGATGAAAATGAACAGTATTGCTTCTTTTCTTTGTAAGATAAATGTTGTGGCCTGCTGACATTTTGATGACAACTCTGATTTCAGTAATGACAACTTAAGAAATGGATGTCATTTCATGCCTTTTTTATCAGGAAAAAAGCAGCAAGCCTTCAGGTGTTCCAGTGATGCCTAACTCATAATGAGCTGGACTTTATCCTGTATTTTATAATAGGTGTGTTGACTTGTTTTGGGGGGACTTTGTATGCACTGGCAACCATGAACCTCAACAGTACTGGAAGGCTCTTTAGTCATGTAAACTAATGGCAGCTAAACTGCTAGTAAAATAAATTTTTGCTGAAGCTATGAAGTTCATTATATATTTCCTCAAGAAACTTTGGAAGTATGAAACTTTTAATAATTTTTCCCACAGTGGTGCAACTTTTGACACATATAATGCTAATGTGAGCTAATTCACCCTCAGGACATATATTGTGTTGGGCTGTTTTGTTAGATGATTTTTCAACCAAAAGGCTGCTTCAGACACCTTCTGAACTCTCTTGGAAAGCAGCTGAATGTAATAACTACAAGAATGGCACACCTTTATGGCAAGGAGCAAGTTGCATGTCACCAGTGTACTTTGAGTAACTTTACTTCTTACCTCCTCCTGTTTTTTTCACGCTACTCTTCATTTACTTCTCACACGTGCATCCACTCAGTGGTGCCATACGGTGTGCTTGGAGTTAACTCAGAGGCATTATTGCTCCAATACAATGAATTTTGTATTCACATGTTGAAAAACTAATGAAATAACTTAAGCAATTCATGCTCGTTTATAATGCTTATTATATCAGATGGGAAACACACCCATTTGAAAGACTAATATTGTCAGTTGTGAAAAAATAAACATAAAAATCACCTCTTCAGTTGCTCTGAAGGGCAATTTAATGCCCAGGATTAATTAATGAGGCCAGAAAAACACTGTTGGGCATTCCTTGATTCCAGTTCATTTTATCCTCTGCTGCGGTTTACAAGTGCCATGCTGTGGGGGAATACACAGAAGTCAAGAACTTGAGATGTTTGAATGGTATATTCAAATATTTTTGCTACTCCTGTATATAATCAAAATACATTGTGCTTTTTTGTTCTTTTTTTGTAACACTGTCTCTTGTCATGACAAACACTGAAACAGCATGTTAATTCCTATACTTTGATATTATTGGGAAGGTGGAGGAAGAATATCCCATTCTCCCCATAGTATTACTACATGATTTGTAAAGCAAATTGATAATTTTATATTATATACATTAATTCTGCTCTTTATAAGCTAGGATTGTTGATGTGTATTGGCACTGTTTGGAAAACTACATGTCAAATTTGTGCTTTTCTTTTGATTAAACATAGCATTTTTATTTGTCTCAACTTTTGATAAAGCATTTTGCATAATTAAGTATTAATAGGGAATCTGTACTACCACTGCTACTTTAAATACATATAGAAATTGCTGTTCACTTTCTGATGAAATATACTTAAACTGTAGAACCAAATAACTTTTATTACTATTTTTGAAGTCTTGCACTGGATATTTTCCAAATCTTGACACACATATTGATAGATGTTTAATCACAAAATAAACTAATTATTGTGAAGATAGCCTTCTTTTAAAAAACTGACTTTTTTGTTCAATGCTCCGAATTTCATATTTTACAGACTTTTAAGATAAAACACCATTGATCAGATTCATCTTGCATTTGTTTTGCAGCGTAGTTTTTATTGGAAATCCTGGAACACACCCAGGCCAGAGTAATACATATAGAATGAGATATTCCTCGGTCTAAAATGCAAAAGACAATATCAGAGCATTTTTATTTTGAAGGGCTTTGAAAGGCAAAGTAGTTGAGATAACTTTACTGCTATTTCCTAAGTTGTCATTCTGCTTTTTATTACTGTATGTACAGTGCAGCACCATGCAGCTTATTTAATACAAATTTGTTGCTTGCAATCAAAGTTTTGAGGTTCTTCTTATATTCACTATGCTTTTTACTATATATTTAATGTAGTTCACACATTATATACACATTGGAAATTACTAGAGTGGCCTTTCCTTTTGATTTCTCTTCAAATAAATTTCGGTTCTGCAATGTGTAATCTATTTCATCTTGAAAGTTATCATAATGTTATAAAATTTAATCTGTGCTCACATGGGCTATTTTAAGAGTCTCATATTACACAATTTGCTTTTCCATGGGACAGGTTTTTTTTGGTGGAACCAAGTACTCATTAAGTAACATTACCCTGTCTTCTGCTGTAAAAAGTCTGATTAGATACTGTGTATGTTCTTAAGTCCATGAACTTCAGCTACTCGTGTGCAATTGTCTGTATGGGAATGGAGTAGTGTTCATGATCTGTATTTACGTCATCATATGGATGTATATTTATTAATAAAGTAATTGCTTTAAACACCAAATATGTTTCAAGTTTTGTATTTTTGCAGCATCATTCTTTTTCTCATGTGAAATAAGTTACTTGATCCCACCAAACCTTTCAGTTTGCCTGTTAAGAAACAGAATTAAGCAGCTGTTAATTCTCTGATATTTCCATTGTTTTATCCTGTAACCTTTTGGGCTGATGGGCACAGTTGAACAATTGTCATTGGCACCACCACAAAATTGCTTCCATGGAGGATGTTGTTGTCACATAGTGACTGCTACAGGTAGTTGAGAGTGAACTAAATGGTGGTGGTGGGCAGAAATAATGAGGCTCAAAGCTGTAATGGAGAAATCCTCCCTTTTCCATGTCTAGTTACTTGATTAGCCAGCCACATCCTCCATGGGAGACATTTTGTGCATGTGCCTACAGCATGTTCTCAAATGCAACTACAGGTCCATACAAGTTGGGGACTCTTGGCTTATAGTATGATCTAACATAAATTTGACATTACTTTCCCCTAATTGTTGAATGTGTGCATTGCTTTGTGGTTACTCAACACTGTATGAAGCAATACTTGCATATTATTATTATTATTATTATTATTATTATTATTATTATTATTATTATTACATTTCTATGCTGCCCCTTGCCAAAGCCTCGGGGCGGCTTACAACACAATAAATACATTGAAATACAATAGAACATAATTAATTACCATTAAATACAAAAATACAAAAAATACACTGAGTTACAAACAATATAAAATTAAAGTTATCAGTATAAAATAAGTAAATAATATAGGAGTAGAAAAGAGAAGGAAGAAGAAGTTGCCCTGGCCAGATCATATGTTTTAACAATTAAAATGTTTAAATAAAAAGGTCTTTACCTGGGGCCGAAAAACCAGTAACGACGGTGCCAGGCGGACCTCTTTGGGGAGTGAATTCCAAAGGTTGGGCACCACCGCAGAGAAAGCCCTCCTCCGAGTACTTACTCTCCTAATTTCTTTCATGGAGGGTTCGCGGAGAAGGGACTCTCCCGCAGATCTCAAAGGGCGGTCAGGCATATACAGACGTAAGCGCTCGTTCAGGTAACCAGGACCCAAGCCGTTCAGGGCTTTATAGGTCATAATCAATACCTTGAATTGGGCCCGGGCTTCAATGGGAAGCCAGTGAAGCTGACGGAGGACTGGAGTCATGTGAACATAACGCCCAGTCCCCGTCAGCAGCCTGGCAGCTCTATTTTGAACCAACTGAAGTATCTGGACCGTCTTCAAGGGCAGCCCCACGTAGAGCGCGTTACAGAAGTCAAGTCGGGAAGTCACCAACGCGTGTGTCACTGTCTCCAGGCAGTCGTTCTCCAGGTAGGGGCGCAGCTGATTAATCAGCCGAAGCTGAAGGAAGGCGCTCCTCACCACTACTGTCACCTGAGCTTCCAGTATACTTAACTCAGAATAACTTCTGTTACCTCAAGATGTTTATTTTTCTTTATCAACCTTAAAGCATTGGGGTTGTGAAAGGCCCCACAGACACAGCTTTGTCTATATGACGACAGAATGCCCACAAATATCACAATAAGAAAATAACAGGCAGTTCTGTTCAATTCAACTGTACAAATAGCTGAGTTGCTACCGTAGTTGTTCTTACCCTGTGCCACATGTTGAATCAATAGAAATTGCAAGGAAATGTGTTCCCTCCATTTCTAGACAGGGCTCTCTGCCAGGTGCAGAATTGCTGGCAGTAAAGCCACCCTATGATTTATTCATGCAAGGACCTCCAGGATTGTCGGCTTTTTTTCCCCGTACTAATGACAACATTGGTCTGATGGTTGAAGAACATGTAGGGATTCCTATGGGACTGATAGGTATTTGGTCATTATTTCTCTCATATATGAGACATCTACTTACATGATGAGACAACCGCAGCCTTCTCCTTTCCACCTTGTAGGACAGGCAAACTTTATTAAATTTATAGAATAGCTGACTCAATAGGCTTCTTTGGTGTTAAAAATCTTTCCCAAGCAGTACAATATTTTGCGCACAATTTTTTCAACAGGGAGTTTTGTATCCATTCTGTGATTTTCCCAACTAAATAGCAGAGGGATGACTTATAATATTAAAACACCATTGGACAAATTTGGCTAAAAGCCATGATTTGCAGAACTGCTTGGATTAAACACTAAGTGTTTAAAAATGTCTTTTCCCTTTCTGTGTCATATTGTTTTGCTTTGTTTCTCAAGGTTCTTCTCCATATTTAGGAGATCCTTGTTTAGCAATATGCTAAGCATTATAGTAATTTATCTGGAATTCTATGACACAAATACAATCCACTTTCTAAATGTGTAAGTTATTTAATTGTAAGATGTTTCAAGATTAAAAGCAAAATAGAACCTGTAAGATCAATTAAGTTCAACTGATTAGTATTCTATTAGGCGAATGGATCTCTTTCTATGCCATATTCTGGCTTCAATAGCATAGCATGAGAGCTGGCTAATGAATTATTTAGTAAACATTTTGCCATGATGAAAATAATTCAGTGTATTTGGAGCAGCACTTGTGCACTGCAAACCGTGCGTGGGTGGCTCACTTCTATTTCATGCTTTTCATACATTGTGCAACCAGTACGTTGAAACTGAGCCATTACATATCTGGTGGCTAGATGTGAAGCATTTTTAAAAGACAATCTAATTATCCAGGGCAGTCAGATTTGTATGTTTCATATGCTTCCTTAGAGAAGTGCAAACAATTATCCATGCATTACTTGTATTTTGCTGCAATATGGACAAGCTCCCATGGGTCATCCTCATTACATTTTATTGTAGCATCAAAACAGCCTTGGTTTAGGAGAAAAGTCCAGGTACTTCCAGATTTATTCATGTACTGAAAACTGGACAAAGCACATGGAAATGCAAGTAAAGGCACTGACTCAGCCTGTACTTCTTAAGTTATGTAACCAGTATAAAACATAATATTCAATGATTAAAAATCCTGACAACTTAAAAGCCGAGTTTAGGCTATCTCATGTTTGTTTGTTTATTCATTTATTTACAATATTTATATGCTGTCCTATTCGCAAAAAGCCTCAGGACGGCTTACGGCATAAAATAAAATACAACATAAACAAATTCCCTACCCACACTGGCTGCAGTTAAAAACATGGGAAAGACAATATTAAAACTTATTAAAATATCGCTGGAATTATGTTGCCATGATTTCCACAAAGGAAATTGGAAGTAGAAGGCTGATGCCTCAGTTTACAATGATATTGTGAAATGCCAGAAATGGTATTGGTTTACAGCAGGGGTCCTCAAACTTTTTGGCCAGGGGGCCAGTTGAAAGCTGCCAGTGCTGGGCGCGGACCGGAAAGGTGGTGCCTGGTTGTGCGCACGGGTCGGCGAGGGGGCGGGGGCAGGGGTGGTGTGTGCGGGCACGTGGGCGGAGGCGGGGGCAGGCACGCACTGCAGGGCGGGCGCACGAGGCAGCGGCTTGCTCACTTGGAGATCGTTTTCTCCAAGCGAGCAAACCGCTGCCTCCCGCGTGCAGGTCGAGGTGGGCAGCGGTGGGCGCGCACGTGAGCACGTGTGTGGTGGGTCCAAATGGGCATGGTGGGCCGGATCAGGCCCCCGGGCCGTAGTTTGAGGACCCATGGTTTACAGTTTACCCTCTTACACACTTTTTTTACTCATCTTCCATCAGTTGGATCATGGATGGTAAGCTTTGGGTTATTAGCTCAACACATACGATTTTTATAAGCAGTATGTTTTTGAGACCTGTAATAGTAAAACCATTTTTGTGACTTTACTAAAAGGGCACTCCTTTGCTGCTTAATACAGAGTCACATATTATTTTATTTATTTATTTATTAAAACATTTTTATGCCGCCCCATTCGCCGAAGCCTCGGGGCGGCTTACAACAATAAATTAATATAAACATTAAAAATCCAAAAAATACAATATAAAATAAGCCGCCCTGGCCAGATAAAATCAGTTAATACTAACAGTTAAAATACCGCTTAAATAAAAAGGTTTTCGCCTGGCGCCTGGCGCCGAAAAGCAAATAACGACGGCGCCAGGCGGACCTCTCTGGGGAGCGTGTTCCATAAGTTGGGCGCCACCGCAGAGAAAGCCCTCCTCCGAGTAGCCATCCTCCTAATTTCCTTCCCGGAGGGTTCCCGGAGAAGGGCCTCTCCCGCTGATCTCAAGGGGCGGCTTATTTTATAT
>NW_025336480.1:11709889-11869460 GCF_004798865.1 Varanus komodoensis
TGGCGCCGAAAAGCAAATAACGACGGCGCCAGGCGGACCTCTCTGGGGAGCGTGTTCCATAAGTTGGGCGCCACCGCAGAGAAAGCCCTCCTCCGAGTAGCCATCCTCCTAATTTCCTTCCCGGAGGGTTCCCGGAGAAGGGCCTCTCCCGCTGATCTCAAGGGGCGGCTGGGCATATATGGACGTAAGCGCTCCTTCAGGTAACCAGGACCCAAGCCGTTTAGGGCTTTATAGGTCATTACCAACACCTTGAATTGGGCCCGGACTTCAATGGGAAGCCAGTGAAGCTGACGGAGAACTGGAGTCATGTGACCATAACGCCCAGTCCCCGTCAGCAGCCTGGTAGCTCTATTTTGAACCAACTGAAGTATCCGGACCGTCTTCAAGGGTAGCCCCACGTAGAGCGCGTTACAGAAGTCAAGACGGGAAGTCACCAGTGCATGTGTCACTGTCGCCAGGCAGTCGTTCTCCAGGTAGGGGCGCAGCTGATGAATCCTATAATGTATCTTTACTTGCCATTTTTATTAATGGGAGTGCAAGAAAGCTAAGGTAGTGCGTTCAACAAACCTCCATGTAGTAATATATTCCACAGTTACTATTACAGACAGACAATTCAGGGAATGTTGTAGAAATACCAGGAGATCAGAGTGTGGATCTCGAGTCTTCATTTTGCTAACTCCACTCCCCAGCCCCTGTAGTTTATTTGAAGGGTGCATGTGTGAGACTGCAGGAAGAAAGAGAGGAGAAAAAGTCCTATTCTCCAAGTGGTGTCTTTGTGCTGGCAGCTTCAGTGCTGGATCCAGTCCAAGATGTAGAGCAGCACACTAGAAGAAATGAGCCAAGCCAGAAACTGCTAATCAGTTCATGCCACTACGCTCCTTCACACTTGCTCTCGCTCTCTCACACACAAACCCACAAGAAGTGGTTATATATAAATACAAACGACACATTCTAAGGAAGCACGATGTGATTGAGCAGAAGCAAAGCACCTACAAACATAACCAGCAATATGCATCAACATGTCACACAAGTCACTAAAACTTCACAGACCTGACATAAATATATAAGACCATTTTGTATGTCAGTAGGTTTTAGAATTAACTTAAGAACATAAGAGCCCTGGACAGACAAGCGTCCATCTAGTCCAGCATTCTGTTGACACAGTAGCCAACCAGCTAGCGTGAATAGGCCTAATTCTGCCAAGATTGCAGGAGAACTTTTAAAAATATGTACTGGTATGCACATTCTTAACAATCTGTCTAGCAGTTCGAACTTAATGCAAGGTCAGTGTATATGCATTTTATGTACTCTTTTGGCAGCTAAAAGGCTAATACTACACCACTGGAAGAATAAATAGCCACCTCCAATAAAAAGTGGGTAGAAAATTTAATGAAACGTTCAGCCTTTGAATTCATGGTTTTTAGACATAATTTATGAATGGAAAAATATATGAATAATTGGACTGTCTATGGATATCTGTCTTGCTATATATAAAATATTTCGGGATACATAGTATACATAGTAATAGATTTAATTAAATCTCATGTAAGAAAATGGCAATATTTAATTTTATGTAAATTTCATGTTTGCTTTTGCTCCCTTTTTTCTTTGGGCTTGATTTTGAACTGAAATTCACAATAAAATAAGTTAAAGACTGGAGGTAGCATAGAAACAATATCTGTATAGCTTTGTATTCATTTATATCCCTTTTCTCTGGAAACATATCCAATCGCCTTTTACAATTCTTCAAACTGGTGGCCATCACTACATCCTGTGGAACTGTTTTGTTTCAAACCATTCTGAGAGCTTTGATAGCTGTGAACAGTATAAAAAAGCTGCAAATAAATAAATAAATCAAATACATTCCATAGATTAACTATGTGCTATTACGTGAAGAAATAGGTCCTTTTATCTGTCCTGAATCTCCCAGAAATTGGCTTCATGGGATGATCCTGGGTTCCAGGATTATGAGGGGCGGAGAAATGTCTCTTTATCTACTTTCTGTTCAGCTTCCATCATGCTGCACACCCATATAATGTCTCTTACTCATCTCAATGCACCACCTCCCCATACTGGATAATGCAACCTTTCTTCATAGGCAAACTATTCCGGCCCATTGATAATTTCTTTTATTTATTTTCAAAGTTACATGCTGAATAGCCCAGCAGGATACAACAATTTTAGTTGTGCTTTCCCAAACTTTTTAAAACTCTACATCCTTTTTTATTTGTGATTTCATGTCTACAAAGTGAGTTCAGGGTAAATGTGTTACACTGAAGTAAGCTTCATTGGTTTCTAGTGGAAGTTATTTCCATGTACGTAATAGAAGTAGGAGCATGGTCTTTAATATTAGCTTGGAGATTAGCACAGTGCAATGGGAAAATCTTTGGGATTTAGGCTCTGGTGTGGTTACAGCCTTCAAATGTGGGAAAAAAGCTCTACAATCTCCAGTTTGGAATAATTAAACTTTTTATAGGCACAGGTTATATATCTCCACATAGGTCAAGGCAACAAGTGCCAAGGCTACTCTGACCAAGGCAATTTCTGTACAAAACTGTACTCCATAATATAGTTCATTTTCTTCCTGGGGGTGGGTGGGCTGGTCTTCTTGCTTTTAAGAGACTAAGTCATAGTTTATTTCATGTACCGACTCCCAGGATTCATCTTCATGGAGAGTTACATATAATCTGCCTCTTCTTGTTGAAGTCATATGCTGTTAGGTAGTTTTTAGCTAATAAAGTTCCTTGTGATTTGTAACATTGTAGAAATTCTACTTATTACAATGGAGGATGATGCCTTAGAGAGAGAATGTATGTCATCAGCACCCATACTCTCAAACTCCCTTAAATGTTTTGTTGTGTTATGCAGGTAATCCCCAGGTGATGAATGTCTGGAATACAAACAAACAGTACTTATGAATACACACAGACTGCCACAAACCCTATCTATCTATCTATCTATCTATCTATCTATCTATCTATCTATCTAATTGGTCACATTTATTTCCCATCCTTTACAGGTATCTCTAACGAAAAGCCATGAATATCTCTTGGGAACTATGCAACACATTTGGCAACTGGTCATCAGTGACCACATAGTTCCCAAGAGATATTCATAGCTTTTCTCTGGAGGTAAGAGATTTGCTAGAAATAGTAATGGCTGTCTCTAGGGACGCATTTGGCAATACATAATCAGTGGCTGCATAGTTCCCTAAAATAGTCACAGAATCCCATTTTCTTAGATCAAATGTTTTCACCTTCTCCAATGAGCTCTTCAACATCTCAGACAACATTCTTGCCCCTTCTTCCACATAAGCCTTGTGCTCCATCAGGAACTGGAACTGATAGCTCAACAAACGCTCAGCCACCTCTGCCCCTGTACATGGATCCATGGATTAAAATGGTTTGAATGTAAAAAGCAGGCACTGGCCTATGTTGCCCTAGCAGCCCATTATCAGAGAACTTTGGAAAATAATGAGGGCCTGGTAAGTCACTTTAAAAAATCCAAGTTATTTTCCCTTGGGTTTAGAATAAAATTAAAGACAGACAGACAATGAAGAGCTCAAACATATATTAAACCAGCCCTAAGAGGCAAGTTCTGACAATTTTTTCAATATTGTATACAAACACACACACATACAGATTCTCTCTTCAGTACCTGTAGTTTATTATTACTGTATTATTATCATTATTACATTGCCGTATTGTGTTTAAGATGTTTTAGTGCATAAATGTTTCTTAAGTATATTAATGCATAGAAAGGTGAAACATTCAGCTTACTCATGTGATGTGACTTAAATACCATTCCAGCTTAAGGTTGTTCTCAGGAATGGAACATGTCTGCAACCCAGGGACTACCAGTTCAGCTATTCTAAATAGTTGTATTTGTGGGCAGAAACTGAATGTTCAAATATCTGGGGAATTTTTTTTGTTTTGTTTTTTGCTATCAGTAATGCTGAAATGGGATCATGTTACCCATAGGAAATGTTACCTTCATTCAGCAAATGAGAATTTAGCAGGGACTAATTCCTAACTGTATGAAAATCATATTGTTGTGTATTAACAAAGAAGGAAGGCTGTCGGGTTGGCTAAAAATGATTGTACACACTGCTTCAATGGAATCATTACAGCTGCCTCCTTATTTTTTGTGTTGTTACCGTTGCTGTTAAATTGTACAGTGTAAACTTCCATATTAAAACGAACAATTAGGTATGGAAGATGATGTTTAAAATAATCCTACACCTTCTAAAAAGAATGCAAATGACGACTTGCCTCCAGTTTACTGAGATGAAGAATCAAAGTACGGGATCGATTTAGGCTTAATGTTCCGCACTTTCTGAGTGAATTTGCTTAAATTAACACTGTTCTAATTGGCGACTGCGTGCCTTATAGTTCCTTCTCATTTCTGTGAATGAAAAGCAGACCAATAGCGACCACTGCCGGCCCCATTTTCCCTGCTTAGCGCCTCCTTTCTCGATCCGACTGGCTTTGCGTCTCGAAGAGCACTGAGCGAACGGACACTCCCGCTCGAAAGCGTGTCCAAGACGGATGGGTCCCTTTTGCCCAAATCCAAGATGGAATTCGTAGGCAGCTCCAACATCCTGCCCACGACAGAACGGACTCGCCAAAGAGGATTTCTACGGGAACTCCATGAACCTCAGCCAGACGGCATAGACGACATTCAGGGGTTGTGGGAGCTGTAGTCCAAAACTTCTAAAGGGAACCAAGTTGCCTACTGCAAAGAATAAATCTCGAATGGCAGACGCTCTATCTGATAGCCAGCGTTGAGATCCCTTTGATCAGTGTTGGGAATGGCAAGAACAACATATTTATTGGCAAATAGATGGACCAGGATTGTCTCCTCCGGACCTGGGCAACATGGGAATAACCAACTAGACGACATTAGGAGGGTTACACGAGTAAGCTTCAACTTGTTCTTTCAGTATGGCTATAATAGCTCTCATTTTCAACCCATCTCATTTGCAATTGGGGGGCAATAATATTATGCAGTTTATTTCTCTTTGCACAGCAATTATGTGAAAAACCCTAAAAAGATCTTTTCTCATACGACAAGATCTGAGTTAGAAAAATGCAGTTTTCTGTATTTACGTTTCCAGATTGTTGCTTAAGCAGGCTCGGGGGTATACAGTGCTACCAAATTCTTGCAAAGACGAGGTCCTGCAGTCCTACCTTGCCTCCTACTAGTCCTTTTCCCAATTATAAACAAGCATGCATGTTCAAACAAAAAAAAGTCCTACAACTCCCAGCATTTTCCAGCATGGCGACAAAGAATAGGACATTTGTTGTTGTTGTTGTTGTTGTTGTTGTTGTCATCTAAACGCGCATGGGGACACACCCTGAAAACAGAAGGTCAGCACGTCAAAAATAACCAGGGTATCCGGTTTGCAAACTAAAGACTTCCTATCCGAGTAATTTCCATAGACACTTGTATATTTCAGGAGTGCCCCGGAAGCGGAAAGGAGGGGAAACCCGGAAGTGGTTGCAGATGGGCTAGAGATTGTTTGCCGGTTGTTTTGCTGGTTTGTTTCCTTGCGTCCCTCGCAGCCCCTTCCCTTGCCAGGCGGAGGAGGATGAATTTGTCCTGGCGCGGGCAGGGGTGGCGCCCGTGGGTGGCCTGCCTGCTTGGGAGCCTTCTGGCAGGTGAGGGGGTCTTGGGGTTTCCATGGCGATGACGCGGGTGCGGGGAGGGAGCGAACGGACCGGCCCATCGGGAGAGCTGCTGAGGGGAGGTGGGGCGTCGCTTGGGTGCCCCGCTGCTGGAGCACCGGGGCTCACACCGTTTTGCTTCGCGTTTGTTGTGAGCTTAGAGAGGAAAGCAGCAAAGGCTCCTGTGTTGCTCTCACGGCTACAGCGATGAAGTCGGCCGAAGATAGCTTGCATTTGCAAAGGAAGAACGCCGGCTGGGTGGAGGTTAAGAATCCAACCTCTTCTTCAGCAGGACCGGCGTGTCCAGAAGCCCTTGACGCATTATTTATGTCTTAAGAAACCCCAAATGTGTGCTCTTGATATACAAGTTTAGACCATCCTGATAGATCACAGAGATTCTAGGGGTTTTTTTTTGTGTGTGAAATTGCCCACTCTTGCTGTAGTAGAATAAAAGGCGTGTATATAGAATCATAGTCAAAGTTGCCATTGTGTTTATGGAGAGATGGTGTTGTTTCCTTTTTGATAAGCATACTGAATTGGGTAATAATATTGTTAGATCGAGCAAATCAACATACCTACAGCCTGAAGCCCAATTATGCAAGGGGAGAACATTCATAAAATTTGGAAAACTAATAAAATCGGGGAGGGTGTTCAGGGATAGGCTAGACATACACATGGTGGGCATGTTGTGAGTGGAGCCAGCTGGAGCCGGGGGTCAGACTAGATGGCCCGGGAGACCCCTTCTGACTCACTCTTTTTCTTTTTCTAAAATGGCCAGGTTTCTTGCAGCCAAATATGAGAGTAACTAGTGGGACATTTGAAAGGTTTCACAGTTGACTGCCATTGTTTCCTTTGCCTGCCCATGGATGCTGCTATCATTGTTTTTAATAAACAAAAACTGTTTTAAAATACAAATAAAAGTATTGGGATATTGAAGTCTTCTTGTCTAGCATATCCAAATAAGTCTAAAATTCAATCTAGATGCAGCCTATAGTATAGTACAAGCAAGAAAAACTCACCAGTGTGTTCTGTGTCAGTTGGCAAACGTACCAAGAATGAGTGTAAAATGCAGCAAACTTTGATCAATAGTACTGAATATTTCATGACAGGATCTTGTGACAAGGCTTATTTATGGGAGGCACTGGGATGGAATGTATGAATGGTCTTCTTTCTTAGTGCCCTTTCAATTTACTTTATATTTTACAGGATTGTAAAATCCACCCACTTCCACATTGTCGAGATAAAGGCTTTTCCATTTCATTTGCAGTTATGCTAAGGAGACTAACAACAAAATAAAAGCTCTTGAAGATTCAAGGGTGCCCCCTCTATTTAAATGTTCTTTAGTCTTGCAGTTAACCCTAACAGTGTAAACACTACTTGAAATTAAGTTGCACTGGAGCAATGATAATTATGAATGAAGGTAGATGAATTCATATTGTTTATAATTACAGTTACATGTTCGTTCTTTCTTTTTTCTTTCTTTCTTTCTTTCTAGCAGTAGCTGAAAGAGATGAAACTACTGACTTCCTGTCTGAAAAGTTAAGCGAAACTATCCCACCATTCAGTGTAGAAAGCAATTCTGCACATGCAAGCAACAATGGGCCTAAGGAACCAGTTCAGTACAGGACTGCAGAGATTGCTGATGCTATGATGGGTAGTGGCATGCCTGCAAGTCAGCCTGTAGTATTGTCAGTTATTCCAGGTGAGACAAAGGAGAGAAATCTATTTGAATCAGACACGGACACCTGTGATGCAGCAGTTGATGGTGAATGTAGTACACAGGGTATCGCTTCATCTCTATCTCAGCCAGAATTTCATGCACAGGATCCAATAATAGAGCCACCTGTAATACTGGAGGCAGTGCATCCTTCATCAGTAGAAGACTCTAATAGCACAGACAGTATGAAAACTCCAAAAGTGAATTGTGAGGAAAGAAACATTACAGGGATGACTAATTTCACCTTACAAATCTTGAATATTTCCCAAGTAAGTGGAAAGCATTCTAACCAATTTCTATTTAAATTATCTTATTCTATTTTACGATTTTTTTTGTTTTTCTTTGGATTTCTTTTTTTTTTCTTTGTCAGCATTCTATACAGCACAACTCTTCATGTAAATCTAGGAAGTATCAGTTAATTAAATGATTCAGGAAATAAAAAGGATAGATTCTGCTATGTATCATTTATATTTCTTTTCTCAAAGCCTGAATGTTTCCACTGTGTTTTCATATCATTTTTCTTACATCTCAAATTAAGCAGATCTTTAATTGCTTTATTTGTATTTTTACAATGCTTAACTTAAAATGCTAAGATTTTGGATAAATCTTGTTTATTGTTCTTAATTGTTATTAACACTGTGAGGGAAACAAATGTTCTGTATTTTGGCTTTGAAACTATACATTTTCATGGGTTTTATAATGATGGAAATGTCTTGATATCTGCTCAGAGCTTTGGAAGAATACTGTTGTAGCTTGTGACCACCACTTTCAAAGGGTGTGTTCTTTTAATTTGAAATTGTCAGTTGAAAGTATTGTTCTAGACAGGGCCCTTTTTCACGTCTTGCTATGTGTCCCTACTTCTTAATAAGTGGAAGCTCAGGGTAACACTGTTCTATTATTGAGATAATGCATAGCCATATTTGTCCATAATGATTGAATATTAGTGCAGCGTATTTTCTAGGTGGTTAAGACGCTTCCAGTTCAAATTATGCACCCACCATTTAGGTAGTCTGAGTCTTCCTTGTTTGTCAGGGAGAGAATATAATACTGACCTGCATTCATAACTGTTGAGCACTGGAGTTCTGTAATGCACTTTGAAGCATTATATAAATTAGATGCAGAATTAGTTTCATGTGGGGGACCAGATGAGCCCCTACCAAGCCTTTTATAGACCATATGATGTCAGATGGGTGTGGCCATACCTACCTGATGTCATATGTTCTTTGGCCAAAGCCCCTGATGGATCTTCCACTCAGTGCATGGACTGAGGAGCAGGCTTATTGCTTGTGAAACCCTGGCACACAGCAAAAATGAACAGTGGAGACTAGATCAGCCACACTCCTGCTTTTGCTTTCCACCTCCTTGCAGCTAAGGTTGGAAGAAGGAGGCCGAACTTGTGAAGCTGAGGTGGCTGGATCTCCTTCTCTTTTCCAAGGAAGGAGCAAATCAATCTCAGTTGCTTTGCCTACCTGACTTCCTTCCACCATTGCAGGAACAAGACAGGGCAAGAGAAGCAGAAGGCGACTTGTCCATGAGGGGAGAAGTAGCAGTTCTCCCTGGAACAGGCAAGTTCAGTCTCCATCATCCCACATCTCTGCTGGCATTTCTAGTCTGAGATCAGAGATAATGGGCATGGTGGGAGGTCTGTTGCTGCTCCAGGTCAGCAGGGAATCCCTATTATCTCTGATCAGAGTTAACAGTGTGCCAGGGTGGGGGATGTCCTCCCAACAAGATTCTTCCATGGGGTAGATCTTTGAGCCTAAGCTACATGGACTGGACTGGGATGTCCCACAGGCTGGAGGTTCTGTATCTCTCATACATGTGCTGAATATCTATTGTTACATTTTTAAAGTGTTTTTTTGAAGTAAGCAGTATAGACTACACTTGGATGAAGGACATGCAGCATTATCTGGGCTAGTAATTTTGGCTTATCATTTCTTAAATCTTGATCATTTTCAATTTTGATAAAAGTAGCTGTTATTTTAGTTGGAATTGGCAGCATTGTTGGTTCCTGGATTGCCTGTTATAGGTAATAGTTAAAAGATGTTTTTAATTACATTAACAGTCTCTTCAAAGGAATCAATTTTTCATTAAGAACAGTTAAATGGGGAAAAAATAGAAGAAAACCAACATAAAGCTGTGAATTGTGCCTGAGTTGCTAGAGAACAGGCAATGCTTGATACTAAGGTAACACATATGTTAGTTAGCAAATGCCGACATATTGCTGAGTCTCCTCATTGCAATGATGGTTAAATTCATTATGTTACTATTGCGCCAGTAGATTAGAAATACATCTTTTTACTGAATAGAAAATTTCATTTTGTTTGTAATACATAATATGAGTAATGGTGATTCTTTTTTTAACAAAAATGTTTCCTTCTCGCAGGATTTAATGGAGTTTTTAAATCCAAATGGAAGTGACTGTACATTGGTCCTGTTTTATACCCCTTGGTGCCGTTTCTCTGCCAATCTGGCTCCTCATTTTAATTCCTTGCCTCGAGCATTCCCAACTCTTCATTTCTTGGCATTAGATGCTTCTCAGCACAGCAGGTAACTTTTATATCAGAAACTTTCAGAACCAGGTTGCTGCTGTGTTTGTCCTAATCTTTTATATTGCTGAACACGTGTTTTTAAAATACACAGATGGAGTAATGATGTGCAAATACTTGTGTCCTTCTGCGTATGGTTTTGCCAGAGAAGTTTTTATTGCCATCAACTTTCTTCTATATTTGAATTTTTGAAATGTACCTTAACTGAGTAACGCTTCATCAGTAAATTGGTAGTCTAAAATGAAGGCTGTTTATTTCTAATTAAAAATTTATTAAATCTTGTTGATTTCACACTAATCAATGAAGTTTCTTGAACACATATTTGAGGCTAAGATAGTGATGACCAATATGGAAAGACTTATCCTTGCCCACTGTGTTACCTTTTAAAATGTCCCACTGCAGGTATGCAGTAGCCCAAACTTTGTAATACAAAATAACTGAGTGCTTGGTTTTTAACAGGATTAAATGAATGATCTATTTACTAAAGGTGACACTTGTACCTTTGCAGTTTGTCAACCAGATTTGGAACTGTGGCAGTTCCTAACATCCTTCTTTTTCAAGGAGCTAAGCCCATGGCAAGGTTTAACCATACAGATCGAACCTTGGAAATGCTGAAAGCTTTCATTTATAATCAGACAGGTAAGACTGCCACATTTAACAAACTTTCAGAGAGAATAGGCTGATATAGTTCCATTTAGATCTAGGTTTAGGAAGTTTACTTTTTGGTCTCCATGAACTTTTCTGTTGCCTTGATTTGGAAGAATAATAGGAAGCACTGTTCAGCCTTGATCACACTATGAGAATTTGAAGGAAGACGGTATTGAGAATTTGAGGGAAGACAGCAATCCATGATACATTTAATTGCGAGTAAAGACCATTAAACACAGTATGGCAGTGTGGGGTACTTCTGTCCAGTGTTCCAGTCATACCTTGTTTTAGGAAACACTGTTCTGTTCTTAACTCTATGTTCTTCCCCACCCCAGCTAACACTTGACAGTTAAATGGTCTCTCTCCCCACCCTCTCTTATTGGGGTGGGGGGATTGTCCATTAGGATTTCTCCTAATCATTTTTCTACTGCTGCATATGTTGGGATTCCCTCCTTCTGTTGTTGTCCCCTGCATACTGCTCTCTTTTTTTCCTCAGAACTGTTTGGGCTATATAGCCATAACGAGATATCTGAGTTTGAAGTTCATGTTTTCCCTCCCGCTTTTTTCAGTAAGGTGGCTTAGGAATCCTTTAACGCTTGCATGGGAGCAAAGGTTAGGCATGGAAGTGCATGTATAAGTCCTTGGTTCCTGGATTGACTATGGGGATAGGGTTGAGTGCAAGGTTTTAAGGATGTCTGTTGCCAAAGTTACCTCATTCTTCTTGAGTTACCGGGGAAGGAAACAGTTGTCTATCTCCTACAAAAGATGGTCAGTGAGAACAGCCTCAACTCAATCCTCATCTACTGCAGCAAATAACTGAGAAAGCTTAACCAACCAACCAAGCTCAGGACTTTTTCACTGGTTCATTAAAGAGAGTGAGGTAAAGAGAGAAGAAAAGTTGCTAAATGTTCTCTGTACCAGGGGTAGGCAATCTTTTGGGGCCATGGGTAAATTTGTTTCTTCAAGAGTTTCTTTCCTGCCTCCCTACCCTTTTCTTTCTGCTTGGAATGTACTTTTCACACTACTCCTTTCTTCTTCCTTCCTTCTCCCTGATGTCACATTCCTCCCTTCACAATTTCTTTCCCTGCTGTTTCACACACTTGCTGTCGCTTCCATGCTGCAGCTTCCTACATGTGCTGCTGCTGCCAATTTCCTGCTTTCTGGGTGGGAGGAAGAGAGAAGTGGCAATACTGAAAAGAATTGGAGGTGAAGAAGGGGTCTAGGCAGATACCATATTACTGACCCCTGTCCTATACTGATGTAAACAGGACTGAGAAGACTAGGGAACTTATTTGTCCAGTTTGTATTACTGTTCTCCTGCAAAACTTGACTGTTGCACTGAATTTGTAATGAGGTAATAAGCCATCATGAAATTGGATGTATATTTGATAATATAACTATATTTGATAATGCTGTACTTTGTTGGGAGAAGTAGAAATACTGAACTGCAAACATCAATAAAATATGTATACATTTCAGAGTGGATCATATTTTACATGATACCACAAGATATCTGTTTCTGCAATACAGCATAGAATATATTTTGAAATCTACAGAGCTTTGATAGGTAATGACTTTTTTGACCATGATTTCAAAATGATTGTGCAGGTGCTTATATACAAATACTTATAGCATGGTTCTACTGAATTTTTTCTCAAAGTAATAAATGTTTATATTTCAGGAATAGAGCCCAAGACTGATGTGGCAGTGACTGAAGAAGATCAAGTTGGTCCCCTGCCTAGCACACTGAGCAGAGGAATAGATTGGCTTCTTTTATTTTCTTTACTATTTCTTATCAGTTTCATCATGTATGCTACTGTTCGAACTGAGAGTATTCGGTGGTTAATACCTGGTCAAGATCAAGAGCACCAGGAATGATACGTGAACAGAACTGTAAATTTCAAAACAAGTTAAGCTACATAAAATTGTACAGATAGTCAACTCTTTGTGACTTCTTGTGAGCCGGAACCCTATCTTGTTCATCATGTGTTCCAGAACACACACCATTCCTGATCAGAAATTGTGCTACAAATATGAAGACGTGTAGTTGGAAATTACTAATAAAATGCTGCTGGATCAATTTTATGTGACAAAAAAATGCATCCTGGTGACATGCTTTAGAAGCTCATTTAGGGGTGTGGGTGGAGATTGGGAGATTTCTGGGGTTCTCTGGTCTTTGGGAAAACAAACAGTTTCAGATTGTAGAAAATTACAAGGATGTTTTGTACCTTGGAAGATGACTGCAGATGCAGATGATTCGAAAATGGAAATAACAGACATAGGTATGAGCTTAGATTTTAGAAAGTTCCCTGACCTTTTTGTGTTGGGGTTTTTGTTTTGCATCTCAGATGCTGTGTAACCTACATTAGAGTAGGATTGTTATATTGAACTAGGTGGAGCCCCTACCCACATTTTTAATGTAGGTAGGAAATGTATCAGAATTAACTTCTTTATCAGATATGTCTTGTATTGTTGTATGTTCTTGAGTCCAGGTTTAAACCCTATAATGTTATTAGACTGCTGAAATTGTCACACTTGTGGTGCTCTGATCACAGTATTTGAATTATTGCTGCTGTAGTTCATGACAGGAGTTTAAAGGTAAGTTTCATTAATTTCTGATGTGTAAACCTGACATTTACTTAAGGCTGATTGAACAATATATTTTGGCATTCTAAGAGGGCAGAATGCATAGCAAAAACCACAGATATAAAACAATTGTAAATGGGAAAGGTGTATGTTATTTCATGCTTAGCAAAGTTACTTGAAGCACTGGTGTGATTATACTATTTGAAAGTGAATGGTATAGTTTTATTGTTTCTCACTATGATTTTGTATTGTGTTTTTACTAAAATAGCTTGAATCAACAGAAAACTTTAAAATAGGCAGTATTAAACTAAGTTGTAATCCTAAGCTGCTCCTACTAACTGTGTCTTCATGTGTACTCTCAAAACCCTGTCCCTGGAGGTTTGGGTCACCCTCTGAAGCAGATTTGTTGGGGGCTTTGTTGTGGAGGAATGGAGCAGAATCCTACTGGACGTAAGAGTTCACCCAATATGAAGAATAAATCCAGCTACAATAAATCATGGCTACAATATATCCAGCAACATCATACTTCTGTGGCATTTTTGAGACTACTGTATCACAATAAACCTATTAAATGTCAGTGTTCCAACCTGTGTGTATATGCCTACTTTTGGGTGCAAAATATATTACTACATAGCCTAACAGAAACTTAGGAATATCTAGTTAAGCAGGTCAGATGTGGAAACAACATACAGAGGATTGTTGACTTTTATCATGACCTAAGTCTATAGGCACTCATAAAGGTAGATGCCTTATTATGAGCTTGAGTGTGTGCACTCTCGTGTACAAATAATTCAAAAAGGAAAAAAGTGCATTTTTAGTAGTTACTGGGTTAACGGAGTTGTTGCTCTCTGACCCTTCCTTAGGTGGCACCAGTACCCAGTAGCAGCAAAAGGGGTGGACTTCTCCCCACTTAGGTAAGATGGAGGCTGCTTGCAAGCCACCTGTATAGGTAGTACTGCTAGGTATGTGCGGTAGGAAAGGGTTTTTATTTTCCTGTGGTCGCAGGTGTTGGGTGTTGAGAAGGTTCGCGGCGCGAGGTGAGGGCGCTCAGCCAGCTGCCTCCCTTGGACCAGGTGATGCCGCTGCGGCGCGGGGCAAACCACAGCGCCATCCCTCCTCTTCCTCGCCCCCGCAACGCTACAACTCTGAGGGAAAGCGGAGCTTCTGCCCTAAGGCACAGCGCGGCATCGCCTCCGCGGGTGCAGGGCTCCGCGGAAGCCCAACAAGCGCGCGCCGCCGCTCCGCTCAGGCGGCGCGAGGTGCGAGCGCGGCCCGCCCCGCTCGGCCGGGGGCGGGACCGAAGCGCCGGCTCCCGAGCCAGGGGCTCGCACAGCGCTCCCTCGCGGCCGCGGCGGGAAGGTGGCGGTCCCGCGCGCGGGGCGCAGGCGCTGCTCCGCGTGAGGCCTGCGGGGGCGGGTACACGCCGAGGCCATGCTGGGCTGCGCCGGGGCCGGCGGGCAGAGGTGCCTGTGGCTGTGGCGAGCGGGACTGTTGGCCGTGGCGGGACGGGGCTGCAGCAACCAGTTCTCCGCTATGGTGAGAGGCCGAGTAGTAGGGAAGGGAAGAGGAGGAACGAAATCGAGACGTGCCTCCCCGCCCCCCGCCCCGTTGCAGTGTCACTTTGGCGGGGGCGGATTTTCTCAGGTTCCTTTCGGCACCAGGCGGGACCCTGCGACCTTTGTTTAGGTATTCTTATTGGGACTGTGACATACAGAGGGTATAGGATACCGAAGCTTTGGTTTCGAGTCCTTGCTTAGCTTGATTTTCTCTTGCACACGAGAGAGACTAGGCACGAGTGTTGTGTTCCCCACAGTTTCAATTGGAGTGTCCAGCCTTAAGTGCTGAGAATGTACATTCAGTTCAAAACTGGCGCTTCTTGCCTTTTCTTAGGAAGCGCCTACCGTATCATTTTCTGTGAGGTGAAGTGGTAAGTCTGGGTCTGGACTGTGCCCTTGCAGGCAGAGAAAGAAGATTCCCATTGTGGAGTGCTCTTCTAGTTTGTGGGTGCGGAGCCGTGTTGCTCTCCACAGCAAACGCGCATATCGGAAAGAAAGGCTGGCTGCGATCCAATATAACGTGGATGTTCACCTTTAAAGCTCTCAATGGCTTGCAATTGGGCTACTTTACGGGAGGGTTGCGCATCTTGTGGCCATCTAGGTATTTTGGCTGGCCACTGCTCTCAGCCCTCCCGGATGACTTATGAGGGTTAGGGTTAATGAGAGGGGTAGGCCAAATCATGGGTGCAGGGAGCACACTCGCCTTCATTTACATGGTTATCCAACTGATACTGGAGGCTCTGTCTTGTGCACACTGGTAAAGTCAGTTAAGGGTGGAGAATGGGAGAAACAAGGACTTCTCAGTAGTGACACCACTGTTTTAGAAGTCCTATCCAGTTGGTTTATGCCTTCGTCCTATTAGTACAAGACTTTATGCAGGCCTTGAAAACTTAGAATAAGACTGTTAGTAGCTTGTGTGATTCACAGCTGTTTTTAGTGCATATGTATCTGATTTCTCTTTGTACATTGCTTTGTGAGTACCTGGTCCTAAATACAACTATTATTAATCATTTTAATTTATGGTTTCTGATCTGTAATGGCTATTTCTATAGATGCAAGTGATTGCTCAATACTCTGGTTTTAAGTGAGGATCATATATGTGTGAATTAGCTCTACAGTATTCATAGGGATGTCGGAAGGGAAAGGTAGATTTCCCCCATTCTTTCAGTCCTGTCTTAAGGGCTCACTGCAAGTTACAAATATATAGCCGCCAAAGTTGTAATATGAAACAATATGCACAATTATGGTGTGATAGTTATTCCAAATCAACTTGCCTTGAATTCAGAGGTTTGAGTTGCAACCTTGTTTAAAGATTTGCAGGGAAGCTGTGCTAGTTACAGCTTTGTCATGGTAAGTGTCAGTATCATGTAAGTGTAAAAAATGAAGATGATACATTTTGAATAGCAGAGAGGTGTATTATAATGAGAGAAGAAACACTGGAAACTATTGATATTGTTTAGTGCATGACAGTTTATGGTTTAAAAGTAAGAATTCATAACAATTTGCTTCATTTATATCTAGCCTTTTCTCCACATAGTCTGGGTGGTATAAATATTTTTAACATGCTATCTTCTCAGTCCTGTGAGGTAGGTTGAACTGTAAAAGCGTCTGGCCTAAATTCATCAAGTGAGCTCCATGGTAGAAGACAGATTTGAATCCAGATTTTCCTAATCCAAGTCTACTAACTATGTTGACCCTCTTGAGCTTGTAAAACAAAGCTTGGGTAAAACAAAACTGGAGAACATCCAAAATTGTCCAATGGAACAAAAAGATAAAGGCTCTAGATTAAGAAAATAACATGTGGCTTGTCACCAGTCACAGGATTCATCTTTTTCAGAGATCTCAGCAGGCATGTATTATAAAAACTTGACACCTGATGCCCATACTTAGACCCAAAACACATAACACTTCTCTTGTAATAAAACCATGCTTTTTTTAGCATCCTGTGACTTAATTTGACTTTATGTGTAACTACTACAAAACATACAATGATAATAGATCCAAAGGTGTAGAGTGGATGTATTAGGAATACAATTAGGGCTTTGTAGGTACAGGTATTTATGATTCATGGTAAATAACGATATGCTTATGTACATGTCAGAAGTTGAGTAATTACTAATTCCTGCCATCCATTATGAGTACAAATTACTCCCCATGATAGAGTAACATGATTGTGCTATGAAAGCATGGAGCCTTGTGAAGACCTTTAGATTTCATTTAATATTTGTAAAAATCAAACTTCTGGCCTTAATGACCCTAAGGTAGATTTTGAAAAAATTATGGGCAATTCTTGGTGAAATCCCAAAGTCATTGGGAGGGCTTACCAAAGCCCCTTGTGGCTGATTTATCTGTTGCTAGAAAAACCATTTTATGGAAAACAACTGTGCATGTTTGTACTGAGTATATAGTTACATTTCTAAGTATAAATCTGGAATATTATTATAGATTTTGAAATCTAGAATTTTAAAAGATTGTTTAAAAACATATTTTAAAAAGATTTATAAACTGAGAAATACAGGCTTGAAATCAGCCTTTTTAAATGTTGCATTTGCTTTGTGTTTCACTAGATCTTCAGTATCCACAAAACTTTATTACGGGATGAAATTTCTGGCTTGTTGTAACCACTGTGATGAAATAGATGTTTGCTCTTTGCTAGTGTAAGCTACTTCGGTGCTAGCCATCTAGTTTGGGGTGATGGCATTGACCTCAGGGTATATACAAGAACATTTGTCTTCTGCCACCCTAGAACCCCGAGCAGCCCTGGTGTTTTAATCACCTTTATGACAGAAGCAATCTGGAATTCTATTAATAAGCATTTCTGATACTTTTTCATTGTCAAAGATTCCAACCAATTACAAGTAATTTTCTTTAAAATAATTTTCTTGGGATTATCTGGATGATGAGAGTATTAGCATCGATCACCATTTGGTAGGGGTTAAAAGAAAGCTTTGGCCTGAGTATAAATCACAGGGTAAATTTGGTGGGTCATACACTCTAGTAAAATATACAGGATGTTTGTACAATCTGAAGGTCTGGGTTTTATCCTTGACTCAGCTACAAACTTGCTTTGTGATCTGAGTAAGTCATCTAAAAATCTATGTCTCAGGTTCCTTTCATGTTAAAAAAAAAAAAGGAAAGTAAAAATGCTTCTTTCTTATTTCATGGGGGAGTTGGGAGATATAATTCACTTATGACTTCCACACACACAGGCAAATACTTTCAAATATGTATATGCCCAAAGTAGTCTTAACCTGGTTTTCATATGCAAAGCTGCTGAAGAGGGGAAGTGGAATTGTACAGCAGTAAAGTAAACAGTGCTTGGACATTGAAATGTAAACATTGGACAAACAACTGAAGCAACCATGCTTGACCCATGATCTAGTGACTGTATCCTACCACATGACTGGGTTACAGATGCTAAGTAAATAAAAAGCAATTTCTTTGACATCACCCAGGAAAGCCAAAGTATGGGAATGTGCTAATCTCTGTCTTATGTATTAGTAATTCATATATCATTAGTAGTTAAATGGTATTCAGTGGGCATTGTCAGGAGAGAACAGGGGGATAAAGGATTATTGACATCAGTGCCCTTTGACTTAGCGTCCAGGAAAACATCTGATACTTGCAGCGAGGCTGCATGTTTACAGCCAATTCTTCCTGCCCCATTTATCCCCAGCTTCTTCACTTGGCTTTTTTGGTCTGAACAATATTATGCCTTCCTTTCTTCTAAGATCAGATGTGAAAATTTTAAGTATTGTTATTTATATGCAAAATAAATGCACACAGACAAAATAACCTTATAGTCATAAAATATATTGTAACTAAATCAATCATCATAGGTTTGTTGATAATTACTACTGGTCTTTTAATATGTAGTTAATTTGACTAAATAACAATGTCCCAAACTGATTTTTAATGATTAAGATATTTTCAAAATTGTGCAATAAATAAATACATTATTGTAGTCTACATACTTTATGTAAGGGAGAAATATAATTCTTTGGAAATGTTTCATTGGAATAAACTCTTGTCCAATGCTTCTTGATGGCTTATACAATATATATATTTATATTAATCTTTCCATAGTAAATTCCACTTTTGTATTCCAGTACATGAATAGGAGTTGGATGGTACAGGGAAAATAATGGCAAATATAATTTCTGTTACTAAGTATCATAATTCCCTTTTGTAGAACAAGTGAAAGCATTGTCATCACTGTCAAGTAATCATTAAATTGAGGGACTTATGAATAATGCTAAATGAAGAACTTCATTTTTGTTGTAAAATTATGTTAAATGTAAGTTTCCTGTTTATGATGTATGTTTTGTTCCTTTGTATGAAGTTATGTTTTTAAACATGGTGATCTGATGTTTGTCTACTGGCTAGAAAACTTGGGTTGGGAAAAATCTTAAATGTTTGCTTTTGTTTGTGACTTTACTCACCCCCCCCCCCCATAGTTATTTAGATTTGAAATATTGAGCCATCTAGTGGTCAGGATTAACTTTTCATATAACAAATTTTATTTCTTGAATATATAGGGTTTGAGTTTCAAAAATTGCCCACTGTTAATATGTATGTCAGTATGCAGTTGAATTGCTGAATACATTGTTGAGTTTCAGAATTAGTAATTCAAACATTTAACTGGCATATCAAATATATTTTATGTAAATAACAAAGTGTATTTGTTATATTCTTTTTTGAGTGTATTTGTTATATTTTGTTATATTCTTTTTTTTACAAGAGTTTTTCTTGAACCATTTGTGTAGCTTAGGCAAAAACTTAGAACATTGCTAAAATTGTTAATGTGTATTCTGATTATTTCTCCCTCAGACCTTGCCTAATCCTGATCTTTAAAAGCCAGTTTGAAATAATAATGTTCTAATATTTTAATAACAGCACAGATTTAGCTTTCCTAGGTCTCTAACAGTACAGCCCTGAGCATATCTACTCAATAGTAAGTGATACTGAATTCAGCTAACTGTGTGTAGGATGGTGAATTAAACAAATAACACTCCTTAAGTGTAGAACTATCCCTAAAATCTGCTTATGGCAAGGCAATCTATATGGAACCTGAGTACTGCACTAATTTTACAGTTGAGCATCTAACATTTCATTTGGAATATTATGTAAATACCTTAATCCTAAGATATTTATATAACAGATAATGTATATTCAGAGAAAACATATAATATTCAGTCGGGAATTTAAAAAAAAAATCAGTCCCCCGTTAGCAGTGTTCTTTGACCTGAATTTTTAGGGTCATTTTGCATTTGAGTAGGCAAATGGAGCCTGGAAAAAATGGTTTATTTTAAAATAGTTTTGTAAACTTTAAAACTTTCTTGTGTATAGATGATGTTTTGATTATATCATCAAACTCAAAGGATTGACTTTGCTATTTTCAGTTGCCCCTATTCCTTAATAATGGTTAGGGGATCAGTATCATCACATCTATACAGGCACAAAATGCTATTTCCCTAACAGTCTTGTTGCACCTTAATTTTTTCAAAAGTATATTCTGCTTTTGGGGAGAACCATGTAATTATATATAATCTGCATAACCACCCTTACTATTATTTATATTGTTCTAATTTAAAGTACATATGTACTGATTTTTCATACATCAAAGCCATTTAGAATTGGTGGAAGGTTTCCTAATTTTTAAATGAATAAAATAACTGAACTGTTTTCTAGTTATTTGAATATTGTAAGTGGTGGATGCTTAGCCCAGCAAAACTCACTGTTCTAATAATGAACATAGGTAGTTTTGAATACAGGGAGTCCCTGGGTAAGAAATGTCTCAGTTACAAATAGCCCATACTTTGAAACAAACTGCCAAAAAGCCAATTAATTTAAAATTTCAGTTTAGAGGCCTACTGCAGGAAATTGTCATCACCATAGAAAGAAAGGAAATGGAAAGGGAGAGAAGGAAGCTTGCAGAACAGGCCTTCAATGTTCCACCCACCTAGAGAGGGAAAGCTCTCTGGTGTTTCCTTGCTGCAAAGAGGAGGCACTGGTGAGTTTGGGCAGAGGCAGGGGCCTAGAGATAATTTGTGGTTTTTCCCCTTTCACAGGGTCCTGTGCCCCTAATCCCTACAAATGTGGAGGGCCAACTATATGTCATCTGACTTAGATACAAATTCAACTTAAAGACAAATTTCTGTTTTCTCAGTAACAAAACTTGAGGACTATCTGTAGTTCAGAAAAAATATTGGGTACAATCTAGAAAACTGAACTTTTTAAAGTTCAGTAGATTTCTCTGAGAAAGAGTGAAATGCATGCTTTTATTGAAACTAGTGGGATTTAAATATGTTTACCTTTAAATTTGTTTATGTGGACTCTTTATCACCTCCTTAAGTAAAAGCACAATCCTGTGCATTTATTCAAAAGCAAATTTCACTGATTAGCACTTCATCTAGATTGCTGGAAAAAAGCTAAGGTCTCTAATCATTCTTACACATTAGTAAGTGTATATAGGATTGCAGGCTACGATATATAATTTTAGACACTGCAAATGAATGAACTTTGCTTGCCTGATATTTTGAAACTATTGAAATACATTTTCTGCCACTGTTATTCTTCCTAATTTTGTTTGAGAATACACAAACCATTTTGACATCAAAACATACTTACTGTTGATAAGGAGCAAAACTTGTTAAATTTGTTTTTTGAATACAGTTTCTCTCTATTTTCTGGCTTGATAGTCTTCACAGTCTCACTGGTTGACTACAGAAGAAAGGAGCCAAGTTTTATATGACCTCAAAGCTGCAGGTTGGTCTGAACTCACTGAGAGAGATGCCATTTACAAAGAATTCATCTTCAGAAATTTCAATCAGGTAAATACTGTGACTGTTCAATTTTCTTTACTTAAAGGGAATGCATTTGTCTTAACCCCCATTTGTAGCTAAAATTTTTCAATTAAAAGTTAAAAATTGGGAGTCAGAACTAGGGATGTGCAAAGAACCCATTTTGTGGAGGGAATCCATTGGATTCCCTCTCTTCAGCTTCCAGGACTCTGGTCTGCTTTGCAGTAGCTCAGAATCCAGGTTCCTGTGATCTTGCCCAGGGTTCACAGGGTGCTTGCCAGGAATTCAACCCATGCACTGCACAAGCAGTGCCATTATTTTGTGCTCACTGCTGGTACTGGCTGCTGCAAGTGAAGGAGGAAGTTGTCAGCTGGGAATGGCATTCAGCATGTCTGCTCGCTCTGCCCTTTTGCTGTGCATGCTGACTGTTGATGGTGGCAGCAAGCTGGAAAGGAGGTCGGGCCCTGGTATTGGTGATTGGGGAAGGTTGCTGGTTACGCTGCTTGGCGTCTGTGGCCATTTGTGGATTACCTCTTGGCTGCATTTGCTCTGCAGGACCAGTCTCCTCATGAGAGGAAGTCCACAGATTCTGGAGGGACAGATTCGGAAAGGGTTGCTTACCCCTAGTCAGTTCTGAAAAGGTCAGGAAATGAAATTTAGGGTATTAAAAATGCAAGGATTGTGTGATAAGTGGACTTCTCTTCAAAAGGATGGCAGTGTCATAACTTTGTATCTTTGAAACAAAACTTTCCAGGGGAACATGGTTATTGCATGGCTATTCAGAAGTCACTAATTTCATTGACACCTACTGCTACACATACATATTTAGAAATACAGCCTTAGACTCTGTTTAGTGTCCTCATACTTAATACATATAGTCCAACCCAGAAGTTCCTAGATGATCCATTATATGCAAACATGATTTTCTGGCAATTTGTGCAGTTCCTTACATTGTGTGGTGATGTGTGTATGAAGTTTTTTGCTATATTCTAGGCTAACTTCCCTGATATGCTGCTCTTTTGTGCACAGGGAATAGTCAAATCCTGCCATCCAGTCTGAGATACTAGATAGATGTTTTGGCCACCATCTTTTAGAACAGGGGTCGTCAAACTTTTTCAACAGGGGGCCAGTTCAGTGTTCCTCAGACTGTTGTGGAGCCTGACTATAGTTTGAAAAAAAATGAATGAATTCCTATGCACACTGCACATTAAAAATAATTAAAATAAAATAAATTAAAAATTATTAACATTTAAAAATTGATTAAAAAATGAAAAAATGTTTGCTCACTTGCTCAGAGAAGGCCACAGTGGAAGTGCGGGGGCCCTGCCCCTGTTCCGCCTCAGCCTGTCCGCCCCGGGCTCGGTGAGGCGGCCGTGGCTTACACAGAGAAGGCCTGCAGCCCGGGGACATGGCTTACATAATTAAAAATAGATTTAAAAAGTTATATGCTTCTTCAATCCTTTTTTAGTGTCTTTGTCTCTCTCTCTCTCTCTTTTGCCGCCCTTTCTTCTGTTTCGCACTCCATATTCCTGCTCTGTATATGCATACAATGCGGGGCTGGGGAGAGAGCTGGTGCATGCACAGTTGAGCTCTTACAATTTGGCGCATGCACTGGCTCTCTGCTCAGTTTCAAAGAACGCCTGGGCCAGCTCAGAGCTTTTGGACTTGCTTGGAGATCGTTTTCTCTGAGCGAGTCCAAAACCTCTGAGGGGGGCTGGATAAATGAGCATGGCAGGCTGGATCCGGCCCACAGGCCGTAGTTTGAGGACCCATGTTTTAGAACATATCTAATTGGATACAAAACAGTGGGGATTTGGATTCTATGTAGAAAACTGATGGGTGGGAGTGGAATTTTGGCGTCTCCTGCTTACGTTCTTACACTCAGAATGCTGGTCTCCCAGCTCCTTTTTTCCTAATGGGTTTCTGAGATCAGAAAAGTAGAGATCAGTGACCCTTTCCTAGTGATGGCTTCTCTGCTTTATATAGCTCAGATCTGCTTTGTGCCTTTTTAGTATTACCCAAATTCTAACACAGAGGTTCTCCCACCATCACATTTAGTTAGATCTCCAAATTAATGTGTAACATGTGACACTATCCGTTTGCCTGAAGATGACAATTTCTTTATTGTTTTTTATAATACTTTTACAAGATGTAGGGACACAACCTTGGAACTGGGACTCCAAACATGGCGCTCACACTCTGTTTTTCTTGCAGCTGGCACAGAAAGAACCATGCCAGCTGCCACTCCAAGGCTGTAAATTGGCCTCAGAGGTCACTAAAGGAATGTGATGGAGGGGAGGAACCTGGGGATGATGGCTTATGCTATATTCAGATGGTGCTCTGTCTTTTTTTCAGATAGTGCACCGAGACAGCTGAAAACAGTCTAAAATCTCTAAATAGTACACAGTACAATATTAAGGCAATATCAAAATAATGTAAGGGTAATATAATTAAAAATAATTTAAAACTTTATAAGAAATGATTATAACATAGAACAAAATCATAGTCTATTACAGATTAGGGAAACAAATATGTCTTGAAGGCATTTAAAGTTTACTAAAATTTCTGCTCAAAATTGAAATACTTGCCCTTGATGTTCGTCAATATTTCAAGCTTTCTTCCTTGAATCATTAAATTTTCTGATTATAGAACATGATCTAACTTTTAACAGAAGTCAGACAGACAGAAAGTACAATTTCATCTTCCCCTTGTACTTTACAGATGGCATAAAATAAGGTGTGTGGAAAGCTGACGAGTTGACATAAATGGCTTTTCTGGTTTATGTATTGCAGATGATATTAAGTTAATTGATCTATTCACTGAAATTTTATCACTTTTACAGATAACATAAATGACAATGATTTATAGAAAACTGTGAAGACTGTATATGTCAACAGATGTTAGCAAATTCTACTGCAATGTTTTATAAGACCATAGTCATAATTGTATTATTTTGCATATTTCATTCACTACTCAGGAGAATGGATAAATTCTTTGCAAATTAGGATAAGTATGGCTCATACATAGTTGGTAAAACAATTCAGTACTTTATAACAAAACTATTTGTGGCGCCCATACTATGGAATACGCTCCCCAGAGAGGTCCGCCTGGCACTCTCTTTCTACTCCTTTCAGCGCCAGGTAAAGACCTTTTTATTTAACCACCATTTTAACAATTAATATAAATTTTAATAACAATAATAATCGTACACAGTCATTTTTCTTTTTTCTTTCCTTTTTTTCTTTTTCTTTAGTTATGAATTTTTGTTTATGCTGTGTTATTATTGAATGTTTTAATTGTATTTTATACCACTGTTTTTATTGTTTGTAAGCCGTTCTGAGGCTTGTTGCAAAGGAGGGCATAGAAATGTCTTAATTAAATTAAAAATTTAATTATTTGGTAAAACATTTAATTACTGCACTGTCTTTCGAGTAACAAACTTGTAGAATACCATGCTTACGACTTCTGTCAAACTTAACCTTTTAATGTGCTCAAAAATGAGCTCTGGGGCCTATGTTTAAACCAAAGTTGATGAATACACTAGTATTTTATATAGAAGCTGAAACAAGGACTTTCTTGATGTTTGTTTTGCTAATACAGTGATGTCATTTCTGTAACGTCTGCAAGTCCTCTGCCACTGTTACCATAGCATTGCTTTGTTGTTCTTTCTAAACACTGGTTGAATGCAGACATGGTCTTTTCCCTGAATAATTCATGTCTCAAACCAACTTTGTCCATGTGACCATGTTAGTTCAAGTAGGAAAAATCAATTACAGTGAATAGGGATGTGAATCTGATAGTAACATGTGAGTAGTAATTCTCAACATTTGTATGATACTTTTAAAGTGCCTGGAGTGCTTCCTTTGCATGATTTGGTAGTAATTCTTACAATCTTTTAAGGTAATTCAGTTTTGCAGTTGGGGGCTCCCATTATTGCAGTTGGAGGGGACTTCTTGATTCATAGCTCACTTAGACACTGTGCAGAGAATCCTATATTTATGCACAGTGTATAGTAAAAACCAGTTACTAGAGGAAATCTAGATCCCCTTTGAGCCAGGAAATGTGCCTGTTGGAAGGCTGATAAAAATATAATCTAATTTTAGAATGAGAGGCAAAGTGGAAATATTTTAGGCAAAAAAGTAACCTTTGCTTGAATGCTTTGCCATTTAGAAACTGTACTGATGCTATGTTAGTGACCTTTGACTCCTTCCTTTTTGTGTCCCTTTATTCTTTTCCAGAAAGGAATGGGAAAATGTGTGTGTGAGGAAACAGAATATATATTGTTTCCCTTGACAATTTGTATGTAGTTATGTACCGGTAATTATTTCATAAAACACATACAATTTTCTATTAAAAACTGATTACTTGTGTGGCACAATTGTTCAGTGAAGCATTCATTAACTCTTTTTTCTTTTGATAAACACAACATAAATGTTTCAAACATCTAGATCACAGAAAATCATATTATCAGATCTTTGCAGATGAGACATGTCTACTCTGTATCACTTCAGCTTGCATCCCAGTCTGCCTTTTGAAAATGGCCATCATAAAACTCTGGTTGAGAGGCCTTTCAGGTTTGGGATGGGTGTGGAATGCTGTATGGGAAAGGAGAGGTTAGGGAAGTCCAATTACATAAATGGAAATCTGCTTATGTGATTGGATTTCTTACGCTATGTTGGACAGGTAAGACAATGGAGGGCTATATCCAGAAGAGTGCTTAAACCCTTGCCTGTTACCTTGGCATTTGGGGGGCCAGCTACAAACAAACAATTTTATTTCTAGAATTGGGCAGATCAGTGGACTCAGCTAAAAGAGTGCCTCTGACATATGAGTGTTTTTGCTCATTTTGGGGTTTAATGTTTAATTAGGAAACATTAAATCTTGATGGCACATACAGTGAGTCCTGGCTGTTTACCAGCATTGGTGGGAATTATCACTTGAATAACAGAATTGGTGGTTACTGGATACTATCCAGTGTTTCTTGGTTTTGTAAGAAGTTGGGGAGTTTCCTCTCTCCTTTATCATCAAGTGAGTTTCCTATTCATTTTGGCCAAATGTCAGTAGAAGAAGGAAAAATATTAGAAAAAGTGGCACATGCTAAAGATTGGAGTTTACAAAAACTTAATATATTTATTAAATACAGTCTTCAAGTTAAAGACTTCATTTCTTTTTAATACAACTTTTCTGCTTCTTTGATATGTGAAGCTAAACTGTATGTGAGTGTCAGACCTGTATTTAATATTAAAAACAGAAAAGTATTTTCAAGGTTGCTAGCTTGATTTTTTAAAGACACATGATTGGGTTACACTTTATCCCTGTTAAATACAGGAATAATAATTTAATGAGAGCAGATTGCATGCAGGTTGCCAGCCCAGTCACACAAGTTAATATGTATGAACAACTCCAGTGAAATGAATAAGACTTCCTGTAGAAAATGTTCTTGAAGGTTGCTGCCTTCATCTACAAATATTTCAAGATTCTGAATCACTTGTCACATATTTGTATAAAGATTTGTACAATATATCATGTTTACCATAACCAATTAAATAATTTTGTATTGAAGTTCTATATCTGTCAATTCCATAATTCCAAAATAATTTGTAAAATTTCCCAAAACATACAGGTTTCTATTTCTTGCCTATGTTATGGTATTTGTGCACATTTTTGGTGGCCTTGTGTCTGTTTATTGATGTCCCTTTTAAATGAATCTTCATTTTTAAAGCACATATGTGTGTTGTGTGTGTGTGTGGGGGGGGGGGTTGTTACTTTGGAGAAAAGTTAGCAAATATACTGTCAGTGGCCCACTCAAGCAATATCAATATATGGATGTGTTGTAAAGAGGATGGAAAGGATATGAAAGGTTGGTGGAGAAATGAAATAAGCAGTCTTGCTTTGTGCTTAGTGCAGCACTTGGAAGAGAAGAAGTGCCATTGTAGAGTCCTTTCAGGAACAGATTGTTTTTGCAATAGGCATTTGACCCCCGCCCCCAGCCAAATCGGGAGCATCTATCAGCTGTTGAGTAGGTGGAGAGAGGAAAGTGTGCATGAGGACCCCTTTGAAACTAACAAATGACTGTTACTAGGAGACATTTCACACAGAAGGTAATTGAGGAAAACTGAACACAGCAGCAGAGGTATAGTCATTTGTTGTGTGTGTGGTTGTCAAGTCTCAAGCCTACAGCTTGAGAATTGATAGATGGGAGAAGGGATGCACTGATTAGGTTATCTCACTGCCCCGGAAGACAAGGATGACTTATTAGTGATCTTTGGTGGAAGTTCAGGTTCACCAGCTCTACTTCTGGTTTCCTTCCTGGGCTTCACCCAGGACAATCAATATTCTTGGAATTCTACCTTTCTTTGTTTCAGAATTTTAAAAATTCCTTAACTACCGCTTTATCAACCACAATTGTTAACTTTATTTGCTGACTAAAGTCTTCTCCCATGAGTGTAGGAGGCCAGCTAGCTTTGGAGAGGCCCTCGCTAGGGGGCTGGGAAGGCAGATCCCACCAAACTTTCTACGGAGGCAGGGCCTCCCCAGAAGTTTACAGTTGTTATTCCTGCCTCATGGTGGAGGTAGACTTTCTTGGCTCTCGCACCCACCATGAGAGCAACAAAAAAAGAGGGGACAACCCAAGATATCTTTTCTTTGCAGAGGCCTTCCAGAACCTTATTTACAGCTCCCTGAATATCTGGAGCTTCAGGACCAGCAGGGCACTCCTTTAATCTCACAAGGCAGCACAAAGTGGGCAGGAGCTGCAGTGCCCTTCCTAGAGGCGCCTTCTCCTTTGTTCCCCCTGCCTTTTACCCTGATGGAAATCTGTACAAGGAGTTAAAGCAGCCAGCCAATCCAAGACCTGCTCATTGCTTCTGTGTAATGTTCCATTGCCTGCAGGAGGAAACAATGAAACAGCTGGCAGTCTCTGGGGTAAACAAGCTGGTGACAGCCCTAATATCTAGATCATGGGCCCGCAGGATGGATCAGGCCCACCATGCCCATTCATCTGGCCCGCACCACTGCCCCCCACCCGTGCGCATGCTTGCAGCGTGGGCTGGAGGTGGCGGCTTGCTTGCTTGGAGATGGTTTTGGACTCGTTGGGAGATCTCCCAGTGAGTTCCAAACCACCTCTGAGCGAGCAAGCCGCCGCCGCCTGCCTCCCCCATGCATGCATGCTCGCCGTTGCCTTGCAGCGTGGGCTGGAGGTGGTGGCTTGCTCTCTCAGAGATGGTTTTGGACTCGCTGGGAGATCTCCGAGCGAGCCGCTGCTGCGCGTGCTGAATGCCACCTTGCGCTCACCCGACAACACCTCCCCGGCCCGCACGCCCAGGCCCCCCTTCCTCACCATCCCGCACATGTAGTCGCTGCCTTTCAACTGGCCCCCTATTGAAAAAGTTTGAGGACCCCTGGTCTAGATCCTTCCAGAGTTCTAATCAGGACAAGCTTCCTTTGAGTGGCATGATAGATAAGTGGACAGACATCTCTGCAAATCCTTTGAGGCCACAGCCATTACAAGGAGGGCAGCTGCAGCAGCCACCATAGTGACTCAGGCAAGATATTCATGGATATCAATGCCTTCCTCCAAAGCAAGGCATTAAGCAAAGAGGCCCAGGGTTTCATCAGAGAAGGGGCCTCCGCAGCTCCCTGGTGGGTGTGACCCTTGATGACCCTTGATGCCAAGTTGGGGACCAGGCCTACAACCTCCCACATGGTTGCAAGAAAGAACAACTGGATGTGTAGCAGGGGAGTGGACGCCAAGTCAAAATCTAACTTGGTGGGTGCCCCTGTCATCAGGAAACTCCTGTTTGGTCAGCTGTTAAATAAAGTCCTGGTGAAATATGAGGATAAGGCTATGCTGAACATCCTGAAGGAGTCTGAGCAACTCCTGGTGAAGGTGAAGCCATTTCATCCCTTTCATCCTTCCTGTTCCTCCCACCTTCTCTTCCAGGGAGTTCAGACTAAGATGGCAACAGGACCCCAAGCATAAACCAGCCCCCCCCCCCCCAGGAGCCTTCCCATCAGGGATTTGCTCTATAGGAGGGAGGCTTCACACCTTCTCAGTCATCTGGAGGCAGCTCTTCTCAGATTGTTGGCTTCTGGAGATAGTTCAGCAACTGGAACTCAGATAGATCCCCAGGGACAAGTTCTTTAATATTCAGCAACTCAGAGACCCTTCCAAGCATCTGAGAACACTCAAGGCCATCTACCATCTCCTCTAGATTTGAGCCATAGATAATGCTTTCCAGAAGGAGTGGGGAAAGGTCTTAGTATGAGACCCTTTTGGAAAAGCCCCACTTTCCCAAAGGCTGATGGTGGGGTCCATCCAATTCTGGACCTAAAAATTGAGAACTAGCATCTCAAGAAACAAGTTCAAAGTGAAAACCCTCAGGCCCATTAAATAATTACTCAGAAAAGAGGGCTTCCTAGTTTCAGTGGACCAGACCAGAGCTTACCTGTACATCATCTGTTTGGCCAACCAGAGATTACTTCACTTCATCTATGGCAGAAAACAGTTCCAGTTCAGGGCTCTTTCATTTGAATGGATAGATCGTGCTAGCTCTAGTGGCATTCCTTTGAACTAAGGGAGTCCAGGATTGTTCTCCAGCGAAGATTGTTCTTTGCAGCGAAGCCTGCAAAGCTGAAAAATTCATGCATGTCAGATTGATTTCAAACCACTACCACATACAACCTGTTTCCAACCGGTGATCACTTGTAGTGTGTGCTGCCGCTGATGACATATTTATTGTTTTGGAACCTCCAAAAGAACTGCAGAAGAAGCCATGCAGCAACAGCAAATCCTTAGTGGTATGGAAACTTGACCACCTAGGCAACTTGGCTGAAATCTCAGACTTCTTTGCACAGCATTGGAGTAGAATGTTTGGATGCAAGCATATTGTGGGGGAAGCCATAGTCTGGTTTGGAAATCAGAGGATGTGTCTCACTCATTTATACCTCCTGGTTGAACATCAAATGGAAGTGACTTTTGTGGCTTCTCCATTAGCCCATTAGCTGTACTCTTTGCCTCCCATCCTTTACCAGCCAGCGCTTTCTAATAAGCTTGTCCAGCCTGGCATTTTCAACAGAACCAGCAGCCTTTCTCTGTTGACCTAGCACTCCCAACTTATTCCTGATTTAGCCATGGCACAACCCATGCTACCTCCTTGAACAAAGACTTGTTTATTCAGAAAATAAAAATGTAGCAAGCAGAATTCTCAATTAGCTTTTGCATCAGGAGCAGCCTTTTATCTACAAAAACAGAGCTAGAATTTATTTATTTATTTATTTATTTATTTATTTATTTATTTAAAATATTTCTATGCCACCCCCATCGCAACAAAGCCTCGGGGTGGCTCACAAAGAATACATAAAAACATACATAAATAATAATATAACAATTAAAAAAACATTTAAAAACCCCTGGTGCATTCTCGGCTAAAAGTTTTAAAATCCTAATTAATACAATAATTTAACAATTAAAATAAGTTTTAAATAAAAAGTTCTTAGCCTGGCACTGAAAAACAAATAACGACGGCACCAGGCAGACCACTCTGGGGAGCGCTGGGCGCCACCGCAGAGAAAGCCCTCCTCCGGGTACTCACCCTCCTAATATCATTCACAGAGGGTTCCCGGAGAAGGACATCCGTTGCTGATCTCAAGGGGCGGGAGGGCATATATGGGCGCAAGCGTTCCTTTAGATATCCAGGTCCCAAGCGGTTTAGGGCTTTATAAGTCATAACCAACACCTTGAATTGGGCCCGGACTTCAATCAGGAGCCAGTGGAGCTGACGGAGAACTGGGGTTATATGAGAACAACACCCAGTCCCCGTCAGCAACCTGGCAGCTCTATTCTGCACCAATTGAAGTATCCGGACCGTCTTCAAGGGTAGCCCCACGTAGAGCGCGTTACAGAAATCTAATTGGGAAGTTACCAGCGCATGTGTCACTGTCGCCAGGCAATCGTTCTCCAGGAAGGGACGCAGCTGATGTATCAGCCGAAGCTGAAGGAAGGCGCTCCTCGCCACCGCCGTCACCTGAGCTTCTAGAGACAGCTCAGGGTCGGGGAGCACTCCTAAGCTGCGAACCCTGTCCCTCAGAGGGAGTGCAACCCCATTTAGGACGAGGCCCAAGTCCCCCATCCCGAGGCCCGAGCCACCCACCAACAGGACCTCCGTCTTGTCTGGATTGAGCTTCAGTTTATTGGCCCTCATCTAGCCCATTACCTCGGCCAGGTTCAGCACAACCACTGCCTCACCTGGATTGGTGGAGAATGAGAGGTAGAGCTGGGTATCATCAGCGTACTGATGATTCCGCAGCCCACACCTCCTGATGACCTCTCCCAGCGGTTTCATGTAGATGTTGAACAGCAAAGGGGACAAAATGGACCCCTGCGGAACTCCATGACATAACTGCCATGGCGCAGAGCCATAGTCCCCCAGCACCACCTTCTGAAATTGGCCATTGAGATAGGAGTGGAACCACCGCCACGCGGTGCCTCCAACACCCAATCCCGCTAGCCTATTCAGAAGGATACCATGGTCGATGGTATTGAAAGCCACTGAGAGGTCCAGGAGAACTAACAGGGACGCATTCCCCCTGTCTCTCTCCCTGCACAGGTCATCGTACAGGGCGACCAAGGCAGATTCAGTGCCATAACCAGGTCTGAAGCCGGACTGAAATGGGTCCAGATAATCAGTTTCATCCAAGAGTGCTTGGAGTTGTCCCGCCACCACCCGCTCTAGCGCCTTGCCCAGGAACGGGATGTTGGCCACCGGTCTATAATTGGCGGCCACCTCTGGATCCAGGGATGCCTTCTTTAGGACTGGCCGGACTACCGCCTCCTTTAAAGGGGCAGGTACCCGGCCGTCTCTTAAAGAGGCGTTGACCACCTCCAGGATCCAGATCCCAATCCCGTCCTTTGCTTTCTTAAGTAGCCAAGATGGGCATGGGTCTAGCAAGCAAGTGGAAGGACGTACTTGTACATTTAGGGGTCTTCTGATTTCTCCACTTCTCCTTTTCCAGTGCTTCATTCTTCAAGACCTAAAGGAAGTAATAAGGGAAATTCAGACAGTACTAAGATCAAACATAATGAACAGATATGTAAGTGCAAAGTCTCAGTCTCTAAATCCTCAGCATCTTTACACACTTAATATGTCTCTGACGATTTTCCTAGGCCTCTGCTTTATTACCCAAGGGCACTCATAGGCATCCAATCTCTGCATGGCAACTCTGACAAGGAGACAGGAAAATGATCAGATTTTGCACAAATTGAAGATTTGTCAAATCTTGACACTGAAGGCCTTCTCTTATTTTTCATGGCTATAGCTTATCTCAAATAGTTGTTAACGGCTCCCTACCTTTGTTTTTTTGGCGATCATTTTCAGAGGAATGTTGTTTTTTCTGTAAGCCAAGGTGCCAAACATCTGTTTTTGACAAGTTAATTAAGGATGAATGAGCCATTGCACTCTAGGGCAGAAGGAGGGTCAATATACCCCTAAGCATTATACCCTCCAGCACAGCAGGCAATGACCTCAAGATCCCCCTAGTGGTTGCCCCTCTGGTGACACTCTGTTGAGTGTTTCAGTCTCTAAGGAAAGTGAGACCTTCAGGGACAAATATGATCCAAAGAAGTCTCCAAGGCTGTAGCTCTCTCTGTTGAGAGTTGCCTGCACTTGGTCAATTTTTGCCAAGGCTTCTTTCCTTTTCATTGAAGATCTTGTAAATAACAAGGATCTCAATCTTAAGACCTCACATGAGGTCTAATCAAATCATGCAAACTTTTCTCATTTCACTTAATGATTCCAGAAAAGGAAGACTGTTAGACCATTCTGGACTTAAAATGTATTAGCAATTGTGTGGCATATCATATGTTCTGGATGAAAATTGCTCAAGACCATACAGGAGGCTCTTCATGACTATGAATATATGATCTTAATAGCTCTCACAGGGGCTCATCTCCATGTGCCAGTAGCCCCATGCAGGTTTGTGTAAAATTGCAGTCACCTCCAATACTGCGCACTCTGATTCACTGTAACCATTTTGATATTCAAGAAGCTAATGGTACTGTGAAAAAGAACTTGGTTTGTCTTGTGCCAGAACAGATCAAAAAGCTCCTATAGAAGATCAAATCCACAGCAGGTAAAAGTCAGCCAATCTCATGAGGTTAGTCCACCCAGTAAGCCTCATGATTACCTGCATCCAAGTCCTTCAGTGGAGTTGTTTTCCCTTTTTTCCCCACTACAGAGACTCTTCCACCCTGTCAGAATTACTTAGATCCTGAAACATTGCAGTCCAAGTCTCATCACTCCAGATGTTAAACTTTTATTCCTCTTCTTGGCAAAATTATCCAATCTCAACAAGAGAGGGGTCCTACCAGAGTTGTAGTAACAACAACATCAGTCTTCAGAGTTGAGGTGCTCATTGCCAGAACTAGAGGAGATTGTGCAGAACATTGTGCAGGGGACTTGGGAGGCCAACCACAACGGGTTAGAATCCTAGGCAGTCTGTCTCTCCAGATCCTTGCCACCCACAGTCCAACCACGTTCCAGTCAAAACAGGCAACATATTTGCAAAGGCCTATATCATTCATCAAGTATTCCAGAACAATACTTCCCCTCAAGTGGATAGAATTGTCTGTTCTCTCAATCACAGGCCAAGACATTCAGGCTGCCTTCAACATGACTTTAGCTATCTCAGTAGACAGCACTTTGAGAGAAAAGTGAACTCTGAAGCAATGAGTCTTTGTCCAAGTACAGTCCTGCTTTGAGGTATTCATTCTAAATATATTTGCTTCCCCACAAGCTTTCACACATCCAGTGTGGCAGACCAGGATGCATTCAAGTCTTCCTTGTCTCAATGCCTGTTGTATCTATTTTTATCCATCCCTTTCCTTTCTAGGGTTCTGAGGAAAGTTAGACTCCATCAAGCCTTGGTTATGCTAGTGGTCCCATTCAGGCAAAGGAAACTGAGGTTCTTGGAAATCCTTTGGCTAGCACAATCTGCCAACTAGTTGCTGCCCACCAGTCTGGACCTTCTCAGTTAAGGGCCCATCCAGCATCCATCTGGATGGTTCTACCTAGTAGCATAGAGGGTGAATAGAAAACTCCTACACCTTGATTTCTACACAGGCATGATAAGTAACATCCTCTTCTGGAGACCATTCACTGTGCATATTTATGAAGTTATGTGGACACCTTCACTTGCTGGAGCAAGAAAACAGTCATCTCTTAATTCTAAGGTTGGTATCAAGGACCAGCCGGGGGTCAGACTAGATGGCCCGGGAGGCCCCTTCTGACTCACTCTGTTTCTATGTTTCCTGCAAACAGGATGACCTGATTCTATGGCCTCCACACTCACTTTGGTCCTGTCCAAGCTTGGGTTAGAGTTAGGGTCCAACCTTCCATCTGAAGAGATTACTCCAAGGCATGGCATACCTGGCCCCATTGGTGGTACAGAATTTTCTCCCCTGGTGTCTGCATGCCAACCTTAAGGCATCATCATATTATCCAGCTGAGCCTCTGCAAATCATTCTGATCAGCTTCTGTCATTCAAAGCAGACTTCCTGGTTGTCAAGTCAGAGCTGTAGCCTTTTAAGTACAAGGCCACCTTTGTTTCTTCTCTAAGGACTGTTATCATTGTCTGTCTGGAAACCTTTTATACATCAAAGATTAACTTTCTGTTTCACCACTCCTGTATTTCTTTCCTTTGTCCTAATCCTTACACCTATCTGACAAGGAGTGGCTAAAGATGGATGTGTGCAGGGACTCGATGTACCTATATAGAAGCAAATATTTCCACCATTGTTACATCACTTAAGGCCTGTATTGTCATACGGCTCACAACATTTGCCATGCCTGTCTCACTGTATACTTACTCTATATGATCTGCAGCTGCTTTAGCAGTTTTCTCCACCAGTGTACCAGTACTGGAAATTTGCAGGGCAGCCATTTGGGCTATCCCTAACACACAGATCATTACAGGCTGGATAAATTTGCCTCTGTGGAGGCCACGTGGAATACAAATTCTCCAAATCATGAGCTTTGTGGAATAGAATCACCCTCAAAGGCACTTGTAAGAGGAAGGGTAGCTTGGGTGCATTACAACCTTTAGATGCTTCCTTTCAGTAACCGGAGAATGGAAAAGTGGGTTATAGTCTAGATTCATGGAAGAGATGAATTCAGCCTCACCTTTCACTAATTCCTTACCTAACTGACCTTCACTTTGAGGGATCCTGTTTGCCTGTTGAATTTTTTTCTGTCTCCACTGTTTTGCCCTCTCATTGACTGTTCTCCAGGTGTTCTGTGCTAAACTTGGACTTGTACAGAAACTGGAGGCAGAGCTAGAGGACAGAGACTACCTTTAAAGATCATTGTCCATGTGACTTCCTGAGTAATGAGTAGATAACCCTATTCCTTGAATGCTTCCATCCTACCAACCCCGCATGAGCATCCAGTGTTCATTCTTAGATTAGGATATCAGGCAGCAATTCATGCTGTCAGGTACCATCCAACCAGGTATGCAAGACAACAAATCCATAGACTGATTCTCAAAATATAGAAATTAAATATAGTATATAATACGAGTATGGCTAATAGGTGTATAGTCTTCTTCAATGGAAAGAACATCTTGCACTGTCTTGTTCCATTATCTTATAACAGGAGTTTATCTGGAGCATGTTTTATCTTTTTTCAGCTATATTCCCTGCAATAGACAATTCAGCTTTTTTCTTCTCTGTCTGTCATGCGCAATCCCTGAATGTGACAGCAGTTGGGACTGACAGTGACTTTGCACATTTGCTTATGCTGAAGACTCTGCAGCCAAACAGGGGTTTGAACTGAGCTTAGGACAAGGATTCAGTGCTCTAAAAAGTTCCTTGCTACACTTAAGTGGCAAGCCCATGTACACGTTTAGGGGCTAAGCCTCATTGAACCCAGATTACTAGTATTGAATTGCATTGTCAAATACTTTTAGTATTTGTTTCCTAATTGCCTACTTCGCACTGCCATTACTATGCCGAGCTGCATGCAGCATGTGGTAAGTGTTCCATCCGGGGCATTTGAGACCCCTTGTTCCCACCATAGGAACCTCTCTTGTCAAGAGTGCCTCTGAAGATGAGGAGGTCATCTGCAGTGATACTGTGATGTAAACTAGGATTATTCCTGAAACTTGGCAGCCCCCCTCTAAGTGTTTAGTACTCTTTCAGTCTAAGTCCACAGCTTTTGTAGTTATGCAAGTACTATTACTGTCATTGTTATTTTACATTTTTATACTGCCCCCAGCTGAAGCACTTGGGCTTTTCACAACATTTTAAGTGACCCATCCAGATTTCTACCAGGCTCAACTCTGCTTAGCTACAGAATATAAATTGAATAATTTAGTTTCCATCCAAGTAGGATATAAATGGTGAACTATAGTGGTGAACTATATGGATTGGTCTCTACCTAAAGTAAACTTTGTATGTGGTGATGGTTTCTTGGCATGTTCTTTCTGTATGCACTTAATTAAGGGCTATAAAAGGGAATATTTTATCAAATCATATGCCATTGGAATATTTTGAAATACATTTTTAATTAATTGGCACTTTGCTGGAGTCAGCTATTTTAAAGTGTAGGTTAGTTTGCTGAGTAATGCTGCTGAACATTCGATAACTTAATGAGTTGTGATTTATTTTTAGTTTCTTATCACATGACTTTGTCTTCTCTGTTGATCAAAGACTAGCAAATTTGATTTTATAGTTGCAGTCCAAGTATTTCATAGCTGTCTTGCATATTTAATCTTTTGGCTCTTTGACTGAAAAATGTCCATGCCTTTTAATGTACTGAAAACATAATATCTTTTAGCCTACAATCTGCACACTTAAAATGAATTTTATGTCAGATATTCATTTATGGACCACATCCCTTGCTTTTTATAAGTCACAGTGGCCTTGTATTTTCCCCCTCCATTGTCTGATAGTGAGGTCATTTCTCGTCCTCTGAGAAATTTTATTCCCAGCCAGATGCAGCCCATATATTAAAAGTAGCACCTGTGGCTAATATCACAGCAGCTTACCATAAATTTACATGGTAACCAGGATTATATCTGTCAAGACTGTTAGAAATGTCTCGATTTAATTTGATTTCCAGTATTGAAGGGGTTCTCCCAACATTTTGTTTCATAACTATATTTTAAAAGTTTTTAAAATCTCACTCAGCTATTAGGTTTTTATGGCACTCCCAGAACCCATCAAGTTGATTTGTTAAATGGAGGTCAGAGCAATGCAACTTGGCTACATTAGGATCGGAAATGAACCCAGTTACGACAAGCTTAGTCCTTGCATGTGAATCTTCTTTTAGGAACACCTGGTTTCAGGTACTGTTTGTATCAGTTGTGTTTACCTTCTAAAAATGAACACTGAAGAACTATTAGTTTTGATTATTCTAAAGGTATGTTCATTTTCATTTCTTATGGTAGATTCATTGTCTTAAACATGGCTATTGATTAGTTGCCCCCTTTTAGACTATTACATTTGATTACTTTTTAAACGAGTTTTATATCCACCTTGTTTGGTCCTGTGTTTTTCATATGTTCTTTCCTAAGCTGCCTCATTTCCCATTATCCTCTGAGTCCTCTGCCATATGCTGTGATTTGTGCACCTGCAAAGTTTATAACAGTATTTCTTTTGGTAGTTAGGTGATGGGTAGCCTCCCTGTGTATAGGAAAAAAATAGCCGATTTGCTATAAATCAGGATTATTTATGAGCAGTGCTTGAAAGTGGAGAAAAATCTCTGTATTTGAAAAGGTTGGCTGAATATTGAACTTCTGGTTTCTGTGCTTTTTTGAGGTTATTTCTTTTATGAAAAGCTGATGGCAAAATTTCCAGAACTCACAGATAGCAATTCATAGGTGCAATTGTATCAGAATCATAATACCAGAGTACACTGGTAATATAAGCCCAAGAATATATCATAAAACCACGTAGTTCTGACATGATCATATCCTCTTTTGGCTTATAACTTCTTATTGGCCAAGAAAATCATGAATCTGGCTCAGAAGAACAGTGGACTCCATTTTGGCTGTGATACCTACAAGCTTTCTAACTACTCATGATTTTAACATAGCATTAGTGCCAAAAGTTGTTTATTTAGATGATGATTAAGTACAATTTAAGATTAATCCTTTGACATAGTCTTTCCTGGCTTTTTGTTGAAAAAACCCGCTGTGAGGTCGTCATTGTTTTTGTCCTGGTAATGGCAGAATTCATGGAGTTACACATGCTGCTGCAGTTACTTACATTACACTTTCACATCATAGCAGGGCAGAAAACTCAGTAAAAAGCTGGTTCTGTTGAAGGTGAAGACAACATTTGTCCTAGGTACAGGTAATTTCAAGACAATAATAGGTATTTGTCTTAAAGCAGTGGCCCTTTCACACTGTATCAATAACGTTTTGTCAATCTGTTTTCATTTGCATGGATGTTTTCAAATAGCTGTAGTTTAGCAATAAAGTGCCTCATTTTGGTTAGTCTGGACACACCTGAATGAAGGAGCAGGTCACTATTTCTGTGAGAACATATGTGTAAACATACCTCATATTAGTTCTATTTTTTCTATTTAGAATTTTGGTTTAAATTTTTATTCTGTGGCAGGCATCAAAAAAAGTTTAACAACGTTTCATATTCAAAACTAGAACTGCTGCAAATAGCAACGTGATTATCAGAGATAAATTAAGAAAGTACTATATATTATTTTATTGCATTCAGCAACTTCAGATAGCTCACTTCTCTTGCTGTCCTCATCTGTTCTGCCATCTTAATATGTAAGTAGTCCTTTAGTCAGGGTAAACAAAATTATACAGCCTAGCAAAAGTGATCCAGTCTTGTTTTTGCCTCTGTATGCTACTGCAGCCTAAAGATAATGAAACATCTATAAGAATCAGAGCTCACTGCTCCGTTTTAATCAGGTTTAAGTACCTTGAGAGCTTCAGAAAAAATCTTTATAAATACCGAGTACATTTTGTTTATAGCTATCCAGTTCATTTGACTATTTGTACTAGTTGAATTTAACAAGTGCTTGGTACATAGTATGACTCTGAGAATTTTGGCTTGCATGTTTAAAACAGCTTATGGAACTATGAGAACTAGAAACTGAAAAAACAAATGCTGGTATCCTCATGAGCTGTATTCTGCGAATTGTACAAAAGAGCTGGCTCAGGTGAAGAAAAATGGGATTCTTAATCTCCATGTTGTATGCATTTTCCATATTGCTGATATTCAAGCTTTGTGTTTGGGTCTCTGTGATTTCCTTTAATTAATAGTAGGGTTGTTTATATCTTTAACAAGTATTTATTTTTATATCTCACCTTTCAGTCTCAAACAGGGCTACAGGGTTAGTAGTACCAAATCCACAAGTATATTACAGTTTGTTGCTTTGTAAATCCACCATTCCTCATTAAATTCAAAAGGGGAGTAACATATGGTTGGGTCAACTGCAGAAGGAAGGCAGCTATTTATTCTTAATTTGAGCTGTTGAATACTTGTAAGATGACTTGATTAACTAAAATTTGGAGTTCTGCCATGTCTGAAAAACCCATCACTGTTCCATCTGTATCATGTATTGTTTTCAGCTGGTTCATTTCAGTTGCTTAAGCCTGAATAAAATTTGCTTTGTCTTTGTCTTCCAATGATATTTCAATTGGACTTTTAGAAAAATGTTAAGAAAAAAATTGGCTTGTAGATGTAATGAATGCTATTGGATAAATATTTGGCGACTTGGATGTACCTTTTATTGGAGAGACTATATCTAAATCTCTTTGACAGCCTTCATCTACTTTGGAATTGTGGCCATGAACAAGTTAATAAAAACTGTATGTAGCTTTTTACCCTCCTTTTCCCTAAAAGCATTTAAAACAAATTATACTCTGCAATTAAAATGGACTCTGGATGGTAAAAATGTATCAGTAGAGATGGGGAGGGGAGAAAAACTACAATTATACCTATTTTAAAAATTAACCATTACTTGCCAAAAGAACATCAAACCCACTTAACGGACATCCGTTAATCCAGTGGTTAGCTGTTTCAGGCTTTAATGCACACTGTTTTACACGTTAACGGTTTTGAAGTTCCAGGCCAAGGCTGACCTTTCACATCTGCTCCTTTCACAGTAGGAATCTCCACTTACTGCTTCCTGTCAGAATGGATTACAATGACAAAGTGCAGAGCTTGCGCTGGCTGCAATTTCGTTTTTGATCAGAATTATTTCTTTCACAAACAATCACATTTGCTAAAATGTTACATCTGCTCTGAAAAACCACTGGCAGCTCCACAGTTTATCAGTTGGGATCAAGTACAGCTTTTCATTTTGTCTTTTCATAAAGCTGTAAATCAGCCTTATGTGTGTTTGCTGGGGCTTTCAGTTTTTGGTATTTCCTCCCCACTTGCTGTTTTGGTCTATTTGTTTTGGCGGGCCAAGGAAGAAGACTTGCTCATAGGGCCAAATAGCATGTGTCTAAAATTTTGAGGGGACTTGGATGTTTTTCTGCTCTAGAAACCAACGACTTAAGCATTTTAATGTTGGATTCAGATCTCATTATTTTGAGCCTGTGTTAACTTGAGTCTGTGTTTAATAGACTTCAGTGTTACTTATTGGTGAAAATGTCTGGTAATACTAATACCACTTTGAACTATAAAAGGAGGGATTAATTTCCTACAATTAGATCTTGCTTCCTTGAAGAATGTGTTAGTGGCAAACTAGAAATGGATTACAGTAAGTTCTTCATATAAAGGACTATATCCCTTTACCTGGGACCAGTTATATATGACACATGACCTTTAAAAAGTTCTTGTTGAGATTTAGTTTACAGAATGATTACATAAGTATGCATATTGTAGAATCTAAACAGAGGTGCCTTTTTAAGATGGCTAAAGTGAAGAACTTCTCTTAAGTGCTAAGTAATTTAAACAATTGAAACCAGCTTTGGCTGGATACTGTCTTCTTTAACTTTCTTTTCCATTAGCAAACACAAAGAAGAGACTCTGCATAATTGTGGAGTATGTGGTGCTTAGCTTGCTCACAAACTTAAAATTGAGTTTTGGTCTGTAATCAGTCTCATCAATTAGCCCGAGGATATGCATGTGTGGCGGGAGATGTCAAAATGACTACTTGTTCAGTATTCTGCACATCTACTCATACTCAAATCCCAGTAGGGCCCAGTGGAGTGCAGTAGGGCTGACACCACTCTGAAAGCACCTGGGCTTATCTGATCTCTGGAGAGGAGCCTGGTTAGTACTTTGATGGGATCCTTTCTGGGTAGGCTTCTTTGTTTCATGGAGGATAAGGCTATCAATGGCTACTAGTTATAATGGCTATATATTACCTCCATTATTAGATACCTCTTTGCCAGTTGTGGTGTAATGCTAGCAGGCATATGAGGCTCCACATGGGCATAGTGTGAATAGAATGCTGAAGTAGGTAGGATTTTGGTGTGTTCTAGCAAGGCTGTTCATACAACATCTAGACACTTGGGTATAGAATGGCAACCTAATGCTTTAGTTGGCCAATCACAGTATTTTTGAAAATATAGTATAATTATATCCTAAAGGAATCTATCTAAAAAGTTATAACTATAACTAATTTAAATTTCCTTTATATTGATTAAATTAAGCACAAATAATTTACTCTAAATCCAACTCCAAAGAAAATCTAAGCATGATTCTTTACCTGTATTTTCTGACATACATCCCACATAATCTTTCAGGTACTTTCAAAGTTTTTCCAAATACCTTTTAGTTTGCAGAGGATCTGTTACAAGGTAAAAGGCTTTATTAATAAAAATAGTTTATCTGTAACTTGGCATTCCTTTCTATTGTTTCATTGTTGTTGTGTGTATTCACATGTGCAACTAGTTATATATTTAAAAAGATTTAAAAATAAATCCTATAGATTGAACTTCTGTATTCTATCCTTCTTTCTTTAAGTGCAAATTTCAAGATATTTACTACCACACAGCATTGTGTCTTTTTATGCTTAGTTAGGGCCAACAGATGGATGCCCTGAGGTTTATTATATTAGAGCACTTTTCCTAGGGTTTCTCAGTTATGCGGCGCTTGGTGAATTCCATACTGAGCTGAAAAACTCAAGTAAGTAAAAGTCATGTGAGGTAACAATTCAAAAGCACACATTCAAATTAGGAGTGGGTTCCAAATATTTGGTTTTCTGTGAGAGCTTAGTACTCTTAGTGTACTAACTCACAGTATTTTGAGTGAGTTTGATTAATTTTGAACCAAGTAACTTTATCACTGTCTGTTTGGATTACATAGACACTTTATAAAGGAGCTGATTGTTTTAACAGGTGTTTGTTGCTTACAGAGTTTACGCAGGCAGACTCTAAATCAAGTGAAATGTTTTGCTTGGGTGCCCAAAATCCGTTTTTTAGAACAAAAATCCCAATCAAACACTTTATCATGGTACACACCTATTTTCTAACACAAATACAAGAGAAATCTTCATAAGATAAGAAGCAGGCATGGAAGTTTTTTCTTCCTCTTTTATCATTTCTTCTGGCATTAATTTTTTGATGTAGTTTATTTAAAAATATTAATAAAAAGGTAGCAATCACTTAAAATACTGTCAATCTGAAGAATGCTGTGACATGTCATGTTAAAGAAATGTAGCTTTATTTGGAGAAGCATAAATTTATAGAGTGGCCTTTATGCAATATATTTAAATATCAAATAGTGGTGTAGTGTCCTACCTATTTAACATGATTTCTAACTTAACTGCTTTGCCAAAAATCTTGCAGTTAAGTAAATGTGGGCCAGGATCCAAAAAACTACTTTAGGTGTTCTCAGAAGCATGTGACTGGAACTTTCCATACATCCCACCTTCTCCCAAACAGCTGACCTTCAAGCTATAACAAAACCTTTTTGAAATTCCCCTCAGATCAGAAACATTTTATCATTTGGAATTGGACTGGGCTGGAGGAGGACAAATACTGTTTGAGAAAACCAAATTTGAGACCCTTTCAGTTCATATGACTTGTTGCAGGAGTTGTGTTAGTTGTTGGAACCTTGCTGTAGAAACCCAAGTTCTTAGAATTCAAGTAGAGATTCTCTTAGCTGAAGTTTGTTCATAATATGTCATCAAAATCAAGTTGTAATTTTGCAATTTTCTTTTGAACATAGATGTATTCTTACTTCTCATGAGTTTGAACAATTATGCAGGAGATGAAGACATCTTATAAGGTGTAATTTATGGAATTTGAACAAAGAGGAAATGTTGCATTAAAGAGTAGGTATCTGATTGTTACTAGTTTAATTCGTAAAAGAATTTATAACTCTCCTGTTGTTGGGAGTACAAAGGATGGTGGTCTTGGGCAATCATTCCCAGGACTGCTGGCTTCATTCCAGATGGTTCAGAATCAGAAAGTGAAACATATTTCAGTGAGCTTGGGGAGGATGGGCTAGGGCAAGACTCTGAGATGCAGGAAGAGGAAGAGGAGATTATCTCAAGGCCAGATGCTTTGCACAGCCAGGCAATTCCTGGGAATGACCAAGAGGTATAGCTAGTGGGAGGGGTCTCTAGGGAAGAGGAATTCTCAGACACAGGCTAGCGCCTCCCCTGCCCATGCCCTCAACTTCATGGCAAGGTAACAGCAGAGATGCGAGGCCCGGTTGAAAGAGCAGTGCATGGAGAGGAGGCATGCTTGCCTTGAGAGAGTCCCTCCTGAGGGGATGGGGTCCAGGCATGTTCATAAGGAGAGTTCCTGGGGGTAAACACTATATTGGGTTCAACAAGCTGCTCTGTGCATGCTCAGAGATACGTTTTGTATGATTTCTACTTGATAGCAATACAGAACTTCTTGCAAGGAACATGGTCTGTAGCTTTTGACTGCTCAAAGGAGGAACATAAGTTCATGAGACCTTTTGTTCAAAATGGGCGTCCAAACAGCAACCATTGGTAATACCATAATCAAATATATAATTGAAAAATATTCTTAAACTCTAAGTTTCTTTGCTTTTTGATAGTTAACACTGCTACTGTATTATATACATTGTATTCATTTACATACCTATCCAACATACACATTTCCACCTGTTTTCTGACCGAAGGATGCTACTTCTTAGCTCACTGCTGGAACAGATGAAAGTGTCTGTAAGTTTGTTCTTTTGCAATTAACACTATTTTGATATCGTTTGAAATAAGTAGCTATTGTATCATGGTTAAATTGTACTGATTTAAACTATTTTTCTTCACCATTATTACTTTTATATATATACTTATAACAATATTGTCTACCCTCTCTTGAAGCTCTTGACATTGTGCTAATACCTGCATGTGAAAATATTCCACTGTGCAAAAGGCCTTTCCTCTTACCCACAGTTCGACTTGGCTGCATTTATTCTTCATCTCCTGAAAATTAGCAAATCATATGACAATAAACAGAAATGCCTTCAGTGAAGAGAGAAGGGGAAGCTGTTGTTTATCTGGTCAGGTGGTTTAGATTAGCAGTGGTACTGGTCTGTATTATGTTACTTTAAATCATAGTGTCCCAACAGGACAGAAATTATGAAGATTGTTACAGTATGTTTCATCCAATGTAAGATCAACAAATTGGAATAATTTTATAGAAAAATCACAGTACTTTGGCAGGACACTTGTTAAAGAATTTGATCTAACATGAAGTTTTGTTCACATTATTTGTTAATATGTAAAACGTTGCTTGAATAACATATGAAGTGTAAACATTCTAAATATCAAAGGCAAGAATGGCTTTTACAAGATTACACCGAGTGGCAAACTACTTAAAATAGATCAGTGTTTGTGCTTTTGCTGTCAAAATGTTTGATATAGAGCTGGCTAGCTAGTTTCTTCACGAGTGTAATTGTAAACAAGTTTGGAAACTATAGAGAAGGCTACAACTCTCTCTATTGCTAAATTTCTCCTAATATTCTTGGAAGAAGAAAGAACTGAGATATAGAGCTCATAATAGGAGCACTAATATCTGATATGTTTTTGGACATAAACAGACCACACACTTTGGGTTAAATCCAACATCCTGCTAACAGAAGTCCACTAGTTCAGTGGGTCTTTCTCCCTCCCTCCTCCTGGCTGCAGCCTTTTGTACCACCCAAAAATTTACTCTAGAGGGCTTCCCAGCACTCTGTGGCAAATGTTACAGGCATGCAGAGAAGAAGAAAATTGCTCCCAGCTCAATTCTACTGATGGAAAGCAGTTCCATTAATGGAATGACATCTTTGGATTCAGTCCTCTATTTGTAATGGGCAAATAGATGACTGTAAAGATAATAGCATATATAGTCAAGTAACATTCTGATATGTTACATCTTGCTGGATTTCTAATGGAAGAATGGTCTGGGCAGCCTGATGTACAGAGACGTGACATATTGGATGTTCATGTTCAATACCACATGCTTGTGCTTGGTAACATAGAAGACAGGGAGTACTGAAGGAAGATGGTGAGTGTCCGGGTTATATGCCTGCTGTGGAGACATGCTGCCGTATCCTAGTGGAAAGCTCCATGAGCATTCTGGATGAAGAAATTTAGAAGACTACAAAATACATTTATAATTTCAGAAGTAAAAGAGAAGTTAATTTAATCATAACTTGAGTGTAGTTTTAGAAATGGTTGGTCGTCATTATTTCAGTGTATCTTACCCATAGAGAAATAGAGAAATATGGCAGCAGATATCACATTACAGTGAATCTATCGTGAGAAGCAACTTTTACTGTTGATCATACAACTTTCACAGAATATTGACATATTGGAAGTGATAGACAGTAAATTAGCACATCTCCCTGCTTCAAATGCCCCAAGAAGAGAGCAGAAACCCTGGGGTGTGGACAAAATCCTGCCTACTGGGTTCACCAAGCTAGTTCATGAAGGATCAAGGGTTCCTCGGACAGATAATGGCAGCAGGAGACTTTGCTTCCCATGATGATTTGCACGGGTCATTTTAAAGGACAGAGAGAAATTGTTTTAATCCCAATCTCCTCCTAGTGTACTGGATTAAAATTAATGTTATTCCTCTGGATAAGCGACAATCTACAATCCCCAAAGTATTTGCACAAATTAAGACAACATCACCAAGTCCTTTTTGAGGTATGAGTGTTTTAATCTTCTAAAAAACTTTATTGACACAGCTATTCTTGATACATTAAGAGAAAGCAAGTCCTACTGAAACCAACTTTTATAAAGTTTTGACTAGATTTTATTTGGCTTATTTTTAAACATTTCTATGCCACTGTCCAGCCTTAACAGTGTCCCCCAAGGCAGTTTTGGGACCCCAAAGCAGATTTTGATCTCAAGGATAATGAAAAATCATGTCTTAAACTACCATGTGTATTAATCTGTGCTGGATACTAATTTTACACAGAGGTGTTTTTAAGTACTGTTGGATGATTTGAACAGAAAAATCTAGATGCTAAAATAACCTCACTGTAATTTTAGAGTACTCACAGTGTAGGAAGGTCAAGGCCATGGTAGATTTTTTTCAGAATAAACAAAACACTTTCCAACATGAAGTGTTTGGCTTGCTGGTAAACACAATTCACCAAAACTAATCTGACTACTGCCATATCATATATGCTTGACCATGATCTTGGCTTGCAGACTGCTTAATAATATTCATTATTTTAAATTAAAGTTGAAGAAGTGCAGACTCTAGCTCAAATTAAGATTGGTTGTGTTGCCGGAATCTGGTAATTACTTTAATTGATCACCAGATAGTTTCCTTGATCACCAATTACACCCAATTACTGATTATGTTTCAAGACGTGAAGAAATGTCCAAACTGATTATGTAATAATGTTTTCATATATAATCAATCCTAAATAGCTTTTCCCTCCACTGCCAATTGTACTTTATAAAAAGAAGGTTACAGGCCTACAGATACAAAAGGTGATCCATAAACAATAAAGTTCTAATTTCATTTAATTAGCAAGGGAAGTATTTAGGGGGCTTAATAGAGATTGCCCTGCTGAAATTACTTCAGCAGACCTGCTTCTCATTTTCATGGTACAAAATGCTTGTAATAGGGAGATTGCTATGTATTTAAAATGGACTGTAGCTAACATGTCTCTTACATGTGCATAGAATCTGACTGAAACAGACTAATGTTTCATACTGTTATCTTATGCAAATCAGCTGTTTTTACAAGACACACAAAACATTTTTATTTGTTAAAGTGTTGTGGAACCTTTCATTGCTAGATCATTTAAATGGTTTTGCACTAAATGAACTGATGTATAATACTTACTTCAGTAGAACTTAAGCATGTGTAAGCTTCTTTATACTGTGTTGAATGCCCATTCCCTTCAAAAGGAAAGGATTTTAGCATTTATTTCAAAACTGATCAGTTCCCACTAAGTTGGTTAACTGCTAACTGCCATTTGTTCTTTTATTTGCTTACCATGGTCTATGTGTAGCAACATAGAAAGTTGGCTGTCTATACTGGCCAGCTGTGTGTTAAGGACAACCTTTCATGCTTCTGCTTCTCTATAATTGGAGCTGGTAACTTAAGCATGATAAACCAATATATATTTATATCTCCTTACCAACATGGCCAGATATCAGTGAGTAAGTGCTGTGGGCATATGTAACCATCCCATATTTCAGCTTAATTACTCAACATCTTTAAGAAATTGGAATGTGGATTAATCTTGCATGCTTGTATGGCCTGATTAGATGAATGTTTGGCTCATTCCAAAGGATGTTAGGAACATATGAATCTGCGTTACACCAGATGAAAAAATCATCCATCTACCCAACTATCATCTATTCTAGCAGGCAGTGGCTCTCCAGGATTTCAGGCAGAGTCTTTCTCATCATTTACTTCTTGATCCCTTTGCCTTGAGATACCGGAGACTGAACTGGGGCTGTTCTGTTTGCAAAGTTTGTGCGGTGCCACCCAACTGTGTTCTAACCCTGGTTTAAGCATGCTTAAACGCACTTACCTTTGTTTCCTGGTAGTCATGACTTGGGCTTTCAGAGTGTTCTCAAATTCAACTTTTTGTGTTTAGGATGAGTTGTTATTGTTGATGCAGAGAGGAGACATAAGTTGACTTGCAGTGAAATTATTCACTGAAGTAAATGGCATTCATTTCTTAATTATATTTTTATAGGTAGTATTTATCTTAATTGCAGGCTTTTGAAGTTGAAACAAGTGTTGATAGACAGGAACCAAACAAGGTGTGTGGTTGAAGGTCAATAGGACCGTATGTGTCCAAATGACAAAGATCACTTGAATGTTACTGATTTTGTCAGCTCTGAAGTAAGTGATAAACTCAGCAGTTTATCATTAAGTAGCTTGACTAAGAAATGTACACACAGCTGGATAGAGCTTTTAAGTGAGCAGTGAGAAAACGGGAAAGTGTATAAGTTATATAATGTTTTAATGTCACTAATAGCCTCAATTCCAGAAATATTTGGAATTCTTAAGGTTCTTCTGTAAGTCACTGCAATGAAACATATACTGGAAAGTGGGATCATTGAACTTTTTATGTGGATAAACTTCTGCCCATAGATATTAATGTGATGTCAAAATGCCGTTTTTGTGTCAAGTGTGTGATTTTATTTTTAGAAGTATGATTGGTTAATTTTACTATAATTTCTGAAGCAAGATGTTTATGCTGTTTGAATCATGTGTGCTGATACATTAATATCAACTGGACACATACTGACTTGGGTTAGGGTATTTATCTCCTTTTATCTCCAGTCAGAATAAAGCCAGTATACCTTCAAAATGTTCTGAGCCTTAATTCTACTTCATGAATTATGTTATATTGAGGGAATGGGGGAAGGAGTAAGTTCTTTGTGTAAATTACAGCCTAATATTCTGCATGTGTACTTAACAGTAAGTCCTGCTGTATTCCTTAGAGGATTATTGCAAGTAAGCATGCATAGAACTGAAGCATTAGTTCAGTTAAGACAGCAAATACTTGCAACACAAGAAATTAAAGTAAATGCGTATTTCAGAGCCATTAATCATTATCTGGTTAGCCATACATGCCTTTAGCATAAATTAATGCTGACCAATTTTGAGAGAAGACAGCAACACTTCTAAAAGTTTCAAAACCACTTTCTACATTATTTTGAAACAAAATTACTCAGTGCAAGTGTTAATGAAGGTTTCAATCCTATGCACACATACTTGGAAACAAGTCCCATAGAACTCAGTGGGATTTATGTTTGAACAAACATGAATAGGTTCAGACTGCTAACCAAACAAGAACTTCAAGGAAAATTAACTTCCCCCCCCATAGGAAAACTGGTCCTTTCAATTGCTGACAGTTTGGTGATTTGTAAATGAAAAACTTCACTGGAATAATTTGCTCTGATTGTAATGACTGCATTCATCTGACTGACAAATTGGTTTGCACAGTCATACTTTATTCAGTCTCCAGTTGTGGAAAGAAAAAAAAATACTAGAACTATTACCAATCATTATGCTGTTTCTTAATTATATGTTTGTTCCAAAATTGCTATTGTAGAATTAAGTTTCTAGGTAGGGACTTTTGTAACAAGACTTCAGTTGTTCAGTGTTAAGATACTAATTTATGAATAGATATTTGAAAACCACATGTTGAATGCAGAACATATAGCTATCCTTTAAAAATGGTCTTTAAATTAGATTTGCCACCTTGTGTTTAGATCAATTCTTTTGGTTTCATTATTGGAAGTTAAGTTACTGAATTATGTGATTGATGTTTCAGGCATTCATGCATTGTATGTACATGTATGTAAAATTTATAACTTGTTTGCACAAAGCAAAGCTGGTCTAGCATAACAGCTAAGTGTTTGTGCCTTGTGTCTGGATGTCTGCATGAAATCTCACATCAGCCACGAACTCACTAGGTGGTCTTAGGCAAGCCACAGTTTTCTTGGTCCCCCCCTCTGTTTGTACTAAAAGGATAATAATGTCAGTATACCTTTAGAGAACTTTTGTAAGGATTACAGAAATAATGTATATGAAGCTCTTTTAACTTTTGAAATAAGATTATAAATTCTTACTATATTAATGGATTTGCTAAGAACTTTAAAAGTTAGAGGCCAATTAGCAAAAATCTTTGAAAACTGGAATTAACTTTTTATTAACATTCTTTATTCCACAGGCAAAGTTTTGCCAGGATTTATTTTACATCACAACTGCATACCTGTGCACCCATTTTGGGCATCTTTTACAATTGTCTGTTCTTTCTTTATATTTTCTAGCAGCTAAATTATGTTCCTTTTCTTCTCTTATACCTCAAAGTTATCATAGATTGCCAAATATTAAAAATTACATATGTATGTAAAATGTGTAAATGCATTTTTCTCAACACAGGCTTTTGGATTTATGACTCGTATTGCTCTTCAGGCTGAAAAGATGAATCATCACCCTGAGTGGTTTAATGTATACAATAAGGTAATGAGCTTAATGACTTAGATTTTGCTAGAGGTAGTAGGTTTTGACTGGTCAGCATCTTTGATAAATTAAAAAGTAAATGTGAGTTTTAGTTGTCAGTATTAATCCTTGGTACTGCTATCATACATTTGACATTTAGTAGTTTTCCAAAATTTGCTTCATCATCTGCAGCAAGCTTTGTTTTTAACAGTGAGCTGAGCTTACATGTTGTCCATGTATATTCCTTTTGCCCCGCTGTCACGTTGGATGAAAACAGGTTGTGCAATTGCTGGGACCCCCAATCCCAGCCCTATTTTGCAAGAGTTAAAAGTAGGATGAACCAACACAGTTTGAGGAACAATCCTTCTTTCAGACTTCCTGCTATCTCTCTCTCTCTCTTTTTGCGAAAACAAATTAAAGATCGCCTTGAAAGAAAAACAAATTATCTGATTTTCTTGTCTTCAAGTAAATTTGAATTAGTCAGTTAAGGGATATTTTTAAGGACAACTCCAGATTCTTAATATGACTAGAATCAAAATATACCTATGGGTTCTGAAAATAAGGACAGAAAACATTTAGGTAAGGGTATAGGTGTATAGGAAAGAAATCTTGTATAAGCTTGTAGAAAATGAAAGCCTTTAAGAAGGAGCTCAATTTTTTCATAAAGACATTTTGGATTGCTATTTTGTAAATATTAGCACTCCATCATGAAAACTACTTTCTTGCAGAGAAAGATGTATCATCCAACTGAAACCATACCTAGCGGGTAGCTTGTATGACCACATACGTGCAGCATAACTTCTGATAAAAGCAAACTGATTTTTAATGAAACTAGTATTCAGAAATGTGTTTCTAGAAGCCATAATATTCTGAGAATTGAACAAGATTATCTGGACTTTTATTTAAACATGCATGCATGCTAACCAGGACAATGTACCAAAGAAAATTCAATTGGGGAAGTGTAGATAATCCCTTGGAGGCAGCTGCATCACACAAGTAGAATTTCAGTCAGTCTGTTTTCTCCTGTAGAACTGACCTACAAGGTATTGCCGAGCTTGTCACTTTTGGGTTTCTGGCTTGAATTGCACAATTTAGCATTTGCAGTTGAGTTAGGACCTAAATTCCTTCTGAAACCAATATGCACAACTACTTTTTAAAAGCACGTTATTTAATTGTTGTATTTATTGATTCTATTGTGAGCTGTCCAGAGACACAGAGTTACTGGACGGGCTAGAAATATCCCAAATAAATGAATAATTGGGTACCTCTTTCTGGAAGAAACCCAAGAATCCCAACTCAGAATGTCATGTGCTCTTCACTGGTGTTCTCTTTGGTTATTCTCCAAGTTCTCTCAAGGCTGTTCACCTGACAGCTGTGCTATGCAATGCCTTTCATTTGAAAAAGTTATTCCAACTTACAATCAGCAGTCAGGAATTAAGAAACAAACAATTCCACAATAATCTGTAAATGTACACATCAAATGTGTGTGAAAAAGAATTTCAGACTGAATCCAGATCTTGTCTGTCTGCACAGGAACACATGGGCTAATAAATCATAACATTCTTTCTTCTCTCTTATCAACAGGTCCAGATAACTCTCATTTCCCATGACTGTGGTGGGTTGACAAAGCGAGATGTCAAGCTGGCACAGTTCATTGACAAAGCCGCAGCATCTGTCTAACAACTGGGTTTTGAAATCATCAGAAATCAGCATTTCCTTCAAAATATTTCCTTTTGCATTATAGGAGACATTTATTCAGCTTTCTCTTTTAAAGATGGCATTCCTCAAATTTTGCCATTGGTTTAGAGACTGAAGATAGATTCTGTAGATAGGCAGTGTACTGGTGGTACTGAGTAAAGAGGATGAAGACATTTAGAATCCCTTCCTCCTGTATATTACTAACACTGTAGGTATCTTTCCCTACTTTATCCATGTTTAATGGAGACCATTCTATCAGGAATTCCCAGAAGGAAGAATGCTGAAAGTACCAGTGACCTGGACTTCAGATCACTGCACTTCACCAATCAAGGCTCTCTTTCATTCTTTGTATCCTATAGTCTGTGGAAGTAGCACAACTGAACATGAGAATTAGCACCTGCATTTCTAACACAGCATTTAATGTTGATAGAATTATTTTTAATAGCATATTTTGCTTGATAACTAATTGGTGAAAATTGGCAGATCATTTTTTGGAATTAAAGACGCTTGTGCAGTTTTTGTGTATGTAGTCGTCTTTTCCTTCTTGCCCCCTTTCACACTGAGACTTCTGATTTCTGGCCACCTGCTGCAGCTCTTGAGAGTAATGGGACCCATTGGAGCAACATGCAGTCTGGCAAGCGATGCAGCTGAGGGGAAAATATATGGCATTTCCTTGCGTATAGACAAGCTCACCCCTTGTGCTTGGAGCTCTCTGGATGTTAACCATTAGCTACTATCTTGAATGGTGTGCACTGAAGTTTATAGTTTATAAACGCAAGTACAGTATACTCCTGTGAAGTCGCGGTTCAGCGTTCACAGCTTCAGTCTTTCACGGGATTTTTCTCAGAGCGAGTCCAAGCCGATCTCCTTGCGAGTAAGCCGGTGCCTCGCTGTGTGGCGGCTTACTTGCAAGGAGATTGTTTCCTCCAAATTTGAACTCGCTCAGAGAAAACGATCTCTGCCCGGCCTGTGCCTCCTGCCTGCACCGCCTTGGCAGCTGGTGCCCATCACTGGCACTAAATTTGCGGGTGCTTCTGGAACGTAACCTCCATGAATTCCGGGCGACTACTGTATCAGGATCTGGCCTGCTCTGCAGCACCATCTAGTGACCAGAACACCTACATCACTGTTTGCAGGATCAGTCCCAGGCCCTGCTGGAGTTCTCAGCCTCCTGAGAGTGCTAGCTGGGAACCCTGTAGGAAGAGCTATATAAGAATAAGTTATCACCAGAACTTACCTCAGCAGTATAGGTCTTTCTGTTTGCTCTCCTGTGTGACCCAGAGTCCACCAGAGGTATGTATCCTGCCTCACTGTCTAACCTTAGCAATGCAGGCCTTTCTGCTAGCTGTGTTTCAGTCCCTGCACCTTGCCTGATTTCTAAGCATCTGGCTCCTGCTGTACCTGATTTCTAAGCATCTGGCTCCTGCTGCATGTCTTGCCTTGCCTTGCACATCATCACACCTTGCCTCACCCTGTCTTGCTGTCTTGCTACCTTGCCTTGCTGCTACATCTTTGCTGCTGAATCCTGCCCAGTTATCGTGCCACAAGCACTTCTCTTTTTCTTCTGGTACTCGGCCCTTGTCTTGTTCATGATCATGTCCTTGTCCTGATACATACTGGTTCCTGACCTTGGCCTGTGATTGGACTTTGCTGTTGGATTTCACTGCTGGACTTTGGACTCTATTCTGCTTCAAGTTCTGTTACCCTGGTTCCTGTCCCTTTGTTTTGGCTCTTGCTGCCCACATCCAGGACTCTGACAATAAGAAATTGGGGCACAATATAACTAAGTGTAAGCTTGTTTAAGTCACTGATCTCGTATGTCTTTTGACACTTGGTCCAAGGGGACTCTGCTATCCCAATGCCACAGAGTGAGATCTGGCTATAACTAGAGTAACAAGGGAATCTTGGGTCAGGGAATCCTGTTTGGGTTATTGCTGCCACCAGCTTGAGTGTATGTGTGTGCACCACTCTTTAAACCAGGGCAGGAGAGCAGTGGCAGGATAGTCAGGAATAATTTTCACCCCTTGACCTTTCATAGACCTTGGTTGGAAAGTAGGGGTTAAGAAGCCACTGCTTTATTGCCCAGATCGGTAACCAACTGCTGTGTACCACTTAGTAGTGCTAAAAGGGTTCCGTTAGCCTGACACCAAGCTGAATGTTACCCTTTTAGCACTGTGTAGCTGGTATGAAGCATTATTATGCTTCTACAAAAAACGCATTTCTAAAGTATGCATCCTCATGAAGTAATGAAATAGCAGAAGCAGATAAGCAAGGTTAAGAAAGCAGAGCCAAATCATTGCCTAAAATATTGTAGGCAAAAATCTGCAAAAGCCAGAAGATTAAAACATACTTGTTTGTTGAGAAGCAGTTCTTTATAGGCACATACATGTATTAGCAAAATAAAACAGACCTGTAACATTATTCAAACTATATATATAAGAAAACTCTGCTCTATGGAGTTTCCTTTTAGGTTAAAAAAACAAACAAACCAAATGCAGCTGGATAATCTGCAGTTTGGAATAGTAGACTTGCACAGGGAAGGGGGCTTCTTAACACATTCAGCTCCAGTGAATGCACATTTCTTTCTTCTACAGGCATATATATGTGGAAGCAATTCAGGACAATTTTTTGTGGAAAAACTCTGATAAGGAAAGTATAGTTATGCGAACATCTGGCAATCTGTCTCTCCAAAAAAAATTTGAGATCAAGTTTCTTCTGACTTGTTTTCCTAGGAGTTTATGATTTTATAAATAGAAATCTATATAGCATTTATTTGCATTTTAAGAACTACATATTTTTAGTGTAAGCATGCTTTCATTGACAAAAGTGAATTTGTGCATATTTTGGCAATGTACACTTTCTCTTCTGAGTCTTTTTCAAATGTGAGCATGTTAGATACTTTTTATTTTGATTTGCAAGTCACAAGCTCAGAAATGGTTGGATTTCTAACTGCAAATTGCATTCAGGTCTGGCAGTAGCAAATGGGCTAAATTCAAATCAACTGAGTGAATTTCTCACACCTTTAAGAAAGAGTTAATAAGTCTCTTTCTCACCCCATGTGGGGAAAAAAAAAATACTTGGAGGAAAATGTTTATACAACCAAGTGTCATGTACCTACTCCCTAAGTACACATGTCCTAACTTAGGTGAACAACATGCAGTGCTTTCTACTTGTGTTCAGACATTCAGATCCATGTGGAGAGCTTACACTTCGGATTACCTCACTCTGATGTGAAAGAGTCAGTACAGTCCAACTTTGACAGTCAAGCAAAAAGATATTTCCTGGAATTCTCTCTTTAGAGGAAAGAAATGTTAAGAACTGGGGGAGTTGTCTGGGTTGTGGCCCTAGAAGGGCCACAGTTTTTCCTGACCAGTTGCTTGGTCCTCTGCATGCAATTTGGACATTTTGACAGGGAAAACACATCATTACTTGGTAGATCAGGGATAGGTAAGGGAATTCCCTTGGCACCAAATGCACTTTCCTCTGTTCCTGCCACGTCTAAAAACAAATGAATTAAAATTCTTACTAGCAACTGAAGTGGTTTTAAAAGAAAGTAAGCATCTCCAGCCACTGCCACCTTTATTTCCCATTACTGCCTCTGGGGCACGCACAGGACTCAGGAAAAAAACACAGCAAGCAGCTGCAGTGCGCCCAGGTACTGAGAAAAAGAAGGAAGAAATAGCTTCCATCTGGTAAGCTGGGATGAAGGGAGACTAAGGAAAGCATCAGGGAGTGGAGGGCTAGAGAGAGCGGTGGAGGAGTTAGGAAAGGTCATGGGAGGGGGGTCAAGGAAGCCATGGAGAGGAGAGCAGCAGAGTTCCTGCAGGAGCCAGCTGGGAGCAGCCTCATTGGTTGAGGAGGACTGTGCTTGCATGTCTGAATGGAAAGAGGCTGTGTGTATGGGTGGGACGGGGGACGGTTTGGGGAGATATTGGAGGGGTCCTGAAAAGGGGAGCATGGTTTTCCATGTGCTTGCCATGAGAAGGACATTACTGTATCCATGTATGCATGCATGAATCTAACATTTGCCCTAAAGTTGTCTTCTGGGTAGCATAGAAAGAGGAGTGAAGGCTGAAGCGCAACTTTATCTCCTTCCCTTTCCACATTCACATAAGGCTCCACTGCTAAGAGCACAATTGTGCTTCTGGTTGCTAACACTGACTGTGAAGGATAGATTGGATAGATTTTTCTTTGTTCGTTACTTCTAGAAAATTTAATTATCAAATACAATTGCCCTTAAAAATGTTTTTCGGCATCTGCTATACACCATGTAAGCAAAATTGAATAAATATCTAGGAAGCCATATTTCATAGATGCCACATTGTGGTAGGACCATGCTCTTCCTAATAAAATAAGTTTGATGAAACAGTGGGTACAAGTAGCCCATGTTCTTTTACTTACATTGCATTTCAAGAGCTGTTGATCCCAATGAAATAGTTTTATTTTACATTCTGTTCATTATTTTAAAAACCATTTCCTGCCAGAATAAAAACAAGAATATATCCTTTTTTAAATACATGCTGCTGTTCAGTAAATTCTAATGACAAAAAATAATAGAGGGAAATTCTAAATTGCCATATATGAAGAATGTCATCAGTAGCATCTTTATGAGAAAAATTGATATAAATGGAAATGTCATTATATTACCACTTATGGTCCCTGTGTAATTTTTAAGGCAGTTTGATAATAACTTAATCCTCATGGTAACATTTCAAAATAAATTATTAAGTGTGTTGATAGGTGCTATAGGAAATATATGTAGCCTATTAATTAAAACTAACACTATTTTATGTTAGCATATGCAGATTGACACCACAATTATATATAGTGGCACTTTGAAAACTGCAAGTTAGAGGGCAGCATAGATCATGGGGTGGAATTGGAAGCAGTAAGTACAGAGGAAAATGAAATACAGAAAGTCCAGACAGTGACAATTATGTTAAAAGGTTAATGGTGATCATTTGCAAAACCATGTTGGTGATAATGCCATCATCCTGACATTGATTAATTAATAAATAGTATATTACTGAAACCTATTATCCTGATTTAGGCCACAGCTGATAAATATTGGACTTCTTGATAAATTTTGATTCAGTGATTTCTTGCATCTCATGGTTCATGAAAGCAAATGCAATCATAAGGTGAATTGCCAAATGCACAGACCTTGCCATTATTTCAGAGCTTATAAAATGGAGCCTGATGGGGAGGCCCCATTTCTTCTCAAAAACATGAGGTCAGCCCTCCATTACAAGTGTTCACGAAGTACTTGTTAGCCACTTCAGAACTGCATCACTTCCAGCCAAAGTGAAATATGCTTTGTCTCTGTTCTGCCACCTCCCATTTATAACTTGTTAAATATTAGACATACCCTGCACATAAATGTTTTTGCAGAACAAATCTGGTCAGGAATGTATAGAGTATAAACCATAAGCTTCAATTAATGCTTAGGTAGAGAATCTCAAAGTTAATTTTCTCCAGGATGCCCTCCCTTATTTTTTAACAAAATTATAATCTAGGACTCCCCGCAACCTTTTTGAGGACAGACTCAAAAATATCATCTGCACCAGCACATAAATTTTAAAGCATGCCATGACTGTTGCTGGAGATGGCCAGACAAAAATGGGAATGGCCACAATACTGCTGCAACTTACAGAGCCATCACATGGCCCCTAGATAACACCTAGATTGTTTGGATTCCCAGCTTCAAGCTTGGAAAATCACTCCAGCGAAGGATGTAGGATCTTTGCTTGGAGCCCCCTGCAAGCCAGCATGGAAAAAACCATGCTGGTTGCTTCTCCAAGGTTCCAAATGCAGCATTTTGCAATAATTTAGAATTGGCCGACCAATCCTTTAGTTGAAAAATAAAATGGTAATGTTGGTTCTTCCCAATAAAAGAAAAATGAAGGTTCTCACCAAAATTTAAATGAGGAATGTCCAACCTTTTGGCTTTTCTGGGCTACACTGAAAGAAGAAAAATGATATTGGGCTGCACGTTAAATACGCAAACACTAATGAAAGCTGATGAGCAAAAAAAGAAAAAAAAAGGTCTGTGCATAATTTTTGTGATCTCCACTACCACAGATAAGCAAAAAAGTCTTCACATAATAATCCTAATTATGCGATGCTCTGTTTGGAGAGTCTTTTAAAATCGTCGAGCAGGTCCCAAGTTGCAATAACTAATATAGAAAATGAACATATCTAAGTAATAAAACTTCATTGATTTTTTAAATATTTTATTATAAAAGTAAAAGAGGGCAACTTAAAACTAGTGGGATATTTGACATCGTATTTGAGAAACTAATGCATCAATATCTGGTTCAATGGAAGTAGCTGAAATTCTCAGTGAGTTCTCAAGGTGCTCATCAGATATTCTGGTTCTAATTTTACTCTTAGTTGCTCACAAATGTAGGTGCTGCCAAAAAGTGAAGACATGAACAAGAAGTGATTGTGATTTAAAGGATATTTGTCTCTGGAAGGATAGCACCTATAAAAGTCCATGATCAATTTTTTCTTTAAGCTGAATGTCAGATTGTAGCTCTATGCATTCCATTTGAACATTGGCAGGTAACATATTTATGTTGACTGAAAATGGGAGTTGTAAATATACCAAAATAGTGCTTATTTTCCCAGAAATTCTGAAATCTGTTTTCAACTTCTTCTATCAAACCGAAAAGCAAGGCTGCATATTTTTCGCTGTTCACAGGACTGTGTTTAGCCAACATGTTGAAATGTATAAAATTGTTTGCAATGGTAGGTTGAAATATCATTGATAATAGCTGCGTTTCACTTGCCAAGTCACTATGAGCACATGTAACATCTGATGGTGTCATTTCAACTGTCTGCGCTTGGAAGATAGCACACTGGAAGCCACACACCACCGTAAAACTGAAGCCACACACGCGTACATATAGCAAGAACAGACGTACGTTTATTTTATGTGACATCACGACACAATATTGTTGTCTACAAAGTTCACGCTCAAGAAAGTTAAGTTTACAATTTTGTGTTGGGCCACATTCATAGCCATCCTGGGCCACACATGGCCCGTGGGCCAGGGGTTAGACACCCCCGGTTTAAATGCTTAATTTTTCATCAGATCTCTTTTCCCTGGAACAACTTGCTAGGCGACTTGGTCTTTGCATTTTCTTCCAGATGTGACTTACCCTTCCTCCTATGTCCATGAATATTTTCTCTTCCATCCTTAAATCTTCTTTAAAAGAAAATCATGACTTTCCTGTATAATCTAACCTGCTCCTCACATTTCCCTAAAATTTGCTCAGTTGCAATGCTCCCACCCATTGAAATCTTCTCATTGAATCATAATGTATGTTTTTCCCCTCCTCTTTCTCCATATGTAGATAGACACACAAAAATTATACAGCTTGTTTTGCATTCTTGCTACTACTGGTAAAGGTAAAATCCTATTTTTGCTAGGATTGCTAGTTTATAGTATATGTGGACTTTCTTTCACCCTATAAATGCAAGTTTTCCTTTAAATTATTAAAATAGTTTTGATTTTTTCAATGTGAATAAGCACTTCATATTACTCTTTCAAAATCCTTGTTTCTGGATTTTGATTCCTCTTACACTATGGTGCCTACCATATATACCCACATATAAGATGACCCTTGAAACTGAAAATAGCAAAGTGAAAATTGGGGGTTGACATATGTAAATATCCAAATTACTGACCTCGTCTTACATGCCAATATATACAGGTATTTTTTTGAAACATATTTCTTGGTTGCTTGTTCCACACATTATTATTGTATTTATCAGTGGATAAGATGACCCATGAAATCAAAAATAGCAAAGCAAAAATTCAGAGTCATCCTATACACCTAGCATATGACAAACAATGGAAAAACAGGCCAACATATCGACCTTGGCTTGCATACTAGTTGCCTTATACACTGGTATATCTGGTATTTTAATTAGTACTTGGTAACATAAATTTAAAAGATCGTGTGCACAGCACATTGTCAGGGTGAACCTCCAAGTAGCCACATGCATGCCTGCCTGGGCGCATGTTCAACCTACTTCAAGATGTTTTGTTGTTTTCACTGCAGCAGACAAATGCAGCCACCCCTTTGGATGTTAGGTCTGAAAAGAATTCCTACCTGCATTTGGGTGAATGCGCTTAGAAGCACGTTCCATGTGACCAGGAAGCCCCATAAGGCCTTTTCAGATCTATGTTTGAATTTGTTTCAAACTTAGCAATCCCTTTTAGACCTAGGTTTGGGGAGGTCTGAACAGGAATCTGTGTTTTTATGGACGCTGAATTGAACTTGTATTCCTCTCTGCCCCAGATGAATTTTCTCCACCTGTTTTCAGAAGGACTTACTTCTGGAAGGGGTGTTTCAAACTCTAGTCTGAGTTAAGGGAACATTGTCTGTTTGAAGATATCTTAGAAACATGTGTTTGGAAGATAAGGTATTTATTCTGCTTCTTAAAAGGCCACTGTAGAATTTATACACACATACGCATCCTGTGTTTTAAAGGAGAAGAAAAATGTGAATGTCTGGATGAAAATAATTGAACTCTATAATTTCTGCACGCATAATTAAATTTTGTATCATTTTTATTGGCCATATAAGTAACAAAGTGATTGAGCATAAACAGTATCTACTTCCTGGAATCCTTTGATTTATAGAGTTTATGTTTATATATACTCTCATGAAACAAATCCATCTATTCAGGATACCATATGTTGGATGTTACAGGATGTTGGTTTATGTAGGCCCTGGGGGGGGGTGTTTATTTTCAGCATGCTATTTTTTTTGTTCTTTTTATGATAAAATAGCTACATAGAGATTATGATAGGGGCACTTATAAAATGGTAGATGAACAAGTTAAAGAAACTATGATAATATGGGCATAAAACTTTAGATATGGTATTGAGTTATAGAAATGGCAAAAGCTGTGGGAAAGAAATATTAAGATAACCTTAGCATCTTCATATAAAGAAAACCTTTATAAAATGTTTTACAGATGGTATCTATCACCAAATAGATTAGCAAAAATGTTTCCAAATATGTCAAATAGATGTTGGAAATGTAAGCATAAACCTGGTACTTTTTATCATTTGTGGTGGACCTGTATTAAGGCAAAAAAAACTGGGTTAAAATACACAAATGGCTTGAGGAAATGCTGCATAAACTGTTAACATTTAAACCTGAAGTCTTTTTATTAGGTATTGTTGCTGATAATTTTGATAAATAAGCTATATATTTGACTCTACATATAACTACTGCGGCGAGGATTGCATTTGTCCAACATTGGAGAAGCGAAGAGCCACCTACTGAAGAGTTGATCTTAAAAAAGATTTTGGACTGCATGAAAATGGACAGATTGACTTTGTCTTTAAAGGATAAGGGAGGTACATACTTCTATCAAACTTGGGATATCTTGAACAAAAACCATAAACTCCACGTAAAGACTAGACTCCCCTCCCTGGTAAGCTGGGATAATACAATAATTCTTTTATTTTTATATGGAAATTGTACTTCCAACCTCATCTAGTTTTCATGAGTCCTTTGTCATCCAAAGTTATAACTGATTTTGGATCTCTGAACTTAGTGTAGCTTTCCCCAACTTTTTGCCTTCCAAATGTATTAGACTACAACTCCAAGCATCCCCTAGCCCTGGATGATGCAGACATTTTAGAAGTTATGGAAGGCACAAAGTTGGCGAAACCTAATTTAGGTCACAACTCTGTGCAAGGTTAAGCAAAAAAGAGACTGTAGCCCCCAGCACGCCCCAGCTAGCCATGCTAGATGACCTTAGCTTCAGCGTTCTATCATGCAACCCTCACATAGCTTGGAGCCAATCATGGGTTATCTGAGGTTTGTTTAACCTTCACATAATCCACACTTGTTGGGTCTGCATGCTAAAACAATACTCGTGTTGGAATTCGTATTTAATATGGTTCCATATTTATCACAAAATTTGGGGACATGTACAGTCTGAAGAATAATTTGGTTCTGATCCTCATGTTAGTCCTGGAAGTGTGAACTAGGTCAGTTCAGTTAAAAATATGAACCAGGTGACAGTCTCTCTAATTCCATGTAAGGGTGCTTAAGATTTCTGACTTTCTCCACTCCCATAGCAGATACATGGAAGCCTCCTAGCTCAGAACATCCAAGACAGTGCCATCCATGCTTTGCAGCCTCCATTTTATCTAGATGGATGTTTTCAGTCTGGAATTGGGCACAGATTGGAATCAAAGCAATTCTCTGGTCCCAGCATCTCCCCTTCCTGCCCCCTGACATGATCTTTTTTCCCTCCTCCAAGTTCCAATGTGGCACCATTCTTTCTTTGCTGGCATCAAAGGAGGCAGGGTAGATTTGGCCTTGGGAGTCCACTGAGGTTGGAGCAATTTGGTGCTTAGATTCTGAAAAAACCCTATAGTCTCCCATTTGAGGCCAGGAGGCTGTAAGATTGTGCCCTGAAAAGCTTGAAATTTGGTGTTCCTCATGCCTTTAATAACTATTTTGTTATTAGAGAATTCAAATTTATTCTGGAGCTTACATGTGACATTCTAGAACTGTAGCAGTGAATACTTTGTGAGTTCACATAAGAAGTTCCATTCTTTTTCAACTGGGATTTTTGTTCTAGTCTCCAGTGTGTTTAAAGGCTTTAGCACAAGCGTGCACACATGCACACCTGGGACCTGCCTTCATAAGTGAAGTTCAAACATCTGGAAATATGGTTGTAGAGGCAACAGAATTGCCTGAAGGACGTCAGCTTATCGACAAGCTATCTTTTGAGGCTTTTAAGTCTGGCTCTGAAGTTGAGGTGAAACAATATTTGTTTGGGTATAGGTAAGTTTTCAGTCAGGTTCTTGTAATCCTGCTTCACATGCTGCTTTTTTCTCTGAAGGTGTTCCACAGACCTTTGAACCAAAAAATCTGGTAGCCACAGTCTGCTATGCACAGCTCAGGGAACCAAGGTTCAGTCTGGATGCCAGGAAGTATTTTCTGACAGTAAAGAACCTTATAAAACTGTCGCACATTGTTGTGCTCTCAAATAATTTCTGACTTATGGCAATCCTATGAATACCTTCCAAAATACTCTGTCCTTGATATCTACACTTAGCTCTTGTAAGTTCAAGGCTTTGACTTCTTTTATGGAATGGAACCATCCTGTGTTTGGTCTCTCTCTTCTTCTGCCGTCAACTTTCCCTACCATGAATGTCTTCTCAAGTGATTTTGTCTTCTCATGATGTGCCTGAAGTATGATGGCTTCAGGTTTCTCATTTAAGGCAGTTTGGCCAGGATGCCTGGTCACATTGCCAAGAAATACCAATTTAAAGGTTTTACCAAGACTTGGAGGCTAACGTTTAAGGCATCCTGGTTTGCTGACCGCACATGCACAGCAAACTTGTTCCATGTTTCAAACTGGGTAAGATTCTTCTAGGAAAGATGCCATCAATTTTTAATAAGCTGTACAGTTGTCTTTTGTGACTTCACTACAAGTGCTAACACACCCATTATTTTTCTGGATGGAAAATGAAGTTGCTACAGCTGTTCTTGAACCAACATAAGTTCAGATACTGCTCACACAAATAAAAAAGAATCATGTCCCTGCAGGGCACAATATTACTGAGGTGCTTGTAAGCCCCCATATCCAGACATTTCGTGCAGAGCAGGGGGAACAGCAGCAGTGAAAATCTGCCTTCTTGTCCTCCTGGTCTACATTTTTGCTAGATGAGATTTTTCAGCCATCTAGCTAGAAGATTTTAAAGCGGGAGAGAAGTATTCTGAGCAGCTGCAGAATTTACATTTGACTGTGGAGAGCTATAGAAATGTAAAAAATAATATAATTCTGCTCCCCCTCAGTTTCTTCCCCTCCCCATTCCCCTAAGCGCCTCCCCTTCCCCTCTTTCTGAGGCCACTTTCCTAACTTTGGAGAGCAGCTGGCCTGGGTCTTTCTGTGCTGGCTGCAAGGGGACACGGGAGGTCTCAGAGCTCTGGTGCCCAGCTCTGCGGTTGGAGCTCAGCCCCTGGGCCTCACATCTAGGAATTGGAAAGTCATAGATGCTGCCTAGGGGCCACAGGACCATTCTTTCCAAAAGGTTATTTAGGAATATATACCCGGTTTCCCTGCTTTGGCTGGGGATTTGCACCAGGTAACCTTTGGGACCCCTTCTGAGACACCTGTAAGCCCAGAGCGCTTCCCATCCCAGAGGGAAGGTTGCTGCTGAATCTCTGAAAGGAGACAAGGGTAGGGCAATGCTTCATGAAGGTCTGCCTCTTTCAATGGTAGCCAATTCCGTGCAGGTATGGCTGGGTCATGGCGTATTTCCAATGTGCAGAAGCAGCAGAGCTTCCTTCTCTTAGAGGGGGCAGCCTATTGCATTCTGTGATTTGACTGTCACTCGGTGAGTAGCACACCTGGTCCCAGGCTCAGTCGCTGGATCTAGGATCCAGATCAGTTGTAGTGACACTTTAATATCCCTCTGCCGCACACCCCAGAGAGTGATCTGCCAGTCAGAGCAGAGAGTAACTGAGACAAATGGACCAAAGCCTGACCTGCTGTTAGGAATGTGTAACAGGCCACCAGGACTTCTTGGGTCAAGTCAGCCTTATGTTCTGGCTGCAAATGCCCAGGCAGCGAGGCCTGAGGATAAAGGTGAAATGGAGTCCTGCCTGGAGGGGCCTGAGGCTGATCAGGTAGTCCAGAGGGGGCGCTGACATCCTGGGGGGCAGCAGAAGTGGGAGAAGGCAGGTGGGAAAGAGGGGCTGGAAGGCGGAGAGGAAAACTCTTTGAGCCAAGACAGAAGAGGGAAGAATAGCTGACTGGTTTCCTTTGACAAGGAACTTGGAACTTCCTAGCAGGAATAGACTGCAGGTGTATCCAAACCTGAGCTTAACCTCTTTTGTGGAAGTGGCACATCGGCCTCAGGCCAGAAGGGTCACTTCTGAAAGAGGAGGCAATCCTGCTGCAGGTCCGAGTGAAGTAGCACTCCTCCGAAGGGCAGGTTCTTCCAAGAAAGAACATCGGGCATTTGAGTGATATAAAGCCAGCAGAAGGGAAGGGAGTGCAAATCCTTCTTCTGAGCAGGAAGACTCCAGCTGGCTGGCTCTCAGTGTGCTAACTAGAGGCAAGGATAGACTACCTGCACATTCATTTGCAGTCTTGTGTGTAAGGAGGCTATACAAGAGGGAGGCTGGGTTTGATGTACCCCTTCCTGGGAACATACACAGAATCTCAGAGAAATCTGCAATAGACTCGGATGAGTTCACATTTCTAAGAATCTGACACACACATCCACAGCAGATTGACTTCTTCAGATCTGTGCAATTTCTGCAGACTTACAGAAAAACTTTTAAAGCTTTTAGGTAATTTTACACAAATTTAGTTTTGTCTTTTACAAAATGCAGAACATACACCAAAAGTGCATAGTTACCCCATAGGCTAAAGGGTAAGAATATGAATTTTTCAGGAAATTGGATTTTCTGGGGGGTACATTCTCAGGAGTGTAAATTTGTACAACTTTTAATTTGCACGGATACATACTCATGAGCATTTACAAAATTCAGTGCTGTCAATGAGCAGATGATGGAATGAAATGTGCTTGACAGTCTGTGAAACATAGGTGGGATAGATTTTACAGTGTCGTCTTACGTTTCTGTAGATCGCCACTCTTGGTTTCTAATCGATGGGCACAGATGGGTTGAGCGATTTCTACAGAGGCTCAGGGAGTGACTGGTTTTCTGAGGCCAAAGAAGAGCTGTCAGTCCAAAGGGGTTGTGCAGTTATTCAGTCTTTTCCTCGTTGGTGGGTGTGTGGAAAGAAAGAAGCAGCAGTGGAAAAACATGGGAGGGTTACAAGGGAGAGATGCCTGGTCCCCTGGTAAAATTCCATGAATGAGGCAGGCTGATGGCACAATAAAAACCTCATCGGAAAGCAACTCTAGTAACTTTTATCCCATACACTGTAAAATGAAGCCTTTCTGAGTCCGTGTGTGAACGGCATTTCTGGTTTTTGTTTTAACTCAGCAAATTGGAAACAGTGGTCCACCCAGATAATAATGTGGCACTTCTTGGCTTCTCTGCGCTATCATGATTCCACTGAGCCAGTGTGGCTGCCTCACAGTCTCTTAGCTCTGATGTCAAGGCGTCAAGTTCTTTCGCTGTGGATCTTGGTCACGGGGAAGGCTTGTCTCACTTCTGCCTCAGTGTTAATGCTAAGCAGGTTTCACTTACAAGTTGAATTCAAAACCAGTGTTCGGAAGGTAAGAGAGCAGGAGAGTTAAATGATGGGGCATTTGGGCATGAATTAGGAAGGACTGTGCAATCATGCATTGCACCTGGAGGGCTCTCGTCCTTTATTTCTTTACTGCCTTTCTATACCAAATAGCCAAGGCTCTCTGGACAGTTAACAAAAAATCCAGTTAAACAAATATTTAAAAAGACACACACAAAAGCACAATTGTGATGGAATCAGCATAGCAGCAGGACAGAATAAAATGCATATAAAATAATATATATATAAACCAAGCTAAAATGTTAAAATGCTGAAAAAATAAAAAGGGTGTCACCTGGCACCAAAAGGAATACAAAGTAGGCACCAGACATACCTCTTTGAGGTGCTTATTCCACAGCAGGGGTGCCTCGCCGGAAAAGGCTCTTCTGGTGGCCACCCACCTCGCTTCCTTTGAAGGGCCTCCTGGAGATGGTGAGTCCAGGTAGGTACACATGGGAGGAGGCAGTCCTTCAGACAACTGAGCCCCAAGCCATTTAGGGATTTGAATGTTAATGCTAGCACTGAATAGACTTCAACTGGCAGTCCCTGTAGCTGGAAGAGGATGGGTGTAATGTGTGCTCCTAAGCCAGTCCCCATTAACAGTTTTGCTGTCCTGTTTTGGCTCAGTTGGAGTTTCTGGACCATTTTCAAAGGCATCTCCATGTATGGCGCATTGTCGTAATCCAAGCAGGAGGTTACCAGAGTATGGATTGCTGTAGCTAAGCTCTCTTGTGTTCAGGCAGGGTCATAGTTAAGTAGAACAGCTGAAGCTGATCAAAGGTGCTCCATGCTACTGAGTCTACCTGGGCCTCAAGCGACCAGACTGGGTCCAGGAGCACCTGCAAACTACACACCTTGTCCTTAGGGGGAGTGCAATGCCACCTGTAACAGGTTGAATATCATCCAGCTAGACAGACAAACCACCCACTAACAGCATCTTCATCCTGTCTAGGTTGAGTCTCAGTTCATTGGCCCTCATCCAATCCAATTATCATGTTCAGACACCAATTCAGAGTGGCCACTGCCTCACCCGGGCTTGATGAAAATGAGATGTACAGCTGCATGTCATCTGCATATTGGTGGTACTCGGCACATACCTCCAGGTTATAGAAACATAGAAACAGAGCGAGTCAGAAGGGGTCTCCCGGGCCATCTAGTCTGACCTCCAGCTCCAGCCAGCTCCGCTCATGACATTATCTCTCCCAGCGGTTTCATGTAGTCATTAGACAACATGGGGATACAATGGAGCCCTGTGGTACCCCACTGCAGAACTGACATAGCACAGAACAATAGTCCCGCAGCACCACCACCTGCAACCAGCCAGCCAGGTAGGAGTGGGACCACTCCAGTGCAATGCCTCCCTCTCTCACCCCAGCCAGCCTGTCCACAAGGATACCATGGTTGATGGCACGGAAAATCGCTGAGAGATCCAGGAGAATCAACAGGGTTTCACTCTCCTGTCTTTCTCCCAGGAAGGTGGGGCTGGGGAATGGTAGCCTTCTAGATGGGGGACTGCAATTACCATAATCCTTAGCAAGCATAGCCAATTGTGACAGATTGTGGGAACTGCAGCCCAACAAAATTCAGAGGGCTGCACCTTCCCCATTCTTGAACTGAACTGTCCCAGCAGTTCTATCCTAGTTTGGAATATTTCTGCTGACACCAGTTTGCCTGGTGACCCTTGGCTGGTGGCCCTTGGAGATTTTAATGGAAAGTTGAGTTCTGCCATTGTGTAATTATTATTGATCAAGTTCAGTGTATTTTGTAGATGTTACTTTAGTGAACTACTTTAGGATTTTTTTTTTATAAAGGAAAGAAGTATATAAAACCTTTCAGAAGTAAAAAAAAAAAAATCCATAAAAATCAGAAGCATTTCTGAGCACAAGCATTTCTCATAGCGTGGTACGAACTTGTCTTTCATTGAATGAGCAATGGCTTCGCTGGTTTAGAGATCTGCTTTACTGTCAAGACAATGGAAATGTTCTCCATTCTATGGATTTAACTCTCTCATTATTTTCCCTTTCCAGGAGAAGAGACAATGATCTCTACCAATTCATTGAAAAAATATTCTACCATCCTCTGTTTAAGTCCATTATGATCAGCACCATCACGCTCAATGCAATCTTTTTGGCGATAGAAACGGATTATAAAGCTCGCTATGAGTCCCATTTCTTCCTGGAGGTAACTGCTAAGGCTCGTGATTTCTTAGTTTGCCTAACAAGGAAATAATGAGGGTTGGTATCAGGGAGTGTAAGATTCACGGCTCTTCTCCCCTTCTTTCTCTTGTGGCTTCAAGCCAGGTTGTGGGTAGTACCTTATTCTGCACTTTTTTAAGCTGATGGAACGCACGACCCCCATGTGCCCCTACAGTATACCAGCTATAATTTTGGAACAGCTTCCTTTCACTGATAGTTCCCATAAAGTAAGAGTTGGGAACCTGGGCTTCTCCAGATGCTGCCAGACTGCGACTCCTATCAGCCCTGGCTGGTATAGGCAATGTGAAGGGGGTGAAAGTTGCAGGCTAACAGCGCCAGGAGGACCGTGGGCCCCCACCCATGCTGCAAAGGATAACTGGGGAATCTGAGGGACTGCCTTTCTTCATATATCCCTTTGCAATCACTAAGATCTTCGAGGGAGGTCCTTCTCCGTGAACCATCTCCCAATGAAGTGAAGGGGGAAGTAGCTAGGAGAAGGGCCTTCTCCGTGATTGCACCTCATTTATGGAACACCCTCCCCAAGGAAGTTGCTGCTAGGTTTTTGGCATCAGGTAACAATGTTTATATTCAATCTGGTGTTTTAGTGGGGGTTGATTTTGACATTGTTTTAATTTCTATGTGCCTTCTTGAAATTTTTGCAGATTCCTAGTTTTTGTATTTTTTTAATTGTATTTTATGCCTTTAACTCTTATTTTATTGCTCTTTCTCCTGTTTTATTGTAAACTGCCCAGACAGCCTACTGGGCTATGGAGCAGCAAATAAATACAATAAAGAAATCAATATTGGGGAACGGGAATACATTAAGGCCCAGATCAAGATAAAATTACTTGTGGCTACATTTCACTAAAAGCTAGCAGCTGCCTGTGAATTGGGACTAATGTCTCATTGGTTTCAATTAGACTCTTAGAATTAGAATTAAAATTTCACAGATTGAATTAGATTCAGTTAGTGCATTTCTCCTCGTGTAAATAGCAGGAGTGGGGTCCCCAATATGGATTGGAGTCAAAGAAATGACAAGCTAAAGCCCCATAGTAGTTTCTTGATCCAGAACAGGGGATCCTTGCCTGATGTTTACTTTTAAAAAGCCATTCATGCCATTGCTCACTGTGTGAGGGTGTTGCATCTAGGCTGGTTATTAATCATGACTAACTTTCATGAAATCAGGGCCTACATCAAGGATGGGTAACTCCAGGGAATTGTGGGAGCTGTGTAGCCCCCCATATCACGCAGGAGCTGCCTCCTTGCCACCACCACCACCATGTCACTGCATGTGCTGGGAGTGCAATTTGGTTTGAACAATTTCGTTTCATGCATAGTTTAAGGCAGGGGTCTTTTTGAATTGGCGGCCAGTGGAAAGGTGCCAGGGATGGGCGCAGGCCGCCAAGGCAGTGTGGGGGGGGGGGGGGGGCGAGCTGGGGGGGTGCACATGCAGAAAGGCAGGGGCATACGTGCGTAATGGTCATTTTCTCCCAACGAGTCCAAAACGATCTTGCGAGCAAGCCAGCACCTTGCCACGTGCACAAATGCGCGCACACATGGTGAGCTATGGCGGGCTGGAAAAATGGGCATGGCAGGCCAGATCCAGTCTGTGGACCGTAGTTTGGGGACCCATGGTTTAAGGTAAAACTGATCGTGCGAGAACACGTGTGGGGCTTCTATGCAGTTGAGTTTTGCTTACAAACCACAGAGAGTTCCTTATTTCATCCTGCTGGTACCACCACAGCAAAACTGGTGTTGAGAGGTGCAAACATGTCAGGGAGATCCTGCGTTGCACATTCCTCCACATGTTTTGAATACCTCAACTAATTCTGTAGGTAGGCCAAACACCAATGCCGATGGCCGTCTGTTACTGTGGAAAATGTATTTTGCTCTAGCAGTGAAAACAGAATGGGGATGATTGCTGTTCAGAAGATCAACTATATAGACTGGGAAACTGCTGGGTTGAAGAAGGGGCAGAACTGAAATTTAAAAATGGGCAAAATGAGCAAAATGGGTAAAGTTACAAAAGTATTTAGTGATATTATGGTGCAATGAAGGACCACAATTTTCCAGCTTGGTCTTTTTATCCTGTCTTGTTTGCTGTCCAAATGACCTTGTTTAGTAGATTTGTACAAATATGGTTTCAAAACTTTATATTCTTCTGTGTAATGGAACAAACCAGAGTACAGTAAATGATCATGGTGATAAAATGGCATCTCCCTGCTAATATTGAAAGTATAAACATTTTGCACAAGAGGTTGAAGAAGCTACCTTTCTTTACAGTGACTGGAGAAATTTGTCAGGTGCCCTATATATTTTTCCAGTAAATCCCAGTTATCAAATATATGCATAGTTTATTGTCCATACCAATCTTCTAATTTATTCTCAGCACTATCCGGCGGATAATAAACAGGAGACAAAGGGTGGCCTAGCACGTGATCTCTTTTGTGGCCTTCATATGGTCCTTCAGTTCAGAAAATTCTAGAGCTCTAGAAACAGGTATTCGTTAACCTCACCTCTTCAGCAGCATCTTCTGTCTGCTTTCAGACTTGATTAGTGGAAGGGATTGGAGGCAGAAAGGTATGGGGTTGTCAGTAAAGCCATATCCTTCCCTTCCCACTTTTCCTGCTTCTTAGCTATCTTTTTAACATGACTCTCAAACCAGTGTTCATGCTGATGATGTTTTTAAATGTTTTACTGTGTTCTTGTTTGATTATTTTGACTTCCTGACATTTTTGTAACCCACCTTGATTCATTTCTCAGAGCTGGTTAGCTAGCAAGACAGTAAAACCCAAAGCTCCTCTGCCATGTATGTACTGATGCTATCTTGAGTTCAGAGGTTTTTACATTTACTGTCCGAGGACAGCATAACTCAAGCGCAGGACATCTGCCCAGCTGGCCTCCTGCCCTTGATGCTGTCACATCAGTATCATCCAAGTCATCTGATATCGCTGCACATCAGATGTTGCATATTCCCACCTGTGCGATGGTTTCCCTGCTTCCCTGCAAGTTGATGCAGTTGCGTCGGTCCGTCATCTGAACAAGCCGCAGCTAATGTATTCCACGAAGCTGGTGGAGGGCTGTAGTGCACGGCTCACAGGAGGGAGCTGGGCTGAATCCAGCAACGCGGTTTTGGTGCCTGCTGGCATGCAGCTTCGTTAGTGCTCCGCGTGCCACCTGATGGTTTGTTGATGCTTGGAGGTTCTTGTGTCGCCATCTGGCTTGAATGCTGTTTTAAAGTTGAAATGAACATGTTCACCTTGTTAATCACCTCTCTCTTGCGATTTAGTCTTCCTCTTGAGAAGCACTTATCTTTCACGCACCTTGAATGTCTTTGCTTACTTGAAGTCAGCTACTGTACACAAACCTCTGAGCTTTAACTATATATATTCCTGTGGCATGGAAGCCAAAAGAGAAGTCTGGCTAATGTCAAGGAGTCCATTTATTGCTTTAAAAGCTTTTTGTTAAAAAGTCAAGTTTCTGAGACAGGGAGTTTTCAACCCTTCCTTGGACGTTGGGCATCGAGGGAAATAAGTGTTTTGTACTTTAATTTCCACACTTGTACTGTATTCCTCCAAGAAGCACACTAATTATTCCCTGTAGGACATAAGTGCGTTAATACTAATTCCAAATGTGTCTCTGCTATTATTTCCCCTTCTTGGCTGATCATCTTACCTATTAATTTTAATCATGTTCCTCAGTCAATGGGATCGTGGCTTCAGTGCATCAACACGCCACAACCCAAGCATCAGCCTTGTTTCACAAGACAAATTTTCTTCACCATTGCTCTTTCTGTATAGAAAATATTGTGTACCCTGTTGTATGTTATGAATTTTTATATTTGGGAACTATAGTAGTTAAATAAAATGTGTGCATGATGTAAGTGTACACAGATCACTTTTACTGTTTCCTGCATCCAAGAGATATCCTTGTCATGCTTAGCCTGGGACTCAGGAAACAGCTGTTCATTTCTTAACTCATTGCGTGTGTTCTTTCAAACATTACAACCAATTGCAATATTTTAGCTGCATACATAATAAAGCTGTATAATCATCTGATGTGCACACGGTCTTCTGATCCAGACTTAGGCTGCAAAGCAATACTAATCTGTGATCCAGAATAGGATGCATTCTCCATACCAGGAGATCTAGTGTGACAATAAACATCAAAATTTAACTCATTACTGCAACCTGACTTGTTTGTTTGTTTCCTTGCTTGCTTTTTTGACTGAATGGTTGGTTGGTTGGTTGGCAGCATTTATATGCCACCCAGTAACACTGTTCTCTGTGAAGGTGTGGCAGTGAAGGCCACTCTGAGAAAGACCAAGATAAAGTCTGGAAAGTCCTTTAAGCCCATCCTGCTGGGTAGCTGTAGCCAATGAACTGGAGAATGAGTTCAAATCAATGTGTGAAAGTCAATGTCACCCCTCTGTTTACTTGCTGTTGCATTGGCTCTCCATAGGGGCTGACGGTCACACTGCTGGAAAGCTGAAGGTCTCTTGGCATAGTCTGGACTTTGGACTTAGCGCACTTTTGCCGCCCCCTTCCAGATTCCCAGAGCCTCCTTGTATGTTCACAGCCTTCCTGCCCATAATGCACAGCCCAGGCCGACATTTTCTTCAGGTCCTCCTGTGTTCATCCTTGGGTCTCTTTCCTTAGTTCTTGCTTCTTTGGCCACAGTCTAGTCCAGCCTCGTGCCTTCCAGATTTTCAGACAAGAACTTCTAGCAATTCCCGTTTCTCAATCTTCCCTCTAGTCTGCCATGGTTCACTGGTATATGCACTTGGGTTGCACGCAGAACATCCTGGTTTCAGTCCCTGACACCTCCAGGTGGGGCTAGGAAAGCTCCAGTGCTCTGCCCCATTCCTGAAATTAGCGTTTCTATTCATTTTGGGTTGTTTCTGAAAGTGCAAAAGTCCCGTTGCACATGTGGTCATTCTTGCCAGCCCGTAGGCACAATGGGATGCCAGCAGGTACTCCTATGTTTCTTCAGGGTTCTTGCCCCTCGTTGTTCTGTCCTGATTATGGCATTCTGGGGCCTCTTCCCACTCCTCTAGGAAGCACGAGATTTTGCTCTTGCCCAAGCTGCTATCTCTTTATTCCCTTGCAAACAGTTCCCTGAAAAATGAAACATTGGGCCATGCTCATTGTTCACTCACCAACCCATGTTACTCCCCGAAAGAAAGTTGCCTGTTTAGTGGCTTGCATGTCTGTTTCTCCCAGTCTTCCAGGGCACTCCCTGCATTTCTCACAGGGCCTTTGCATGGCAACACTTCTGGTGCCCTTGTCCCCAGGGCAGGAAACTTCCCTGTCCATTCCCCCTGCTTTGATCATTACTCACTTTTGGAGCACTTTCTGTCAGTGCCTCTGCTACAGAAGTACCTACCCCAGCTCAGCCAACTGGTGTCAGAGGTTTCATCAACTCTTGAGATATAAATGGTTACATCAGTTATGTATTTTTGCAATGTATGGCTGTCAAAGTTGGACCATAAGGAAAGCTGAGCACCAAAGAATTGAGGCCTTTGAATTGTGGTGCTGGAGGAGATTCCTCGGACTGCAAGGCGATCAAACCGGTCAGACCTAGAGAAGATCAACCCTGACTGCTCTTTAGAAGACCAGATCCTGAAGATGAAACTCAAATAATTTGGCCACCTGATGAGAAGGAAGGACTTCCACTGGAGAAGAGCCTGATGCTGAGAACAATTGACGGCAAAAGAAGAAGGGGACGGCAGAGAATGAGGTGGCTAGATGGAGTCACTGAAGCAGTTGGCGTGAGCTTAAGTGGACTCCGGGGGATGGTGGAGGACAGGAAGGCCTGGAGGAGTGTTGTCCATGGGGTCGCAATGTGTCAGACATGACTTTGCAACTAGCAACAATTATGATAGATATATAGATACATGTACATAACTCAAATTACCATATTTTTCGCTCTATAAGACGCACCTGACCATAAGACGCACCTAGTTTTTAGAGGAGGAAAACAAGAAAAAAATATTCTGAATCAAATGGTTTACTAAACTATTTAATAAACTATAACAGAATACAGTAATACCATATTTCAACCTTATAAAGTGAACAGCATTCAACAGTGGCATTAAGAACCATCATCACTGTCATTAACAAAAGAGAGACTTTAAAGTTCGAGTACTCTTCTAGTTTTCGTTGAACCCATAGAACTCATCACCACTAGAGTCAGAATTTATGAAGCTCTGTTGCTCACAATCACTGACATCCCTTTCTTAGTAGTGGAATTATTGAAGGAATCCACAATCTACACCAGTTATACAAGAGCTGCTGCAGACAATTCAATAACAAATCTAAAAAAACCAGTAATGTCTACGCTGCCCTACTAGTAAATAATAGAAAAAAACTTCTGACAAAAAATGAGATACTGTACGGTAAATCAAACACACAGCGGACTAAGTAGCCTTTGATGAATAAACTTCATACATGAAGGTAATGCTGTTCAAATATCCACTGATCCTAAAAAAAATGTGTCTGATCAACCAACAGATAACTGATCCATGGAGAGCTTCCTGATAATCACAGGCACATTCCCCATCACTTCCCCATGGGCTTCATTAAAAGACGGGTTGCCATTTGAAAACACACACCAACCTGTGATTAATAGCTCTCACCTGCGCCAGAGGAGGGGCGCAGAGCAGGGCGCGCCGAGCGCGTGCTGGCCAGGTGGTGCCACATGGGGCCAGCAGCGTGCCGGTGGTGGTCTTCTGGGCGGTGCAGCGGCGGCAGTGGCGGCAGGTCTTCCCAGGCAGTGGGGGTGAGCAGTCTGTCTCTCCGTGCAGCTGGTGGGTTAAAGCCCGCGGCTCCTCCTCCTCCACACCTCTCCCCCTGAACGGCACAGTTCTCACCTGCACCAGAGGGGGGGGGGCGGAGCAGGGCGTGCCGAGTGCGTGCCGGCCAGGTGGTGCCATGTGCTGCAGGCGGCCGGCAGCGTGCCGGCGATGGTTTTCCGGGCGGCGCAGCAGCAGCGGCAGGTCTTCCCAGGCGGTGGGGGTGAGCAGTCCGTCTCTCCGTACTCTCTGTGCGGCCGGTGGGTTAAAGGCCGCGGCTCCTCCTCCTCCACACCTCTCTCCCTGAGCGGCACAGCTCTCACCTGTGCCGGGGGGTGGGGGCGGAGCAGGGCATGCTGAGCGCGTGCCAGCCAGGTGGTGCCACGTGGTGCAGGCGGCTGGCAGCGTCCCGGGCGTCGGGCACACACGCATTTGCTCTATAAGACGCACAGACATTTCCCCTTACTTTTGAGGGGGAAAAAGTGCGTCTTATAGAGCGAAAAATACGGTATGTAAGTTAAGTATTTCAGAGATAAATAACTTACATAACTGTTTGAAGTAGTGCTTCCTGACTTCTCAGAATTGTATTAACTTATTAAAATTGCTTCTTATGTTGCTCAGGAACCAGAGGCAGAACACTGAACTATCTTCAGAATAACAACAGGAATAATATATATAGTTGATGCCAGTTAAATATAAGCTTAGGGTTGAGCTAATATGACTTCTGATTTTTCAGTCATGTTTGTAAAGTGTGAAAAGTGATGAAGGTGGAAGCTGTGAAGAGGGATGTATATGTTCACCTGTTCTGAATGAGGGTAGGAAGCATCACCTCATTCTGAACTGACTTTGTGGCATCAGATTGCTATCACAATTGCTAAATGGATTGGGACTGGGATACCTGAAGCCTTTCCCTTTATTTACCTACACATTCTTTAAGCTATGAATCAGAGGCCTTTATTAAAGTGCCATCTTCCAAGCTGGGGATGACAAATAGAAGGGGGATGACAAATAGAAGAAGGGCCTTCTCGGTGGTTGCACCACTTCTTTGGAATGGGCTCCTCAAAGGTGGCATCAGGTAAAGACTGTCTTATTTTCTAGATATTTTAACAATTAATACATTTAACATTTAACATTTATATTTTATATTGTTTATATTTTTATGGATTTTTCATTGATTTTAAACTGCTATATTTATTTTTATTGTAATGTGGTATTTTATGGACTTTTTTGTATTACTGATTTTTAACATATTGTACACTGCCCAGGGAGCCCTGGATTGGGCTATAGGTTGTGGTATATAAGTTTATAAATAAATAGATAAATCTAGCCACACAATGTCATATTTTCATCCTACTCAAGCAGGCTTTCCTCAACTTGCTTCCTTCTAGATATTTGCACAACTTCCACCAGCCCCAGGCAATCTGGCCAAGGGTCAGGTATTATGGGAGCTGTAGGTCAAAGCCAGGTCACCAGGTTGGGGAAGGCTGGTTCCCTGATATCCTGGAGTCATGCATTGAAAGACAATGAAATGTTGCCAGTTGAGAAGCAGCAGAGAAATGGCTGGGAGCAGCTTCCAATGTACCCATAATGAGGAATCTTTGAGTGGGGGTGAGCAGCATTTCATGCACTTTTTGTGGTGAAAATATTTGCTTACAGCACAGTTCTGCCTAAGATTGGATGTGATGGGCAGGTACTGAAATAGGAGTATGAGGACAGGAAAGCTGCAGGCTAGATATGGTCCTCCATTCAACTATCCGAGCACTGCTGGGCCTTGGCCACTATCCTTAGAGGCTTGTGGTATTGGAGAGCTTTGGAATTTAATGGGATAGAGCCTTTAAATGACTTATAGAGCAGATGAGACATCAAATTAAGAGGGCAGAGCTATCATTCTGGGCTGCACTGGGTGATGGTTCTTCCACTAGATGACTCCATACGGTTGTTGTCTGTCAAATTATGTTTGATTTGCTTTGGTTGTTTTTGTTGCTCTGGATTTCTTGAAGACCTGCTACTGTTTCACACTGGGTAAGTTTCTGAAAATCACTTCAAAACACAACACAACATAACACCACAAAACACACTACACCACACACCACACATAAAACAACACCCAAAAACTTTGGGTCATATGTGTGTTGACCATGCCATGAAAATTAAATGTATGTTCTCCAAAAGGGACTGATACCCAGTATCCTTCACAAGAAGTCCTTGCAGATGCTTGGCTGTGAAATCTCTCATATGCAGTTGGGGGGGGGGGGGTGTCCCCTGATCCATCTATGTCACCTGAGGCCCAGATTTGGCTGGTTACCCAGCTATGCCCCTACCTGGACAGGGATAGCCTCATTTCAGTACAATGTGCTCTGGTGATCTCTAAACCACATCGTTCTCTATGCAGAGCTGTCCTTGAAATCTGTTCAGGCTTTTGCAAAATGCAGTTGTCAGATTAATGAGTGGGACCAGAAGGTCCAAAAGTATAACACAAATTCTGGCCCACTTGCACTGGCTGCCTATATGCTGGTGTTGGTTTCAACAAATAAAGCCGTACAAGGTTTGGGACCTCAGCATCTTCTGGAATACCTCTCCTAACTGCAGCCTACCCAACCCCTGTGTACATCTGGAGACTTCCTCTGATTGGTACCTCCAAGAGAGGCCCAGAAAGAGGCAACAAGGAGAAGGGACTTTTCACTGCTGTCCCCAATTATGGAACAGTCTCCCTGTTGAAGCCAGCCTGGTGCCAACATTATCAGCTTTTTTGGTGTCAGATCAAAACTGCCCACTATTTCCAGGCATTTAATGGCATATGATGGGTTATATCTGCTGTTTTAATTACATCTATGGAAATATTTTGGATGTTAAACTGTGTTGTATCTTTGCATATTAGAAGTTTTAGCTGTTTAAAACTTGCACACTGAGATTTTATCCTGTGTTTTATTGTATTTGTATTGTTATTGTATTTTTTGTATTTGATTGATTGTTGAAGACTACCCAGAAAGCTTTGACTTTTGGGCCACATAGAATAAAATCAATCAAGCAAGCAAGCAAGCAAAATGTTGGTGCCTTATTAAATATCCCAGTTTCACTCAATTTCCACAATCCACTGACTGGGAAAATCAATGCCTGTTGGGCTAATCCACGCTTGCCTCCATCCTTTCCATCTAATTGACCACATCACTGAGGATGTTCCTTTCCTCCAAAGAAATTAACATCCTATAAAGGGATCCTGGCCCTACCAAGGCAGCCTCGAATAAGCAGACCTTTTGGATAAAGGGCAGTAAAAAGAAAATACTTTGATCATTGTAACGTGCATCAAGAAGAGGAAGCCTAAATATCTGAAAAAATAGACACTGTTTTTGGGAAATGTTGAAAAATCTGGCAGTATTGGATAAGGAATCTTGACATAGTTTTGGAAGTCCCTTATTTTGCAGCCAAGAGCCCGTGGCCTTCCCCGGGGATGGGGTAGTCTCTCACTGGACTGCAGCTGCACCCCCATCAGATCTGTGTTAGCTCTGCTGTCTAGGGCCGATGTGAGTTGCCGTCCATCTACATTTGGAGAGCCACGCAGTCCTCACCCCTTGTCTAATTAATCCTGGTAGTTTTTAGCAGCAAAGGAATGTTCCTTCGTAACTCAAACCCCAAATAAAGCATTACCCTTTGCATGCATTTTGTTTTCTTTTCAGGTATCGGATCTGATTATTCTGGCCATCTATTCAGCAGAGTTTCTGATGAACCTTTATCTGGACCCCATAAATTACTGGAAGGATGGTTATAAACAGTATGATTTTGCTGTCCTCCTCATTGCTTACCTCCCATACACCATCGACAGAAGCAACCCCAAAATGCACCATGTGGCCACTGTGCTGAAAGGCTTCCAGGCATTCCGGGTTCTCAAACTGATCTACTACAGTCCAGGCATGACAGTAAGTGGATGTCACTTCCTTAGTTTCCTTCCTCTGAATTAATAGCTCATCTCTGCTGAACACCACTTTCTGTGTCTTCCCTTGCCCATTCAGGATTAGTTTCATTCTCTGTTATTCAAAAGGGGATTCAAATGTCCAGACATAGCACATGGCAGAGCCTCTCCTGGCCTGAACCACTTAGATTCCCAGTGGGTTTCATAGGTATGAACACTCCCCTGATGTAGAAGCTGATGGAGGCTGGTGGCCCCAAAGTCAGCAGGGCTGTGCATCTGCTCTGGGCTTTAAAGGACCTACCCATGGCTTTGCACACTAATCCCAAAATAGGGTCAGCACCATGAATATTATTGATTGATTGATTATTAGGATATTTTTATCCCTTCCAATATGGTTTGTCTCTGGACAGCTTACAGTATAATAAATACCTAATAAATACATCAATCAGTCTCAAGATAAAACAAGACTGAGGATATCAATAAAAGCATAATTAAAATAAACATTAAAATTTTGGGTAAATAAAAAGGTCTTGATCTGGTGCCAAAAAGCATATAACGTCGGTGCCAGGCGAACCTGAATAAACTCCTGAGTGGTTATATAGCCCCGCTGATATTGGAGCCACCCCCCAAAAAAACCCCCCTCCTTTTTATATTCAGAGAATTAGCACAGATTTTAGCCTATCGTCCCCCTACCACGTCAATTTTCTGTGGTAGAGAAAGAACAGCGTTGCAAACCTGGTGCGGAAGCATGTGCTGTTTCTATAGATTTGGACTGTCCCCAAGTTTCCACAGTAGGGAAGCAAAGAAAGGTGGTGCTGTGTGTGCCCCCTCGGAAGTTCAGTCCCACCCTGGGAACCTCGCTCGGCATCACGGCGCTGTCGGCAGAGCGCGGCTGCAGCATTTGCGCTGACTCAGTGCTGACCTCTGATGTCAACATCAGGGAATACTTCTGGGCGTTTGGCTTTTTCACGTCTCTTTTAATGTTATTCAAAGGTGATTTTATAGTATTGCTCTTTTAATCTACACCGTTTGACATTATTATCCCACAGCGGTACACTGTTCTTTCCTCCTAGATATTGTTAGGTGTTTTATTTGATTGTTTTTATTGATATATTCGGTTTTAATTTATTGTAATCTGTTTAGAGAGCCCTTGGGCTAATTCAGCAGAATATGAGCTTAATAATTTGTTTTGTGGTCATGATTTCTCTGATACTGAACTTGATTGTTGAATATTGAAATCATGATAAGGATATCATGACAAAGGTCCAGACGGAAGCTTGATCAAGTCCCCTGATCAAGAAGGGGAATCCTTCTCTTCTTCCAGGAACAGCTGCCCCAGCTCTGTGAAAATGCTTTACTGAGCATCAGGAGACCCTGCTGAACGGGCAAGAGGGGGCAGAGGGCAGGGAGAGAGGGACCTTCCACGCTCTTCTGCCCACCCATTTGGAATCCAGTGCCAAGAACTTCCCTCTGGAGGGGATTTGGGGGGGGGGAGTTGTAGGGGGAAAGAAAATCCCTTTGCCCGGCAGTCTCTGTTGCAGCAGCAGAAGGACACTATTGTATGCGACTGTGTCTTACAAAATTTCCTCTGGACTGCAATGAAGGAAAATATCCAACATTTTTAGACTGTTTCAAAGTTCTTTGTTTGTATCATTTTAAGCATTTGGAGTGCTTTCATATTGAAAAGTATTAACTTGCATTCACCTTTTTAGAGTCAAAAAATCACATTTTATTTGTTTATTCATATGCTTAACTACGCAGGACTGAAGACTTGGTTTGTTTTCAACTGATTTATTAATTTACAATTTTTAAAGACCACCTTTCAGTCACAGGGATTTCCAAAACACTTGACAAAAAAAGCAGTTACAGCAAATGAAATAAGAACATTAACTGCTTGTTGCAGCAGAAGGGGAGCCAGTGTGTATGTGTGAGCCTGGCATTTAGCTCCAAAACCAGCTTGTCAGCCCTTTAGGAGATGCTGCTGCTTTCTCGCTTCACAGACCCCATGACAATGTTGGAAGGAATGGTGCTCCCACATGGAAAAGTTCTGTACAGCAGATACTATCGTCTAGTGCTCATGTAACAACCCAGAGTATGGAATGAGTATTGCTTAGTGCTGCACTGTGAATTGTTATGTGCAAACCCTGCACTGATCTTTTTTAACTATGGGCTGTTGACCCCAAGCAACCCAGGAAGAGAAATCATAGTTCATTGTTACGCTGTGAACGTTGGGTTGCCCATGGGTAGCAATCCATTATTAAATGATCTGTAATGACAGCCCAAGCTGAACCCATGTTCAACTCATGGTCTGGGTTGCCGTTATGCATGGACCAGATCTACATGTTGCGGTCTTCCTTGGGGGACAGGAGTGCTCCTTCTGACATAGTTGCCAATCGCAGCATGGCTTCAGGTCCTCTTGACAGGTGATGGCGCTGAGAAAGCATGCTGATCGGCCACCTCCCCACTTACTGCTGCTTTCTTGCACCGTGAGGTCCGTAGTGTTTGCTGAGTATGTGCTATCAAGAGTCGGGGAGGAGGACGGCAATTGTATTCAAGGGACATCCTGCGTGAGGCCACTGATCTATTTAGCCTAGCATTGTCTACCCACCCCTGGCTTCACGGCAGAGACCTTTCCCAGTACTTGCTCCAGCACCTGTGAAGCATACAGGGCTGCTGTGGCCCTTGCCAGCTCCAAGAGGCATCCGGAGGGGATTCCAGGGTTTCCTAATGCAAGATGCAGGATCATTTGTTTGCCTTCCTCTCTTTTTCCTCCTGCTGTGTTTGGGTTATTACAGAGAAAAGTAGTTTTAGTTGAGGAATCAAGCAAGCCACCTTGTGTGGCTCAGGGTTTGCTTTCCACTTGCCAGATCTTTGCACTCATGCTATCATCACTCTACCAGAATTGTGGGGTGGGAGCAAAAATCATGGTTGCTTGGTGCTGAAATCCTGCAGCAAACGCCTTGGAAATGTAAAAGAAACAGATTTTGCTTGGAAACAAGCTGCTCGTTTCCCATGTGCGGCCTCCTCAGTTGTTTGTCACTGCGATTTGGTAGTAATTTGTTCTGTCAGAGTGCTTGGGGCTGCACTAGAACCATTGTACAGGTTGCCCAACTGATATACATTTGTATTAGGTATACCTATATTTGCATATGCAAGTACCTCTGAAGCTAAAATTCTCTTAGTGGATGAGTGCACGTGTTGCAGGAGGGAAGAGGCTTTCCCTCAGATGCGGTAGAAATGTCTCTTCTAAGATATTGGAATGCCTCTTCTAAGGTAGTGCCCACAGTTGTTTTTAAGTACTTGCTCTAGAAACAGACAACTGCCTTGAAAAGCAAGTGACTAAGCTAATCAAGGTCCGTGTCACATTTTTTAAAAAAGCCATTGTTACCTTTATGTCTCACTTCCTTTCCTCTTCGTAAGGGACCTGCAGTGGCTCGCACAGTCCTCCTCTTCCATTCCACCCAACCTCAGAGCAACTCAGGGAAGTCGGCCAGGCTGAGAGTCTCTGACTGGTCCAAAGTCACCCACAGAGCCTTGTGGCTGAGTGGGGACTAGAACCCAGATCTGCAGGGTCCCAGTGCATCTCGCCGACCACCACACCACACTGGCCCTCCAAAAGGCTATGGATCAGTTAACCCCATCATTTGTTCCATTAAACAGAGCCCAACATGAAGGAACAAGGGCTGCAGTGCTTAGTTCATAGCACTATTTAGGTATCTGCCCATGTGTACAAATGATAACACAAGAGGGTTGACCGTTGGTTTTCTCCTGGCAAGTGAAGGTTTTGTTTTCTTTCAGTAGGGAGCGAATGTGTGCAGGGGTGGTTCAGCTTAAGACTCCGCTTGTTATTAATTGGCTCAGGAGTTCACCAGAAGTGGGACATTTATAGGCACAAAGCTCTTGTAATGATCACTTTTGAGCCTTTATCCACTACTTTTGATCTTGGACTTCAGTTATCAGCAGGTTTTTATATGCTAATTATCCTGTGTTTCTGGAAAAATGGTTGAGAAGTGGGCCAATATTAAACAACCCACGATTTATTGAAGGAAAATCAAGCATTTCTATTTGTGAGAAGAAAGGGATACCCCATAAGAAATTGGAAAGAGAGCAAAATGATTTAATACAGCTTGCAATTGACCTGTGGAAGTCACTTTGTTCAACTTATAATTGAGAAACGCCACTTTGTTTATGCAAATCTTGAGCATAGAAAATTAAATCACTTTGAGCATAAATTAATTTTGTTTTAAAAATATCACACTACTCAGCTGCAATTCCATACACACTTTCTTGACCCCATTAAACTCTATAGGACTTACAAGACTAGACATGTGTATGATTGCACTAGCAGGATGCAATTCTGTGCATCCTTACCACAGAGTATTCCCTAGTGAAACCAGGGGGGCTAATTCTGAGCAGACATGGAAAAGATTGCCGTGTCAGCTATAGAAATCCTTGAGCTACAGAATGCTCAAGACTGGCAATCCCTCAGTTACTAAAAGAGTCCCTTTGGAGTAGAGTATCCAACCAGGGTCAGGGTCTCTTGCATCTTCCTCCAAAATCCTTTGACTGTACCAAAGGCAAAGACTGGATAGACCTTCAGCCCAACGCAGTGCGACAACTCCCTTGTGTTTTTAAGGAGAGAAACTATGTTTTCAAAATCATATGTTGTGCTCTAGTGACAACCCTATGTCGTGTTCTAACCCTAACCCTTTTATTTAACCAATATTTGTATGATATTTTTTAAAATTATTATTAGAATTATTTTAATGGAACTTATTTTATGAATTAATTTTATGTATTTCAGTTGTGGTATATCTAATTCATTATTTATTATTACTATTTATTATTGTTTAGGATACAGATGCCATTATTTATTGTTGTAGTTATAGATCGTTGTGAGCCGTCCAGAGACAGAAGTGATTGGATGGCCTAGAAAAATCCTAAATAAATAAATAACCCTCTCCCCCTCCTTCCCAAAGATGTGGGAGGTTTTTTCTATCTGCGTGTGCATTATACTTTATTAATTGCAGCTTAAATTACCCCTTAGCAGGGAAATTATATTCAAGCCTGAAAAACAGATCACACCTTCTTAGTATGGTTCCCTTTTATTAATTAAAAAGCAACAACCTCTTTACAACTTTCTGCCTTCCACTTCAGTGCAATAAATTTCCACCTTGAGGATATAATTTCCTTGTTGTATTCCACACAAGAGTGCCTCTGTTAGATGCAGTGTTGCTGATTATGGGGGCTCCATTCATTGGCTTTTTGCTTTGCAAACAAATGCTTGGAATGCCACGTTCTGAAAAGTGCCGGTTCTGGAGAGGAACTGGGGCCCTTTCCAACATGGTTTGCCAGTTTCAGAGGTGCAGAGCATCTTCTTACTGGCAGACACCTCTAGGAACGCCTGTGGACTGTTGAAGGCATGGAAAGATGCAAAGGTGGACGCGCGTAACAACGTGACCGCACAGAAACGTGCACGGGCGCTTGCTGGCCTGGTGCTGCCACCAGCGTTTTTATAGCTCTCCCGTTGGCTTCACCTAAAGGGAGGCTGACATTTAAAGATTGTACCTAAAGCCCTGATTGACTGAGCTGCTGTTACATGGCTTTATAAAAACATTTCACGCTGGGGAGTGTAAATAGGCTTGTTCTTCATCCTCATATTGAGGTCCCTTTCTAACAGCCCGGTTAAGAGCTTGATCATGCAGAGTGCTAAGCCCCGTGTTTTTGGACTGTTATTTTTTTTATGTACTACTTTAAGGTAAAACCCTTCCCTGCGTTGATGCTTTGGCACAGAGAGGTCTCTGTGGGGTGTAAGGGAGTGCTTTAGCTCTGCCTTTCAGCGCACGTGTATGTACCAAATGCTAGGCCATTATGGGGAATGGGGAGTTCATGTTTACCTCCAGAGCACCTTTCCCAACCAGTCAAGGAATGACCATTTGGAGGGGTGACTAGAGAGGGATGCAGGAAGCTCATGGATCACCATTTCCCCTAATGGCTATGTGCAAGCGCCAACGGGGACGGGGAGGAAAACAGGACACGTGCACTGTATGGCCACCCCTTCCTGCAGAGACACTAAGCACCCCTGAGGCAGGATACTATCCTTAAGGGTGGTGCATGTCGTGCTATAGTATATGTCTTGGCCATAGTCCAATGCAAGGCTTGAAGGCCAGGGGATTAAACACTTTTAACTAGATTGGATTGTGGTGTCGGCATTTTGTTTGTCCTTCCAACAGCCTCTTGAATAAAGTATCAGCTAATTTCATTTTACCAACTGAGGATTAAAGCGGTGAAATGATAAGTGGCATTGCCTAGGCTTCCTGGCACGTCTGTAGCTGGGCTCAAATACAGTTCATTGGGTTGTGCTTTTGGCTTGGGCTTTGCTCCAGAATCAGTTTTCTATCTAGTAAAAGCTATAATGGCTCCCTCTTTTAACCAAGCATTTAGAGCCCCACAGTTCCCTTATATATGTTCCTTAGTGCTTAGGGATGTGTAGGTCTTCACGTGTCTGCTGGCAAAAGACTTTGCAAAGGTTGAACCAGAGCTCAGCTTCCGCCTGGGCTGCTATTTAGTGAGGCAGTCTCCCCTTCTGCAGTTCAGTCCAGATGTGGCTGTGGATGCTTGCAGATTAGGTTTTACAGTGCTATTGTCCTGCCTCCTTATTCACGGAATGATGTTTTTCCTTTTGACCATCCCATGTTTTTCCACTGCTCCATCTCGGTTTTCACTTACATTAATAAAAAATGCATTAAGAAGAGCAAGATCTTGGAACAGTGCACAATGTCTTTGGACTGATAGTGCTGGGAGCCTTCTATCAGGAAGCACCCTGTATTTTGGGGGTATTTATCTGGGCCAACACACTTGTTTTGACATCGTGATTATTTGTATCAATCGTTAAATGGATCTGTATCCTGGAACATGCATACCAAATACATAAAAAGGCTCACACAGCTTTCCCAGGTTAGCATTATCAGGAGTTGCAACAACTATATTTATATATTTTATTGGAATTCTACCTAACTTTCTTCCAAAGGACTGAAGGCAGAGAACAAACTTGGCAGGAGACCGAAGGCAGCCTAAATAGTAAAAGCCATACAGTAGTGCCACCAGAGCGCATCTTAAAACCCCAAAACTTTATGGCACCAAATTCTTTTTGAAACATGCTTACCTGCAGCTACGCTTTTAATAATTGCAGTCGCCTCCAAATAACTGGCCGTCATCTTTCCTGCCATCGGTTCTCTGTCCAATCCTCAGCATAATGAACTGGTCCATCTCCCCTGACCCTCCTTACTGTATTCAGACATGCTGTTTCCCCTGTCCTTAACCCCTCCCCCCACCCATGAGACCCATGCATCCTCTGCAGCTCTGGCCCAGTTCCCCTTCATTCTGCTGCTCCCATCTCCTGGGACATGCTGCTTATTTATGCTCACCTTTTCTCTTCCAACTCCTGTTTTGATCTCTTCTGCAGCCTGCACTCTGCATTTCACTGAAGGCAACCGCACCAAACCACCTGTGGTCTCACTGCCAAATCTGAAGTGCCCCTGCCATTCTCCTTTACTTCTCTGATGTATCAGACATCATCCGTTACCCTCTCCCCTTTGACCATGACTTAGATACCTGGGGCAGTACGCTCAGCTTGTTCTCTTATTTATTTACTAGGTCATGTAGCGTTCCCAGTGGCAAGTTATTTTCCTGCCTCTCTTGAGATTCTTCAGGGATTTATTCTTGGCCCTCTGCTTTCTTTTCCTACACCAGGGGTGCAGAAGCTCAGGCCGGGACATCAAATCTGGCATGCCTGGCATACCAGTCTGATCCTCAGGGGTTCTTCAGGTGGCCATGACCCTTTTCCTAAGCATGGATTGCTTTTGGGTTTAAGCTTCTATGCAGTCTGCCCACCATTCAGGAAGGTTTAAATGCAGGGCATTTAAGCTAGAATATGATGTTATTTTTATATTTTTGGTCCCATCTCCTTGCTTTTAGCCCTGCCCACCACTGAGAAGTGGCCTCTGACAGTGACTTTGAAATAGATTTTCTGTCTTTGGCTAAAAGAAGTTAATCACACCTGCTGTGTTCATTCTACCTTGGTGATCCCTTCACATCCCACGGCTTTAAATACCATCTGTATGTTGACAACACCCATCTCTACCTCTCTACCTCAGGAATTCTTTCCTCTGCCCAGTCCTTTTTCAGACATCTATCTAGATAAATCCATTTGGATGAATCAGCACCTGCTCAAATTCAGTATGTCCAAATCTCTATCTTCCTCTTCTACTGCATCCTCCATATCTGTTGATACTATCTCCACTCAACATGTTGAACAGCGCCCCACTTTTCTCTTATTTTTGCTCCCAGTATTCAGTCCTTTGTCAACTCATATTGTTTCACCCTGTACATCATTGCAGGTCTAATGGCTACATCCAATTACTTAAGTGGAGTTCTCTCTTCCTTCTTCCCCTTTCAGCCCCTTGCAGAACCCCAACTCTGCTCTGGAGGGACCCTTCAGTTCTTCTGGCAGAAGAACACTGTTGGATACACAGTATCCTTCGATATGGCTCTTCCTTTCCATCCCATTGGTGAAGAGTCTCTCATGTTGACTACTACGGCCTTCTCTGTAGCACCTCAACCCTTTTACCTTAATTCAGAAACTCTGAAGGCCAAATAATCTATGTCTTTCCTCACACTGGCCATATGACACACCTCCTGATATCTCTTTCCCCTATTTCCTCCCTGCCCAAGTTACCTGACAGGTGTCTCCTTATCTCTCTGCTCCTACACTCCAAGATATGCCTGGTTGTGATCTTCAGTCCTCCAGTTCCTCTCCTAGAGCTCACTCCTAGAAACAGATGTGTTCCTTCCTTCCTTCCTTCCTTCCTTCCTTCCTTCCTTCCTTCCTTCCTTCCTTGCTCTGCTCTGCTCTGCTCTGCTCTGCTCTGCTCTGCTCTGCTCTGCTCTGCTCTGCTCAAAACCCTCTTTTCTGGAGAAGATTTACTTGAGCTCAGGGTGGTTAGATGGAGTTCCCAAGTGGCTCTGCATCCAACACTGGCCAGACCAGACCAGCTTAGCTTCAGCAAGGTGGCTTTTTTTGTGTTCAGTCCACGTCCTACAATGTAGTCTGTATGGCTAGGGACTAAATCAGGGTGGGCAACTTGTAGCCCTCCAGATGTTTTGCCCTCATCATTGACTATGACAGCTAGGGCTGAAAGGGGTTGTAGGCCAAACATCTGACCTAAATAACCCACTGAAAGAGTTAGCTAATAGTCCGTGTACCCTAGCATGCATGGCAGGTAATTTATCTCTGTGCAAGGCAAAGAGGTTTCCCTATTTCTGCGGATTCAGAGAAATTGAATGATTTCTCTCAGATGCAGGTTGCCACCCTGCCCTCGGAAGTTGTTCTCCAGCACGACAGGAAGTCAGTTTCACAAGCATTACTTATTTAGTCCCAGTGGTAAAGCTGCACTGATTCTTTTCCTAACCCAAATTCCTGGTCCCACCCAGAGTTGTCACCCTCCAAAGGGAAGGAGTTGCTTCTTGAGAAGCTCGATGTCCACATCCAGCCCACTACAGTACTGTTGACTTAATGCATCCGTCCTCTGCATTGTGCAGCAGATGTTGGTCTTGTTGATCTTTTGCACCACGACAGCTCCTGCTTAATATGCCCCTAGAGGAAGCACGGCAAAGCACAGGGTCACGGGGTAAGAACTCTAAATGGAATGAACTCATATAAAGTACTGCAGATTACATCAGAATGTACACTAGACTCTCTTAGGAGCTGATGTGAATACTGACTTGGGAATACCGCTTGAGTCAGACTGTTGGTCATGGATCTTGGCCAAGATCACAAACATTTCTATTAACTTGAAACTACAGAAGAATCCTGCACTGCCGGAGTATTATATTACCCCAGAGACTGACTAAAGAATAGGCTGGCTGCCTTCCTTTCACTATGGAAAGCATGCAGATGCCAAACGCAAATGCCAAAGGGATTCTTATACAATATGCTGGTTCTTTTAGAACAAGCATCTGTGATTGCCAGTACCGTCTCTTACTTCACATCCAAACTTCATGTGTTGGTCTATTCAGGTGTCACTTTCTGGTTAATAGATTTGTGCAAAGCTGGGATAAGATGCATCTCCATATCTTTTGATGGCTAAGGAATTTCTGTGTCTTCACTTTGAAGACATTTGATCAAGGAGATCTGCAGTTTGGGAGTTTCCCATGCCTTGTCCAAGGACTACTTCCATCAGTAAATCTATGCACATCTGTGTTTTCCATTTTGTCCCTGGTGGGAACCCATTATTATGTAAACAATGCAAGGACTTAGCCTCACGTATCAACAGTGTCCATGTGTGGATGTCATTGATTTGGCCTGTCATGTAAATATAACCATGTGAGCCGTCCCGAGGCTATAAGCGTTGGGATGGCATACAAAAACTCTAAACAAACAAACAAACAAACAAACAAACCAGTAGCTTTAGGTCGGATGTAGATTTAACAATGCTGGATCAACCATGCATTACTTCTGCGCCCCCTTCTTCCCACAAAAGCCTCTTCAGCCTCCTGAAAATACTATAAGGAAGACTACAGGACACACGTACCCTATCACATGTGCTGGGGGATTAGCATAATTGCCCTCAGCAGGGATTGTAGTGCTGTGTGAACCCAGCTAGGGTGGCTTGTCGCTGTGGTTAACCCTACAGCAGCCCATGAATTCTGGGTGGCTTGGTAACCACCACAACAAGCCACCCTGGACACATGCAGGCAATACTGCCTAGAGTCATTATGCTAATCCTCCTGGCACATGACCAGCTTACACAGCATGGGTAACAAACAAACCAGGTCAGAGAGTTGGGAGATTCTGCTGAATGGGGTTGAGTTGTGCACAGTGAAAGGAGGATCCTCACATATCAGGCAAAGGGACCTTCTACAGGCAGAACTCTACCTGCTTTGGAAGGGAGATCCTGGCTCCAGCCCTACAAAAGCAACATCTGCAATCTATGAATACAGCAGAACCACCATATCCACTGTCTCAGTTACTGCAGTTTCACTTAAATGATGTTGACTGTCAGCCTTCCACATTCACATGGGTTAGGGGTGCAGGACACCACAAACGTGGAAAAATGGCAAATATCTTTAGAGAAACCCATGTCTGGGAATGCCATGCTCTTTGTCTCAGCACTAGCCAGCCTCACTCACATGTTTTGTCTCTCAGTGCGTGTGAAGACTCAAGAGATATTTGTGGTTTTTCTCTAGACATACTCATGTTTTTTCCACTTTTGCAGGGGTCTTGTGCCCCTAAACCGCCGAATGCAGTGATTGCTATTATCTGCCGTTTCAGGCATCCCCTGGGGGCTTGGAACCCATCCCCATGGAAGTGGGCATTCTGGTGTAATGCTGAATCTGCATTTGTACTGTGGAATCAGTTCTCCAATCCAGAAATGCTCCCTGCAGTGGACTGAAGGTTCTGTTTGTTGCATTTCTCCATGTTGGCATGTTCTGCCATTGAATTCTGCCATTCTCTGTTAAGATGCATCTCTCCTTGAGATGAAAAAGTGTATCTCCGACTCTTCTTTCTTACCCTGTTGTTTTAGTTCAGTTTAGTTTGCTTCGCAGAAGATGTAATTCATATCTACTTGCTTTGTTCCCCCGCCCCACTTCCTTCTTTGTCCAGATTCTGATGGCAGCTTTGGCCAAGACTATGAAGAACGTCATCAATGTGCTTGTCTTGTTGTTCTTGTTAATATTTATCTTTGCAATTTTGGGCCACGGTTTGTACAGAGACCCTGAGAATGGAGACCCTCAGAACTGGGGCACTTTAGCAGCTGCCTTCTTCACTCTCTTCAGCTTAGTAACGGTAACGTACACAAGTGTTTCAGTCCTTGGCTACTTCTGTTAGATAAATTGTGTTAACTAATATTCCTGACTTGGAGCAAGAAGGAAAAATGTTGACGCTTTCAACTAACAGTGACATTAAGTTGGATCGACACCATTTTGGGGGTGCAGCAAGGAGAGACATCAGGAAATGTACTGCAGTCCTGCGTGACTCTAAGAGGACAGGTGTACGTACCTTTGCATTTTAAGCCTTTTCTTCTCGGGGCAGCTGAATAATTTTACACTCTGGACCCATTTATCTACTGAGATGGGGGGAAAGGGAGTTGAGATGGTATTGGTGCATTTTGGTTCATTAGTGATTTAGTAATTTTTTCCCTTCTCCTTGCCTTCCAATCGCTATTGCATGCTTTACAACTGCTTCTACTTTCCTAACAAGCTAGCGCAACAAGCAAACAAGTTGCTTCTAAAGACAGACAGACAGACAGACTCTGACCGTATGCAGGTCCACATTTTGAACTCATAGCTCTATCATAATAGTATGAAAGACCATAAAATTTGCTTCTGTCACCCTCATGCTAAGCCCTGTAGAAAAAAAATGATAATATATTTTTGAGTAAAATAATAATGAAATGTACATCGGTAATTATTTACAGGTTGCCCCAGACCATAAAATATTTTCAAAAGTTAAGCAAGAAAAGGAGGTCATGGAAAGCAGCAGTAGCAGCAGCCCAATAGGTCTCCACTCTGCCTCTAGCAATCCAGACGTTGGCACCAGACTTACTTGCCACTGTTCGTATCACCCACTGCTTGGCTGTGGGCCCCTGAACTTCAGCCCCGTGGCCCTGCCCCAGCTTTCTTGCAATGTCCTCACCATGCCTGGACTGACTCTGGGGGCAACATTGTGGTGACTTTTTATCAGTTGCCTCTGAACCTTTCGGTGTTGATTCTTGTGCACCAACACAAACAGCAGTGCAGGAACCAACAGAGGAGGACGGCTGTTCTCCCGTCTGGTATTCAGGAGTGGGATGCTTCTGATCCTGGAACCAGTTCTGCATCCATCCTGACTAGCAGCCTCTGCCAGACTTGTCCCTGCCTTAATTTGTCTACCGAGGGGTATTGAAGGACAGATGTGAACAGGGAAAAGAAACATCAAAAGAAATACAATGGGACAAGGGAAACAGTATGGATGAAGCCTCAGGTTACAACCTGGTAATCTTTATTATGGTTATGTAAGATCGGTTGTTTTCAGCCTGGAGGTAGGCAATGGTTGGCGCATGTCCGTCTTACAGAGCGAGGCATGTGTTACATTCAGGCGGTGCTTTATATGACTCTTGACTGATTTTTATTTTAGAAATAGTGACTGATCTGATGAATTTTTAGGTTGATGGCTGGACAGACTTGCAGGAGGAACTGGATAACAAACAAATTGTTACAAGCCGGACATTCACAATAGTGTTCATTCTGCTGGGATTTTTTGTGTTTTTCAACATGTTTATTGGAGTTGTCATTATGGAAATTCAGGTAAGTGGCCATTGTATGACAGCAGGAATAATTTTCTCTCTATTCAAGTCTGTTTATTTGGTAACTGCCATGGACCAAGTGTCTAAAAACAAAACAACACCCCAAGATAGAAAAGTTGGAAGTAAAAGTGTGACCTTCTTATCACTGTAGAATTAGAACAATATTTTCTCTTAATATTTCTTCTCATCTAACAAAAGCTCTGGTGGGAACATCCTTCTGAAATAATTTTTGTTGTACTTAGTCTGGTCCAATTTAGACATGTACAAGCACTATGAGTAAAGGGAGCTGGCAAAAACTGAACCATGTCGGTCATTATACTCATCCTGCACTGTTTATACATCTGAATTGAACTACAGCAAGTAGATTAACATTAGTTCAGATTGTCCTTGTCTTTCTGCAAGCAGGAAGGTGATGAGCCATCATGGTGATAATACCAATAGTTCATATGAATGACTTCAAATAAATTTTTGCTTTCACTTCTGCACAGCAATTTATCATATTTATCATACTACTTCGTCATATTGTCGCACACTCTGTTCTGCTGCGCAGAGTGTCTTTCTGGATCCACTATGATCTGTCCGGTAATAATGAATTATAATTAATAGGCTCCTTGATGCAAGGGATCACTCTTTGGATTGGCATTTGGATTGCCAGATAACCCACCCTGTGAAATCAGCTGTGGAACTAATTTGCAGAAAATAAAGTCCCGTTTGCACATAAAGCTGGCAAATCCTCAATGGCTCAAGCCACAGTTTGCTACAGTGTGTGCCCAATGTGTGCTGCTGCCATTTTGAATATATGAGGTTGCTTTGTGATGTGTGGATTAACAATGGGTTAGTTGTGAATTAAACAACTCATAGTTAAGCTAATGGATTGAAGGTGAACTGTGGGCTGTTTAATCCATGACTGGCCCATAGTGTCTGGTTTATCCCTCACAGAACAGCCCCTCATTGGGCTGTTTGGAGGCTGGATATTCAAAATGGCAGTGGCACACAAGCCATGATTTGCCCCACAGTTGCCGCTATATGTGAACATTTGGGGCTGGGGTTTTGGGGCCTTGAATTTAGACAGAGGAAGCAGTTTGGGTCCTGAGGCTTCATTGCTGTTGCTGCTTTAAGACTGGTACTGCCCAGTCACACCCATCTTTGCTGACATCATTGCAGATAAGCAGACATGGCAACCTTTTACCCTAGGCGCACCTAGGGCTGTATGCATCCCTTTCGAAAATGAATGAAAAATGAGACAAATACACCACTCTACTTTCTAGTTTGATTCTACAAACAAACAAAGAAAATCAGAGAAAGACCTGTGAGAAATGAAACCCTTTCCTTGCTACCATCCATTTCTCATACGGAGATTTCTTGTGACTGACAGAAGGCCCTTCATGCGATTGCTTAGCAAATTCATATATACTGTCGCATCCAGGAATCTTCTGTAGGAAGGGATGCCTCGGAGTGTTCTGGAAGTGAGGAGCATTGACCCCAATGCAGAAGCCATGCCTCGGGATGATCGCCACTGCGAGGCCATCCCAGCGCATGCTGGACCACCATCCGTGCATGGTGCAGGAAGGTCTGAGGTGGAGAGTGTGCATTCGGGGCCTCTGCACATGCAGCGACTCCTGCACCATTTGGCTTCTCAATCATGTGGGGGAATTAAACCGATTGAGTAGCGCTGCTTCGGACCACCTCCTTGGAGACCGTTGAGAGATGGCATGAGACGGGGTGGAGGAAGCAGCCCCAGTGATCCTTAGGGCGGGAGGGCAGGTGGTCTCATCTGCCCCTTGCCTGGGAGATTCCATGTGTCTATGTTTACACAATACCTTGGGAAAGGAGCCAAGATGCTTGCTCATCCCCACCTGCACAGGTGGCGGTGCACGGTGTGATTTGTGTAATGACATGAGGGTCAAACTGAGCCAGGGGCAAGGAGGAGGCACTTCCCAAGCCACCCTCAAATCCTTGGCTTCTTCTAGAGTTCTGGGGTGATTTGGAAGCCTGTCCCTGCTGGGCACCTTGGTGGGTTCACATTTATTTATTTATTAAAACATGACAATCCCATCTTATATCCAAGATGAATCTGTAGACAGTTTACAGAAGACAAAAGCCACAACAGCACTTAACAAACATGATCTCCAATATTTAAGCATATACAGGGAAAACCACTCAACCCTTAAAATACTGGGTGAATACAAAGGCACGGCAACCCACCTTTCACGAGGTCAGTCATGCAGCATTTGAGCGGCATGGGTGGGATGCAGAAGAGAGTGAACTGCTGTGGTTTTTTCTCTCTGGTGACTGTGCAAACCTGAGGCTGTGTTGGCGTTATGTGCCTGAGCAGGGCTTGGCCAACCAGCCTGTCTGAAGCGGGAGGCACTGGAGGCACAGAGGATGTCTGCCCCCCATTCATCGCTGCTTCCAAAACAGCGGAGAGCCCTTAGGATGCAAGAAGTGGAGAGGATTTCTGTTTCTGCCAAGACCACTTACTGTCCCTTGTTTTGGTATGCGTAGCATTCAACAGAGCAATATGAGCAGAAGCTGAAAACGGAGAGGAAGGCTGCTCTGCTTGCCAAGAAGCAGGCCATCTTAAAGAGGCAACAAGAAGAATTAAAAGAATTGCTCCTTCAGCAGGTTAGCAATATCTTTCATATTGTTATCATAGCCACATGCTTTTTAAAGTCGAGGCCTGTATTAATTAGCCTCCATGAAGTCCTAGTATTATACAATTTCAAAAATAAACCAAGTTGCGGAGTCTCATTACATTTAAAGCTGAGACTTGTATGGTTCACTTTGCTTAGAAACACAAGAAAGTTTATTTCGGTTTCACTGTGGCTTTTTTCCATGCTGCCAGCTGTGGGGCCGACCCCGGGCCAGACGGAATCTAACTGGTCAATAGAGAGCATTATGCCTGCTTGTGGTGTTGAAACCAGAGATTGCCAAACTCTTTTGGTTGGTTGGAGCCTTTGGAAGTTTGAGCACATTGTGGGTGCTTTCGCAAAGTGGCTGCCATGCACAGCCAGTTATTCCCCAGAAGGCAAACTGGTTAGATTAAACACTAAGTAACTTGCTGAAGAACCTCAGTGCAAGGCACTGTGGGAGGGTTGTCTGAGCTCCAAAATACAGGACTGCTTTTGAAAAGCCCAAATAAAGATGGTGCTGGAGCACGGCCCTTCACTGTGCAGTATGTTAGCCCCCCAGTGGGGGGAAATAGTACAATAGTCCCCCAAAATTTGCGGGGGTTGCGTTCCTAGAGCACCCACAAATTATGAAAAACCGCGAATTTTGAATGTGGTAAAGGTTCATTGCCAGAAGCCTTAGCACTTAGTTGAAAGATGCTGGCGATGGGCACCAAGGTGGTGCGCATGGGGAGCGCGGGCCGGGCCGAGGGTGGGCGCGCGTGTGGCGAGGCAGGGGCCGGGCCGAGGGTGGGCGCGCGTGTGGCAAGGCAGGGGCAGGGGCGGGCGCGCGCAGAGATCGTTTCCTCTGAGAGAGCCCAGACCGATCTCCTTGTGAGCAGGCTGCTCGCAAGGAGATCGGTTTGGACTCCCTTGGAGAAAACAATCTCCTTGCTCACAAGCCGCCGCACAGAAAATTCTGCAAAAGACTGAGGCCGCAAACGCTGAGCCGCGACTTCACGGGGATGTACTGTAATTAAAACAATCTCAAAACATGACATAAAATTAGGGAGAGGGGAAGGAGCTGGGTAGATGCCCAAAGTGGCGTCCTTGGGGTAGATTGATGCTCATAAGTACCCCACTGGGATCCCCGGCTTGAGGCAGAAGGAAAATGGATTATTGCGATGACCTGTCTGCTCCACTGTCCCTTTTTATGTTGTGGTATAGAATGCTGCACCTTTCCTAACAAAAGAGCCCTGGCCTGCTCTGCCTTGGGGTAACTTTCACATCTGCACCTCCTGTACATACATTTGCATTCCCATGTATGGCAGGGTGCCATGGGCCATTTTGAAATTTGGTGGTGCCTTTTTGGTTCCCTTCCAATGGTTTGGAAAGGAAACCAGAGACACGTGGAGGAAACCTGTTGAGAAACATGGCGCTAACCAACTTTTGAGGTCTTTGGGACCCTTCTTCACCACAGCTTGGAAAGTTTTAGCACTGAGGACTGGACAAACCTCCTAAAGTTTTAAAGCTGCTATCCATAAACATCTCACAAAAGCATCTTGAATACATTGCAGAAATTCTGACCTGGGGTGGCTGCTGCTACTTTAGGGAGGAGGGTTTGCCCCTTTCCAGTGTTGGTTATTGACCATTTGCGGGCATTGGTGGGGACAGTCCTTCGTTCCGTTACATCACCATGCGGGTGTTTAAATGGTGTGCCTCTCCTTTCATATCAGAAATCGACTGAATATCAAACTTTTGATGAACTGGTGGAAGACTTTAAAAAAACCCTGCTCCATTCAGATCCCGTGATCTTAGAAGAATTCTGTGCCAGCTTGCCATTCATTGATCTTTATTTGACATCTCTGGACCGCCAAGATGCCACAGTATATAAGTAAGCACCTAACATTTCATAAATAAATAGAATAATGCTTGGAGTGTGCTCCTATCACTTTTAGTGACGGGTGAGCTTCGCCCAGCAGAAATTACAAGTTGTTCGTCAGGTTTTGAACTCCTCTGTCCAGTCTCAGATGAAGTCCCCATTAGTTCAAGTTCTCATTTTGTGTATAGGAAGTGCTGAAGGAGCACAGCTCTTCCGCTTGCCCACCTGCCGGGCTGCACTGCTCCCTTCTTGCCTGAAACCTTGTGTACACGTGCTCCTAGCAGGTGGTTCTTCCTTTGGGAGAAAGAGATAAAGGTGCTACTACAAGCACAAAGCAGGGTTTCGGAAAAGCTCTTTTCTAGCTGAAAGAACCAGGGAAAAGGCATGTGTGCTACACATGTTCTCGCAGTCTGTCTCAATTTAAATAACAAAGTTTGTTGGGTAGTTGTCTAAGACTGGCATGCACATGAGCATAACATTACGAGCTATGTCAAATCTAATTTTGAGTTTTGCCAGCATGATTAATTAAAATACCCATTATACATTCAGTTCTTAACACTGTACTTAAGTCCTGTACTGTGTACCCTAAAGTCCCATGGAAACACTGAAAGAAGTATAGAGCATCGTTCTCCAGGAAAGGAGTTAAGGATTTCAGAACATGGCTGAGGGGTGGTATACCTCTTCCTGGTATGTTTCTCAGAATTAAAGGCTTTCTCTGTATCTAAAGAGAGCACTTTAAGAAAGGTTCTCCCAGAGATACTGTATTTCCAAGTGCAAGATGATCTGGAAGTGGAAAGGAGGATACAGTTCAATCTCACCATCACCCCGTCTATACATATCCAGGTAACTGCACCACACACTTTTTCTAAGTAGGAATCAGCTCTGAGAGAGCAGTTGAAGTGGAGGAAGGAACAGAGTAGATTCCTCTTTAATATCTACTCCTACTTCTTAACCATTTGCACATGTAAAAACAGAGTACAAGAACAGAGTCAGGGTGCATCTGTGGTAAACAGAGAACTTAGGTTACTAAAGGGAAAAAAAATATCTTTCACTCTTGTTAAACCATGTTATAGGATGACCATGTGTCCTCTTCTACAGAGGAGAGCCCTCTGTTTGAAGGATGAAAACCACTGGAAGGGAGAGCTTGGCGTTCCTGGGACAAAAGACTGGGAAAAGCACACAAGTCACTTGGCTATAAATATTTCTATTTAACTTACACTAATTATTTCTAAATTTGTACAACCCAATGCCTTCTTTTGTCCTTCTTTGTGGGTACTATATGTATATGCATACTATATATCTATTGTTACAGATTTGGCCTTTGCAGAGTGCTTTGAAGATACAGTTCTAGTATTTAAGGATGCCAGTCAATGACTTATGACTGATTAATATATTTAAAATAAAGCATATACTAAAAGTAGTTACAGGTGGATTCAGTTTTGGTTTTGTGCTAATTAAAATTAGTGAGGGTGAGAAAAACACAAGTTGCCACCCCTGCAACTCTAGATCAGTACTCCCCATCCTGGTGGCCTGCAAAAGTTTCACATTTCAACTCCCATCAGCTCCAGCCAGCAAAGCCAACAACCAGGGATTCCAGGGCTTGTAGAACAAAACGTTTGGGAAGTTTGGGAAAGGCCACTCTGAGCCCGCTGATGTATTATTCCAGCCTTTTGGAAGCTACAGAGAAGCTTCAGACCAGAGACATGAGTTGTTCTTTCAAAAGTCTGAAGCTCCTCTTAGGGGCTGAAGAAAAGATAAACTCAAGAGTGTGTTGGCAGCTTGTTGAAAAAGGCTTGCTTACCTTTTAGAGAAGTTGTCCCCCAGTAGAGGGCTTGATATTTTGTCTATCCCACACGGAGGCTCTGTGATTTTCTCCAGAAGGCCGCCCCGGGCATAAAAGGGGGTCCCTGCGTCACTGGCACCCTACTGATCGCATCAGAGTGCCTTTATGCCTTAAAGTACAATGAGAAGAGACGGAATAAGTTTGCGTCTTATGTCATTCCAGGCTGCAAGAGCTCTATTACGAAATCGTTGCCACTTTGACAACCCTGCTGCAGGAATCGCAACAAAGGTCTTTACAATCCTTGCAGTCTTTCAGGGCCAAATCTGGGTCATCCATTATTTTGAATAAAAACAAGAGTTTCATTTATTTAAAAGAGTGGAGGTGACTTTGTCCCCGTTTGGAAAAAAGAACTTTCTTATACACTGCTTGAGTACATGAACATCCAACAGAGCTGGGAGTTTACCCTGTTCTTTTCACATTTTGGGAAATGTAAACCTAATTTGACTGCCTCGCTAATGTATCTTCATGTTTGCGGCTGTATCTCTACTGATCTTCATAGGCTTTGGCCCAACGGTTAGATCATCTCTTGTGATTTTTCTTCAAGGCCATGTGGTAGTTGTTAACTGTTAAACCCAGATGGGCTGCAAATTGAAGATGGTGTGCTGTGCACATGGGAGGGTTTTCCTGTTGTTTGCTATGGATCAAGGATAGGTGACTATGCAAAAGCATCCTTCACGCTGCCGTCAAGGGGAACAAAGCCCACAAAGGAGAGCGCGCACGATTGTAACCGCCAGTTCAACGGACACATGCAAACCATCGGCTGTGTCATGAAAGCATTTGGTTCCCTGGCTCCATGCTGCTTCTTAAGCTGCCCCTTAGGTTGTTCTGCACTTGTGCCCAAATGACATAGAAAATGCGCTGCTGCTGCTGCTGCGAATAGCCACATTTTGGGTGCAGGTTGCAGCCATGAGAGTCAGCGATGAATCCTCCATAAAGTGAGACGCAAGTGTCTTGAGATGTAATTTGCTTGCTTACCGTAGCTTCCTCTGAGAGTGTCCTTGGATGTTTTCTAGAACCTTCCCAATAAAGAATGGCAAGGTACCTCCATCCAGTAACACCCCCTCCTCTATTACAGTGCTTATTCTTCAAAAGGGACAATTTGGAATTTCCAGTATCCCTCATCTTTTCATTGTTTCTGATTGCATTCAGGCATATGTTTCAGTTCAACTCCAATGAATCTTCTGAAGGCACTAATGAAGAGCTCATGCTTCATTTATGACAGCTTGTATTGTAAGAGCTTATATCTTCTGATAAAGACTGGAACCCTTTAGCTTTGCTTATACAAGGGAATAAAATCTATTTTATTAGAGGCTAGTGGAAGCACCCCTGCCCCCATCTTAATGCAATGCATATGCAAGGCTAGGAGAGCTTATCTAAGTTCAACGGGACCCTCACCTCACAAATGGAGTATATACAGTATCCTTGCATAGAGTTTGGGCAGGAGTAAGAACATGCTCTCCAGAGCATGCTCTTTTGGATGACATCTCCCATAATCCTTGGCTGGGGCTGATGGGAATTACAGTCCATCTGCTGAGCGCCAAGTTGCCTATCCCTGGGTCAGGACAAAACAGTGGTTGGGGAAAGAACTCATGTCCATGTAATGCGACTTGACTTCCAAGCTATCAGAGGAGACTTGGGGGTGAATCAGCTGAAACAGATGCTTGGAATGCTATTCTTAGTCTGGGCAAGATGGAAGAGATTCTCTGTAGTGATTAAGTTCATTGTTCTGGAGCTCCTAGATGCTGCCCATTCATGGGGAGAATGTATCAAATGTTGAGCCTGTGCCCCCCTTGAATTAACCCAAAGTATGAGAAATGGCAAGGAAACACTCCAGACACCAGTGGATGGAGAAACCTTCAGCTCCTGGAGTATTTTGAGATTTTCACGGATAGAATTTACCAATCCTCTCCCAAGGAAGCAAAAGCAAAGCTCGCAATAGTTGATGCTGAGTCTTCTAAGCTTGCATTGAAGCTTCATATTCATATTACAGCTGTGAAGCACTTTGTGATTATACATAGTGGGCTGGGGTATAATATTACGCAAAGTACCACTTGAAAAATGTTCTCTTTAATAGTAAGTGGTTCGTCTGGATCACTCAATGGCTTTTTAGCAGTAAAATAAATTAGAAACAGACGTGAACAGTATCTAATTCTAGGTTCAGAAATGTTTGAAAAATGATGCCCATAAAGCAAAATTATTGACACTTTCTGACAGAGATATGGGCTAATTTTTTTGTTTAACTTTTAGTTTAACACAGCAAGTTCATTTATCATTCTGCACATACCTTTTGGCGTGCCACTCACTTGGCCAAACTGGGTTTTGCTTTGCACAGCTAAATCATTCTGAGCCTGGGTTGTGCCAACGAACAAAAATTCCTCTCCAAAGACTATCGGCATTGATTTCCTGTTTTATAGGTCATTCTTGTACACTGGAAGATTGTGTGCCATTTATTAGTTACACAAGTGCAGTATGCATTGGACAGAAGTGGCTAAATTTGACTGGGCCATTTAATCCAGCCATTTAGTATATTTGGACTACTTTTAATCATAGTCTTGGATGTACCATATAATTTCAACAGCTTCCACTCAATTTCCTCATTACCTTCTCAAAATGATGGGTCCCAGTTCAGAGATAGAAAGCAGATTGCATTTAATTTTGGTATATTTACATTCTGCCACTTATTTTTATCTTAATCCTGTCTTACTTTTCAAGATGGCTTGCAAGAGGATCCCTCCTACACATGTACCAACTGATAAAAAAGACAACAGCAAAAACACAAGAACATAAACAAAAAAAAGTTAGAGCAGCAGAAACTAAACATCCAAGGAAAGTTTGGACACTAAACATGCACTGAAAAGGCCATGAGCTGTACTAAAAGCTTGTACGAACAACTGCATTTTTAATTGGTATCTAAAGGCCATTTGGGAGGGTGCTGATCAAATAGAAAGGGGATGGTGCTCCACAGCTGAGGTGCTCCCATTGAAAGATCCTGTCTTTGTTGCTACACGTTGGGAGTGTGTCTGAAGTTGGGTGCCCCCTGAACAGACCTTAATGGATTGGTGGGTTATTCTTGCTGCTGCACATGTTGCTTGAAGAGATGCTTGGCAATGCCAGCATTTCATTGATGGTTTCTGTGGGTGCATGCATGGGTGTGTATTTAGGGACTGGGGCCCCCTTACCTCAAGAGAGTTGCTCAGTGGGGGTGGGGGAACATACGATTATCACTTAATGCCTCCTTTTACGTATAAGGGATTTCTCAACATACTTTCCCACCCAGATCATTCTGCCAAAATGTGCTAATAGTGTAATTCTCCAGGGTCTTCCAAGCTGCAAATCTATCTGCAGTTATCTATTTTCTGCCCATTTTCTTTGGGAAGACATTTACAACCGCAAACAGAAGTCCCACATAAAAGTCCAAAAGAGGAATCAATGATACAAGTTCCCACTAAATTTGGTTTTCATGATGTCATTTGTAGTAATTTCATGTTTTATGAAGAACACTTTCTGAGACTTCCGCAGCATAGTGAAAACATATGTAGCTCCAGAAGACAATATGGGACCATTTTCTTGGAGAGAGTATATCAAAACCTCTTCTTTTTCTTTTAAACTTTGACAGTTATATAGACCACATTTCAGCAAAACAAAGAAAGCATAGAACTTCTTACCTTAATGGTGACCTTGCTTCGTGTTGAACACTAAATTCTGTCGGAAATAATTTAATACTGTCTGAAATATCCATATGCTCTGAAACAATAAGCAAAGCACACATTGAATAGAAAATATGATTAAATATGATGCATCTGCAATAGTGTTATTATAGGGCATGGCGTTAGATTTTATATTGCCTAGTCCTATGTCTTGCAATGTGTTTTAGCTGTAGTTGTCACTTGGTTTTGGGGTGCATCAAAATGGATATTGGAGGATGAGGATGGAATTTGTCAGTGGCACTCAGAAGTACCTCACTTCAGAGGATTGTGCCTTGTTCTGCCCTTCCTTAAAACACAGTTGGATAAGAAGACCAAGAACCACCAGCTGGTGGCCCATTGACCAATTTCCAGTGGATCACCTGGAAGCAGCCAGTTGCAGAATTCCTGGCCAAGATGGTGCACTTGTGCAAACCCAGCAAGGCTGCCATCTCTTAAGCAAGCCAGAGTGCGTGAGGAAGGGGAAGATGGTGTTTCTTACATTCATTGGTGAACCCGTCGATCCTGCTGAAACAGAAGGCATCTCCTCTGAATCAAGCCCAAAATTATGTAACCGTGTACCAATTCTTCACTTGAATCTGTTCAGATCTTACTGGTTTTCTTTGTCATTCTGATGTTTAGAATAGTGTGATCGAATTTAAACTGTGATGGGAAACTAAATGACATTTGGTTCTGTAGTCATGTTGCAGTTATGGCCTTGTTCAGAAAAGACATAACTAGAGCAGCAAGAAATTTTTAACCGAGCAGGTCCTCCTGCCAGGGGACTGCAAAAGGCCTATAGGTGAGTTCTTTGCAAAAGCTTGAGCACCCTGTAACCTGAGCTTAAGTGTGCATGAGAAAATTTTGCACCGGCCAGTCAACTCTGGCTGTTTTGCAAGGGCACCACGTTGTCATCTAGGACCAGGGCATTCACATTTTGAACAGTTAACCTAAGAGGATTCTGAGTTTCACATGCAACTTAAGGAGACTTACCTAGCCAGACCAACACATGCATGAATCTTCATTATTAAATATATGGGGCAGTATGCTGACGGAGAAAATTGGCCTGCATTAATATCTCAAAGGCCCTGAAAATAATAACCAAAACCTCAGAATGCAATCCTCTGAGTTTGTTAGGGCCTGAAGTTTATTTTAATTCATTATTTCTACATTTGCCTTACACTATAGTAAGGCTGGAAGACAGATCTGAAGAGAACTACTTCCATGTTTCTCAGTGTGTGAAATTTGTCTTGAAGGTGGAACATTCAGTCCCCCTGTGACACACACACCAACCTCGAGGGTGACTTCCCTCCATATATGTGGAGGATAACTTACGAAAAGCGTTGGTCTGTGGTCTATGCCAGAGTTTTTGCTGCTTGACGTGGAATAGCAAATGCTGCCCACCGCTCTCCAGGGCATGGCACGCACACAACCCAAGTCTGACCAAGTTGTTATGGACCTAAGACAACAAATCCGGGGGGGGGGGGCAAAAATAATACACCAAAAAATAAGTTAAATAATTAAAAATGGCAGGCACCTACTCTGCCTAATGGTTGAGCTGACCCTGCATATCAACAGTTCAGAATCCATGAGGATTTTGGGAGATGTATGGAATCATAAGAGCTGGGAGGGCTTTGCAGGGTATCTATTCCAACCCTGTTTGAAGCAGGAAATCCAGAGCTAGAACAAGAGGTGTCCTCAGAAGCCAGTTGACTTGCCCACTTCTGGTGTCCCCACTGAATAACGCAAGAAGAATGGCTCTTTTGGTGGCGGTCCCCACCTGTGGAATGTGCCCCCTAGGTCATGGTGTCTCAGGGCTTCTGTACACAAGACCTCTATTGTGTGCTTATGATCCCTCATTTACTGAAGTTAGTGGGTCTTTTTTGCTGTCCTCTCCTTTGTTTTTGAGCCATTTTTGTGGGTGGTTTTTAGAGAAAGGAAAGTCATGCATTAAAATTCAAACTGAAACCAAAATACTCCTGTAGAGTTGCAATTCAGCTCTTCTGCAGCTATACCACAGCGCCACCTTGTGGTTTCTTCATAGAATATATAAAAAGACAGAGCTATAGCCTGGAAAATAAAATCAGTGCAAAGAACACATTTTACCTCCAGCAATGAAAACAGAAGAAGAAACCTAAATAACGTTGCAAGTTAAGCCTTTGTAAAGAAAATCCCTAAACTATGGTCTTTTTGGTGCCGAACAGAAGAAACTGTTCATTCTTCCAGTCCTTTTACTCTTTCAATTTTAAAGATGCGCTTGTGTTTTGCAGCTATGTACCCTGCATTAGTCCTCTGCTGTAGGCTTTGCTTTGGTCTGGTTTTATGGCTGCTTTAATCAGCTTTAGATTTTACATTATGTGTTGCATCCAATGTTAATCTAACAGGCGTCCCATTCATTCCAGTGGTTCTGTTCTAAGGAGGGCTGACATTGCTTATAGCCCATTATTTTATCATATTTGGATATTTTAAGGGTTTTCCTTGTGACCCACCCAGAAGGCATTGGTGGTATAGAAATGAAACAAATGACTAGCCAGACCTGACATAATACTTTGATATACTCCTTTGCACATACTCTGGATCAAGGGCAGCTGGAAACTGGGAGATGGGGAAGGAGAACCAGCACCTATTTATTTCCAACTGGCAAAATATTAACTCCCTGCCCCCCACTGGTAGTTGTATGGCCATCTGTTAATAAGCCTTTGTGCACACCTTGATCAGAAGACTCAGAACCAGTTTTACTAGTCTATTGCACAGCAGGTTCCTGTGCTTATAAAGCCACTCCTTAATTACTTCCAAAGTTACTTAGCAAAGGTAACATTGCTTTTGTCAGTCTGCTCTCCATACCTTTTGGTGTGAAGATGCAATGTCTTCAGAATTATATATACAATCCCTTGCTATGCAGACAAGTGGTGTGAAACCACTTTCTTAGCCCAATGAGTCTCTCTCTCCCTCTCTCCCTCTCTCTCGTTTAAAATTATGCATTTACCCATTCTGAGCTCCTAGGGAGATCAGCGAATTTTCAACTGTACAAGCAGAGAGGTTCACCAAAGCTGTTTTTGCTTGATACCTTTCCTGGGCATCAGATCCATGCAACATATCCAATGCCTCCAATAATATGTTGGCTCCCTGCCTATGTGTCAGGCAGAAAAGGTCATAGTGAAGGCAATGTGGACCTCGTCAATCTCAGGAAGCTGCATTTTCACTGTGGGTGTTTTTTTGCTTTCACAAAGGTGGGGGAGGCCTTGTGTGTCATCATCGGACCCCCCCCCCCAGGGGTTTGGTGAGGAGAACCAAAGAGGCTGATGCCCCTCTCGTTTCACTGAGGTTCAGCGTTCCCTCATACAAAGACAGCAAATTGCCCTTGAGGGGACCGCGTTTGAAATAACCAGGAGTTAGTAGGCTTGCTTTCAATACCGCTTATGCTCCATACAGCTGCAACCTTACTTTGGCTCAGTGGTGTCTGCCCTGCCTCCTTTCTTGGGCAAATGGACCAATGTAGATTTGTTCACACACTCTAATGGTAACTATTTAGTAGGTATCTGTTTTCTCAGTCCAGGCTGGTGATACATATGGAATTTTTACCTAATGGTGGAACTTAACATAGACTTGTGTCATGTTATCTGGCTTTTATATACTTCAAGTTCAGAAGAAAGCATAAATGGGAAGGGGGGACCTCTTGCGGGGAGGGGGTGTCTTTCTCCACTCCAGAGTCTTCTGGTTCAGCAGAGGTTGCTCTTCTGGACTCCCTATCAGGACTGTGTCATAAGAGCCAACAGCTGCAGAACTGGGCAAGGGCCCTTTAAGAGCACACACAGTTCCTCAAAGGAGTGGAGCCAAAGCAAGACCATCTTTCACAAGGCCTTTGCATCTTGCTGATGCAACAGCCCTCTTGGTGTGGGTGGGAATGCGCCATTCACTGCTCTGCCCAAAGTCTTGGCAGCACCTGCTGTATTGGACAAGACCCCGATGCACCAGGTGATGCTGCACCATCCCAGAAAATGCCCTGGGCACAATCAGCCCCCCTGGGAGGCTCGAGCCATCACCAGCCAGATCAGACTGGTGGAAGAAACATGATACGTAACCATGTGGTGCAAACCTGAAAGTTTGGACATATTCATATCTGGGGAGAGAAATTCAGGGGAATAAATAACAAGGAATCATAAAAATGTGTGAACTGTGTGGAGAGAGATGCATTATTATCCATTTTTAATTGACTATGTTTTCTCAGCAGCCACGTCTGGGTGGCAGATGTTTTTCAGTGATTTTTGATGGCTGGAGACCACAGGACTGGACTGCTGGGGCTTCAGGCATAACTTGTTTTCAATTGGGAATATTTGGGATGTTTATTTGTGAAGAAGCTGGTATCACAAAACCTGAGAATCTGTCTTTAAAATGAAGCTGCCATTAAGAGTCTGTGTCCTTTTAGCTTCCTCCTGTTCGAGGCGGTAGGGAACATGTGAAACAAGCTCTTCTGAGCTGAGTATTTCAAAGATGCTGCCACTGAGTTCCCCATGTCCCCAGTTTCTCCATGGAAGGGATTCTGCCACATTACAGACCCCTTATTAATGAGAAACAAATGTGTCCCCCCCACCCCGCACCCTGTCCCACGTGCGGCAGGGAGTAACTCTCTGCCACTCCAGGGAGTAAAACAGTTCCCACAGATTTTCAGCACCAAGCCGTTTCCATTCCTCACAGCTGAGAGCTTTTTAATTCCGCTTGCTTATGCTCGGAGGGAGCTTCCAGCAGTGGTGTCAGGTGTCTGTGCACATCTGCCACCTGGTTTCATTAATGGGCCTGTGTGTGAACGGAGTGACAGGTGTTACCTGTGCTCTTGCTGATGTCAGTTCCTGGGGCATCCTGTGTTTCCTTTGGAGGCCTCCTTTCAAAACTATTACTCTACTTAGTGTCAAAGATCAATTGATACTCTAGTCAAAGGGAATATTTAAAAATAAATATGTCTGAACACTGATAGTCTTTAAGACATCTCCATTCTTTCCAATGGTCCGTGCTATGTCAGTTTTACATGGCAGATTATGTAGCTGACTGAAGACTTTGTGGCATTAATGGTTCTTAAATGTCATGTTGGGTTACTGTCAGACGTCTGAGCCAACTGAAATCAGCTTGTTGCTAATCTCTGCTTACAAAGTGAATGAAAAATTACCAGGCCTTTTTTTAATTGCCAAAGGGAGTAGTAGGGGAAGCAATTTGTAAAATATTCACTTAAAAGGAAATAAAATCCATCACAGGTTTTACAAAATAGAAAGAATTATCAGCAGTCTGGCAATACTAGGTTAGCTTCAGCACATTCACAGACCCTCTGCAGGTGTTACTGAAACTAGTTTGGCTCACCTGTGTGCAGGAGCAAGGGCCATGCCAAGTAGCTCTGCCTTCCGCCGGGAGCCCAGTGCCTTGAATCCCCACCCCGGGCAGCCAGTCCAGAAGAATGCCAGATCCAAAGCCACCAAAGGGTCCGAAGGAAGTAGCAGGGGCACAGTCCCCCTGTTGTTCTCCTGCATAGGTTGTCTACCAGTGCAGCCAAGCCTATGTCAGTGCCAAAGGTAAGTCAACAACAGAGTGGTCATCACTGCCATCCAAGTATGCCTGGAGTTGTCTTTCAATCACATCAGAAATATACCTTCCGACTTTCTGGTTATATTAATGATGGTAACAATTTCTTATTCAATCACTGTGGAGATCAGGCTGGACAATTATTCTGGACAATTATTGCCATGAACAACAAAATTAAAACAAAGGTTCTAAGCCACAGGTGCTTTTTTTTTTTTTTGGTAAGATCCTGAAATAGTCCCAGCAGGGCAAGAGAACTGTTGGTTGTTCAGATTTGAGAAGCACTTAAGCAATTTTACTTTCAGAGGATGTACTTCCAGACTTGCTCCACACAGAAAGAATTCATAATCCACGCTGACTTCGAGCTTACCCAGGACTGCTGGGGGAACCTCCAGCTAGTTCATCCCTTGTATTTGTATCACTGTGGCTTTCACGCGTGGAAGCTTGGGGGGAACGAAGACAGAGGTCCAGACATTTTACTAACCTCATGTTGGGTGAAAGACAGCGGCTTTACAGAGAGAAAGAACACCTGAAAAGATGAGGAATAGTTGATCACTTTAACTCTTTGTATTGTTGCTAGGTTTCATTTCGCTTTTTATTTTATACTGCAGTCCAAACATGTACAACATTTATGTTACATCTGATATTGCATTTGACAGTTTTAATTGTTGTGAACTACCCAGAGAGCATTGACTATAGGGGAGAATAGAAGTGTAATGCGTACATGAATACATATGTGTCTGCAATATTGCTGAGCTGCGGACAGGAATGGCAGCTGTTCAATGAATGGGCAACGGCAAGCAAACAGGGTCGTTCTAGGGCCAATGCAGCCTGCCCAGAGAGCTATTAGGGGCACCTCGCTCATCATGTTCTAGAGGCAGAGAAGGTCTGACTGGTCGTGGTCCAAATCACTCCCTGAAATAGGCAGGCGGCTCCCAAAAGCCGGGCTGAGATGGGACGGAGGGCAGAGCGAGAGGGTCCCTGTGTGGAATGCGCAGCACAAGCGCTGGCCGGCCTGGGAATGCTCATGTGTAATTGAGCTGGCTAGAGGTTAAATGTCCTCGAATGTCCCCTGGGCCTGCTGTCAGTCACCGTGCAGGCTGCGTGTGGCCGCTGGCAAGCTCTCCCCTCTCCTCAGGCGTGGAGCGCAAGGCACTGGCCTCACCTGGTGTGGGAGCTGGTGGGACCGGCCATCTGTCCACTTGTTTATGGGTTATCCCGAGTGGAACATTTCTGGCTCAAGGGCTGCCCAGGCCTTGATCTGTTTTACCTGATGACATGCATCCATCACCGGAGGTGAGAGAGAGAGGCGTTGTAACTGTAATGCACATGTAAGTGACACACACACACACGTGCACACACACACACCAGTGTGAGAGAGCAAGGCCTTATATGCAAGAACAGATGGTTAGGGCTCTGGTGTGAAGGAAGGCATAATCTTCTGGAATGGCTTGTGTGCCAAATGGTGGAGTTGCAAAAAATGCGAAGAGTGTAATTATTACATTTATTTTCACCTTTCCTCCAAAGAGCCCAACCAACTTCTATGACACACCTCCTCTTCTCCATTTGATCCTCACTGAGAAATAAGTTAGGCTGAGATATGGTGCCTGGCCCAAAGTCAGCCGGTGAGTTTCATGGCTAAGTGGAGACTCAGCAGTTCTCCTGAATCCCAGGGTCAAAGTACGCCACACTGGTTGCTCATGGACCAGTGGGCTTGGGCAAAAGGGCATGATCATAGCCAGCCAGTTTGCGACATGTCCTGAAGGCATCTTTGGGGAATAATAGCTTTCTCAGCACAACCTCGGAGCCAGAAGGGAGTTAAAACACTGTCAGGTTTGCTTGCATTTGTTTATCAAGAGATGGAAGAAGCCCCACTTTCCTGTGACTCCAGCCTGAGGGAGGTCCCAAAGTTCAGGCCATGAGCAGCTGACTTTCAGCCTTTGGTTTTTGCTTTAGTCCTACTGAGTTACAACCCCCTAGAAGCTTCACTCTCGTTTAGTCTTTTGCAGGGCTCAGACTGAACAGAGCTCTGAGGAAACAGTTTCCCTTGTTAAAGTAAAGGCAGTAGTTTAATACGTACCAGGAGAGGATAGCGAGTTCTCTTGTTAAATGTTTACCAATCAAATCCTGATGAGGACTTGCTTAGGGTAAATCACCTTTAAGCAGTTGCCTGACATTCTTGGCCATTGTTCTGGTCGGGCAGCAGACCAATTATCAAAGCTGGAGGTGAGTGCAGGATGAACATGCTTTGCCTCTCAGTAACTACGAATTTAAAACTGGAGAATGGTGCTGGATACAGAAGGCATTTTCAGTGCATCAGCAGGGATATTTATAGTGCTTTGTTTTGGAAGACTTGCCTGTTGGTGTCAGCCTACCAGCTTCTCGAGGAGCATTAACATCTGGATCATTGGCTAAACTTGTAAAATTGATAGCCAGATTAGAGAAGGCCTGGCCTCAGGCAAGAGTGTTGCATGGGGTGACCTTCAGTTCCCTTCCAAAATATGAAGGGTTGATATGTATGACGAAGGTTCTTTTTAATGACAGGTGCTGAATGTACAGAGGAAAAGAAATGTCCCTTCTTTCCCTGGTTTTGGATGTCCCTTTATTAAGCAATAATTGTGCAAGATATTGCCATACTCAAGAGATCAAAAGCTGCAAAATATCCACAAATATTATGGTATCTTTTAAGTGTTTCTGCAGTGTTAAAATGTTGAGGTAGTGGGAGTGATGCAGTGGGATTTGAAAAATGGAATATTAATAGAAATGAAGGCTGTGTGGTCCTATATGATGAATTATGGTACCTTTCAAGCACCTCTGTCTATCTTATTATGTTGGCCAAGAAATCCCCATGCATCTGCAGCAGACCCCTGTGGGTTGCAGGGAATTGGGACATTTACCTGGCTCTGTGGTTCACACAGTTTACTGACCAAATCTGCTGGGCTTCAGCATTATTCTAAAAGACCTGAATGTATCGTTTAGTGCCAGACTGCTAAAATGGAGCCTGCTATCTCCAGGGGAACATTGTCTGCTCTTGCTTCTCATTTGAGGAACCACAGACAAGCTTCTGAGGAATACGAAGGTTCCACAAAACAAAGTTGAATTAGAACAGCAAAGACTTTGTTAAAGGCACTCAGAATTCCAGTTGGGGAGCCACACCTTTGTCTCTTTCAGAGGCTAAATAGGGGAATCTGTAGAATAATCAGAATAATCATCAGTGGAGTGGAGTCGGTATAATTTATGGTTAATTTATTACTGCTGCATGCATGTGTGTGCATTTGCATTTTGGACATATGCATCTCCTCATGCGAAAAATATATCCAGCTCCCCTCATGGTTCCTGGATGGCAGCAGTCTTCTGAAATATTTTGTTACCAGCTGCTTTCTTATCTGTGGGCTGGGAATCTGCTTTTATAACTTCTGGAATAGATTTATACTACTCCATCAGGCTGACCATGAAAATAATCCAGAATTTCTTTTGGTTCAAAATATTATAGTAAGTAGTGCTGGAAGACTGAAATTTTTACTCAGTCTGGCTTTGGCAGAAATTTGTGCATATCGATAGGAATGTTGACTAAATGGAATCTTTTTTCCCCTTCTAAATCCTCAGTCCAAGTCTGTGATTCGCTTTCATGGGGGGAAAAATACACATTTTCTCCTAATCTGAGCAGTCCAAAGGAAGGATGAATGTAAATGTATGCAGTATGAAGGAAAACTGCTTGCTCTTGTCAAAAACAACCCAGTTGAAAGGAGTTTGGTAGCTGGCATTTGAAAGTCTCTTAGCTGGCACTTCATCAGGGCGTCTTGCTTTTTCTTAGGTACTAGAGGTTTACAGTTATATAAAACTTAATGAATCAGTCGACTTTAGATTTCCTTCCTTATACATATGGCTTCAATTAACGTCCATGTTTGCTTATTTAAGTGTTTTCATTAAATTGCTTTACTGTATTTTCCCCTGCAACTGAAAGGGAGCAAGGCAGACTCTTACGCCTTCTGTCAGCATCCTTCTCTAGCAGCCCTCTTCTTTTGTTCCAGGTCTTTTCCGCATAAAAGATCCTTCTCTCCCCACCTTTTATGGTGAGCTGCGTCCCGTGCATTTATTGCATTCTCAGATGCTCGCTTTCCTTTTCTTCCCTCCGCCAGCCCAGGCCCTACAACTTCTGCGAAGCTCAGAGTGCCCCTTTACTGCGGCCCGTAGGTAATCTTTTCTTTGCTGCTGGTATGTGCATTGAGTCCTTCTACCTAGCTGCAGCCTTAAAACTGCACGAGATGGCCGTGTAGCACCGACACAGGCAAATGAGCAAGACCATTGCAAGTTTCTATGGAGGCTTAGCAACACGTCTTCAATCCAGCAATAACTCAGGCACGTACTGGCTGGAGAATGCGAGGAGTTGCGGGGTATTTTTCTGTCTAAACATGCATAGGATTACACTCCTAGTCTGCTCATTTCTAATCAGCAAGTCAAGATGCAAAGAGAAAGGGGATGGGGAACCAAAAGGGGGATTGAGGCACCAGTTCTAGCATTCTAGATGGAAGAAGCACTGGAGGAGGTACTTCTAGGAGCCCCCACGGTGTCCTGTCCCCAAATAACACCTTTTCTCTTAGAATGCAAAGGCAGCTTTTTATTACCATAAGAAGATCGGATTAAGGGTGCTGCTGGCTCAGGCTGAGCGATCATCTAGTCCGTCTTGCCGTTTACACAGTGGCCAAGCAGCTGCCCACAGAATCTGGAAAGCCGAAGGGCAGGGACACCCACCTGGTCAAGTCGCCCAGGCACTGGTGCCCACAAGCACACTGGGTCCGACCAGGGAGACTAGTAGCCTGGACAGCCTTCTCCTCCATGAATTTGTCCAATCCCCTTTTGAAGCCCTTTCAAAGTGGTGGCCATCCCTTCATCTTGTGGAAATGAGTTCCACAGTTTAACTAGGCACTGTGTGAAGAAGTCCTTCCTTTATCTGCCCTGAATTTCCACCATTCCGCATCACCGAAAGACCCCAGGTTCTAGCCTTATGAGAGAGGAAGAAAAATGTCTCCCGCTCTTCTTTCTCCACACCACACATAATTCTGAATGCCTCTTTCATGCCCCCCTTTACCATCATTTTTCTAAGCTGTTGTAACCTTACCTGATAGGGAGTTGCCCCAACAACTCATTTTAGTGGTGCTTTTCGCACTTTTCCCAACTCTGCAATACCCATTTTGAGGTGTGGCTATCAGAACTGTACTCAGTATTCTCTGCTGTATGGTTGCACCTTAGATTATTATAAGGGCAGTGTGATGTTGGCAGTTATATGTTCCACTCCTTCCCTAACTATGCCTACCATGGAGTTTGCCTTTCCGCAGTACCCGTGCACAAATCCGCATCTTCACTGATCTGCTGGCCACAGCCCCAAGGACCCTTTTGGTCACTGCTAGCTCAGATCCCAAGAGCTTCTACCTGAGCTAGTGGGGTTTTTTGCCCCAACGCACATCCCTTTATACTTGTTTGCACCGAACTGCATTTGCCATTTTGATACTCATGCTCTCAGTCTGGAGACATCTTCTTGGAGCTCCTCACAATACCTTCTGGTTTCAACCAAACCTGGTCACTTCACTGCTCATTCCTGTGTCTGGATCATTTATGAATAAGTTGAAAACCAATGGTCCTAATACAGATTCTTGCAGAAAGCTACTGTTAATGTCTCTCTATTTGGCGAAATTAGCATTTATCCCCACTCTCTTCCTTCTATTCTTTGATCAGTTGCTGATCCATAAGAGGGCCTCCCCTCTTATCCCATGGTTGGCTGGGAACGCTGGGATGTGTAGGACTGTTGTAGGGATTGCACACTACAACCCACACAAACAGACCAAGCCATGACTTGGTAGCCTTTGAACACCATGGAAAGTATGAGCACTTCTGCGAGGTGATGTCAGAGTGATGTGTGGGGAAATGAACAACACCTTCTGGCACTTAGCAATTGTCCCACATGATGTGGCTGATGGATGACCATCTGGGCTGTGGAGCCACTTAAAAAAGCAGAACAGGGTATGGCATGTCAGCGTGGCAAAATTTCAACAGCTTGAGGAAAGCCACATTCACTCCCTCATTTGGGGCTCCCTGGATGGCCTTGGACAAGGCACTACTTTTAAGCTCAACATATCCACAAGGCTGAGACTGTACTGCAATCTACAGCAGCCTTCCCCAGATGTTTTGGACTTCAGTACCCAGCAGCCTCAGACACCAGGATAGGGAAAGCTGCTGTTGAGGATGATTTCCATTTTCTCATTGACCCTATTATTCCAAAAGTTACAAGTTCTGTTGTGCGGCCTGGATTGACTTTCTGTGAGAGGTGTAAGGCATGGAAGAGGAAAAGTTCAGGTTTCTTTCATCGCTCCAGTGCTTTGGCATCTGCCCTTCCTGACTTCTTCTAACCATGGAGCCATTAAAGCATTGTGTCCCCTTTGGGTTAACCATCTTTAAAACCCCATCTGCCTACACTAAGAGGATTTGATGTTTTATTCCAAGTGCTTATTTAATCCTCATATTTTCCAAGAAACGCTTGCAAATGTGACTTCAGGGCTCTCTAAAATTGTAAAAACTACAAGGTATATCTGAAGGGGAGAAAAAAGAGTTTATTAGATTTGAAAAGTCTCTGTACTGCAGTAACGACTCTCATGATATTTGAAGGCCTGAGTCAGGATTTTTTAAACACTTGGTGTTAACAGTGCCCCTGGACTCACAAAATCTGCTCAGATGCCCCCTTTTGTATGGGCTACAAGGTTTTGTCTGTGTTGTTTGTGATGCAGCCGAGGGAGAGGTTGGAGCGGAGTGCTCCCTTCGATGTGGTCAGGAGGATAGCCAAGAGGCAGGTTTTGTGCTGTTCCAAGCATTGCTGGGGGCTGCCCTCAGTTCAAAATCTAGGAAGTCTCTAATGTTAGAGTCTGTGTAGCCCATGTTCTCATGCCCTGGAAGTAGTGATCCAAAGTACAGAACAGGCATTGGAAGTCCATTTAGCAGGCTTTACTAAATCATTGGATATAAGCTGACACTTTGATCTTGTAACGCCTTCCAGGTACGTGAGCTTCAGGACACATGTGGGGCTCCATGCCCCAATGAATGGTTCTCCATGGGGCCAGTCTGACTTCATATTTCCTGCTGTGTGTAGACTGTTGCTCTCCTTTGCAATGAATGGGAATCGGTGCACATGGATTGTTCCTTGTGATCAAACCAAGTTATGATAATTTAGGGAGAACTGTATCACAACTCTTGTGTTGTGTACATAAAAACTACACCTCAGAGATGAACTCAGAAAATGGTTTTAGGCAAAACATGGTCATTTTAGTTTCGGCCAGGCCTGGGACCCAACAATACTAGCTTGCCTTACAGGATCATTGCAAGGATTATTGAGATAACATATGTGAAGCTCTTTGAACACTTAGGAAAAGTACTATAAAAATACTAAGCAGTAATTTATAACTCAAATTACTAAAGCTTTAAACATGTTTTTAAAATGTCTTCCCTTTTGCTATCTTTTTCTGAGGACTTCAGCCTCGATTCCTTGCCTCAGTCACTTCACCTACACAATGCTCGTTAAACAAACAAGTCAGCCTTCGCCAATTAAAAAAAACTTGGACTAAGTTCATCACCCCTCCACAATCAAGGAATGCTCCTTTCCTTATCTCACCTGTCCTTCAGATTAAGTCTTAGTGCTGCCATCCTGACTTTCATGGAGTCCCCCTGCTCTTTGTTCATGCGTAGATCCGACTGATTGCTTTGAGACAATGGTGCATTTCACAGAGTCACCTTCAATCCGGAGCTGATAATGGTCAGAGCACACAATCTGCAGGCAGTTTCTCTTTCTTTTTTCATTGCAATGGCAATCATGGAGTTTTGGGCTTGATATAATAAGAAAATAATAGCCCCATTTCCACATTGTAGACATATTACTAAAACTAACATGTCATCATTTGCGGTTCCCCAAATGTTGTGAAGGAACTACAGGCATGGAGGAAATCGCTTCCAGGTGTGTGATGTTGTGAGTCTGGGCCAAGAGACACATTACACTTTCAGTGGGGATTCCACTAAAAATATCAGCACCCCTCCCGTGTGGGGGAATCCTTACCTTCAGCCACAGAATAACAGCATCTGCTAGATGGATGGCTTGGTCTCATCATCCTCTGAATCCCTGCCCCTCTGCCAGTGGCCATGAGGAATGCAGTGAGGAGAAGCAAAGCAGGGCTGCTTGAGGATTTCATTCTGGTTCATCTCAGACTCAGGTTTGTCCTGCTCACAATTCTGAATGCAAACATGGACACACGTGCTTGATTTGAACAAAGCTCACACTTTCTTCAACCTGCATTTGCAGCTAAAAAGGGAGCATTTTCACACTTCATTCTGTGCAGGAAAAGTTTACATTTGGGCACACACTTTTTAAAAATCGCACTTCCTGCTTTTCAAACGTCCGTTTCTCCTCTTAGAACAAAATGGAAACCACAGCACCAGAAAACATGGGTAACCAAGGGATCCCAGCATCAAGCTGAAGTCTGAAGAATCTCGGCATTCACAAAATGCCTTCTTTGCTCATCGCTAACCCTAACCCAAGACATAATGGGATGACAACTGTCCAGGCTTTAAATCTAGACGGTTAAAGAAAATATTGACAGAGCAGCTTTCAATAGAGCACTATGCTGTATTGAATACAGTGGCACTGTGAGTGACAACCACAAGTGGCACCTGAGGATGAGAGACCCGGCTGTAGTTAGTGGGAGTCTCGGGACTTTGGACCTCTTTGTATTGGCACCTCACCCAGACAAGGTCTGGCCGCTGGAGCAAAATGGAGGCATTGTGTCCCTTCGGACCCAGAGGATGCCTTCCAGGCTCGACCCTCTTCCTGAAAAGTGGAGAGCCTCATATGAGTGTTCCTCTGGCTACTGCCTCCCATGGACTTGCTTCTTCTGCTGCTCTGAGCTGCCCAGAGAGCTTTGGTTATTGGGCACTATAGGAATGGAATGAAGTCGTAAAGCCACCTCTTCCCAAAGGGCGCATCGGCTCAGTGAGGCACACTATTTACTCATTCTGTTCTCTCCAAATCATCTTTTTCAGCCCAGGTCTACCTGAGAAGCCCCAGGATGGAGGAGGACAAGCTCTTCCTCTGACAGCTCCATGCTCAAGCGCAGTGACTTCTGCCTCCTCCACAGCACAGAGCAAGGCTGAAAGCCACCACCATTTTCCCCAGCAGTTAAAGATTTTCCTTAGCTTTGTTGATGTGCTCCATGGAGCCCTGGTGCTGTGTTCTCCTTGAACCATCTTTTCTAGGTTGTTTTGCTGAAAGCCTTCCACCAAAAACTCGGCAAGCTATGCCTCTGAAAGCTCTGTGGACACAGTTCTTCTGAGAGTCAACAGCTTATGTGCAGGACAAGGGTGACTGTACAGCCCATGTACCTTTTCTTCCAGTAACAACTCTAGCGGCACCCATCAGAATGAAGAGAACCCACTACTCAGTTTATTTATACATTGCTTAACTGTAAGTGCTACAAGGGATTAAGGATTAAATGTAGTTGGCTGCCACTCTGATGACCCCTTTGTTGTGCAGCCGCTGATGAGCAAGAAAACCAGTGTGGTGCAGTGGTGAAGAGCGCAGGGCCGGGACTCAGGGAATCGGGGTTCTAGTCCCCACTCATCCATGGAGCCTGCTGGGTAACCATGGGCCAGTCACGAGATTCATTTCCTTCACAGGGTTCTTGCAGTGAGGATCAGATTGGGAGGGGGAGGATAATTGTATAAGCTGCCCTGAATTCCTTGAGGCAGGATATAAATCTAATACATGTATAATTTATATTATTATAATTTTATAACTTTAAAAAATTCTGATATGGGAAACAGGGTGGAGCTTGAAAGGGTGCCACTCCCCCAGCTTCCGCTCCAGGGTCAGGGTCCGGGGCTGGGTCTCTAGGGGGAAAGCAAGATCTCCAGCACTATTATCATCTCTGCCCTGATCCAGCAGCATCCTGTGTGCCTCTCCTGGGATTCTGTGCCTCTAGTCCTACGTCAATAATTTGTAGCTCTCCGGGGGGAGGGGAAACAAAATTTAGCCCCCCTGTGCCTGCCTCTGCAGCTGAGCTGTGCTAGCGTGGGTTTCCTGAACTGGGCTACCTACTGGCAGCTGCACCAGGCCAAGGCCTTCATTTTGTGCCAGTGCTTCTTCATCTAGGAAGACATTTTCATGGAGGTCTTCCAGTTGCAATGTATAGAAGCTTCCCCCAGCTTACCCTGTGCAAGGGGAATGGTCCACGTAAACCCACATGTTCAAGGCTGCAATCCTGTGCCCATTTCCCTGAACAGAAATCCCACTGAACTCGGCTGATTATGAGTAGGCAGGAGTAGGACTGCTCTGTAAGAGTGCCCACAGGTGATGCTTAGAAGCATCCAGTGGAAGTAGGATGCACTCCACTTTCTGCATTTTCTCCAGATGGCCCTTTTTTCCCTCCCTCTGAGCTACAGCCACTGGGAAGGACCTGGTGTGATTCCTTCTGTGTCAGCTGTGAGGAGGTGGGGCAGGTGCTTGGTTTTGGAGTCTCAAATCTGAGACCATAGGATTTCAGAGGTGGGACTCTGAAGAATCTTGTGGCTTCCTGGATGATAGTGGGAGGTGATAGGATTCCATCCTAAATGTGTTAATTCCTACACACCTGAGGGCTGACATATTTAAAATGTATATTTAAACAATATGAGTTCCCTATGGGGCCATTTAAGAGTCGGATCTACTATCATGTTGTGATTAATTAAAATGAATCTACTTAAGTTACATGTGGGTTTTCCATGAAGGGTGTATTTTAGTGCCTAGTCTACATGAATTTATATTAGACTTGGGAGGGGGGAAAGTCTGTTGATTATTATCAGAACAATGATAGAAATAGTTGAATAAAAAGTCAAACGAGTGAAAGCTTTCCTGTTTTGTACTATTGACCAAGTTCAGGTTTGATGGTATTTGCTTAAGTCTAACCAGTTGGTTCACCATAAGTTGTTAGTGACTTTCAGCACTGAAAAGGGCTGCATGGTAATCAGTGTGAAGTCAAAGAATTAATGCTTTCATCTGTCTTGCCAAAGACTGATTCACACATGTGAATACCAGCAAAACTCTATGGCCCAATTCACGCACAAAGCAGCCTGGGGCTGTTTAAATCACGGCTTGCAGGGCTAAGTGTGAACGGGCATCTTGCTTCCTGCCGACTTGCTGCGTCCCCTTTGCATCAGCTGAACGAAACAGCCTAGGAATGCCCCATTCATGGGTTGATGGTTGTAACATCTAACCCAGCACTCTGGGTTGCTGAGGATGAAACAATCCAGAGTTTGACTGTGACTATTTTTGTGGGGGGAAGGGGATAAAACTCCGGATTGTGCAATTCTCAGCCACCAAGGAACAGTCTCCTGGGGTTGTTTTAGCAAAATGATGCAAAGCAGAAGTGGTGAATGAGCATTGCATGTCAGCCAGGGCATATACAATGGACCCTTCTGCCCTCCACCTAACGTAGCTAAGGAAGGGAACCTAGCAATGATGTGACACTCGAAGCATTTTAGAGCAATGTCAGTGATATGTGCATTTGGAGTAGGTCATGGGAACCAGAGTTATGGCCACCTTGAGTCTCCTGGGATGGTTCACAACCTGGATCAACTCAGGTTGTTCACAACCTTCCCCAGCTACCTGGGCTTCTCCTAGGAATCTAGGAAAGGACCTTCTGCAAGGCCATTGCTCTGTGCCAGAGGGCCAGCTGTGCATGCAGAGGGCTCTGGTTCAGTTCCAGGCAACTCCAGGTTAGGAATGGCTTCTGCGTGGAACTGTGGCGAGCCACTGCTGCCAGTCTGTGCTGACAATACTGGGCCAGATGGACCAAGTGTCTGCCTCAGCATCTTCCACCATACAGACTGACAGGCAGGGTGTCTCCAGGGTTTTGCACAAGGGAGATGCCTGGGGTTGTGCATGGGAGCTTCTGTGCACGGTGCATATGCTTTCCCTCTGAGCTACAGCCTTTCCCTTTCTCATCCTGAAAGACTGTACGTACAGCCTAGCTCACAAGTTACATAACTGAGTTGCTAAAAGCATTCCTTCCGCTTTCCCTGCTTTTTCTTCCCACTGGGGGTTTTCCCCAGGGCTTTCCCCCTTCCTTTTGCCCCATTGTTAACCAGAAGCCAGCTGTTTGGTGTTAAATGACAGGACCGCTGGCTTGATTTTCCCGCGACAGCAGTTTGGCAGGCACACTGGCAGGCAGGGAGTGACACAGAGGGTTGCCTGCGTGCTTCACCACAGAGCCACTGGCCAATTTTGCATGCTTCTTCTATGTCTTTCAGAGACTCGGTTGGGCACTCTGGACATCGGTTCCACCACCGCCTGTGTATTCAGCCTGCACTGCCATTTCTAAGGGCAATGACAGAACGGCTCTGTGTTCAGATAACACCTGAGCTGAGGCTGGGTGCCGGATGCTAAAGTGTTCTGGGGTAAATCCCAGGTGTCTACACCTTTCAGCTAGAGACTGCATCAGCACTGCAATCCCTGACTAAGGTGGATCAAACAAGAGAAGCTATCTGAGCAACATTCCCTTTTGCCTGGCGTTTGCAGCATGTAGTAGAGGGCAAAATGATTTAGGCCTCTGCTGGAGCTGCTCCGATCTTTTTCTTTTGCAAATGGTCAGGGTGCAAAAGTTTTCTGAAAGAGTGCCAAGTGTTCATGCTCCCACCCCATCATGTACCTATTTGCCAAGGTGGCTTCTTGCAGCTATTGTGATCCACCATTCTCCTTAGGTACCATTTCCCCCCACTTGTTGCATGATTTCATCCAATCTGTGAAGACAATACCACTAAGCTCTATAGCCAACCAGATCTGGTTAAAGGATATAAATGCCCCCATGCAGTTAATTGTTAATAGACATTTTCACCCGTTTCCACTCTCCAAAGGATTCTTTTGCCCATTCTTTTCATGGGCACTTGCACAAAAAGGTCGGAGACGGACTGTCAGGGTGGGTTTAAATCAAATCAATTCAAAACATGATTTAAATCACAATTTAAAACACAAGTCTCTAAGACTAGATTTAAATCATGGTTTTCTACATAAAGGCTCATGCTTGCTGGTATAATCTTATTATTTGCAATCAGATGAAGGATTCATTTTTAGAATAAAAACTTTTCAGATTAGTTCTACAGTTATATAATGATTGGATTATAATATTAGCAACACATAGATAATACTAAATTACAGATTTGGTAATACTATTGGAAACAGATAGATAATTATGAAAGTATTGTGAGGTGCTTGCATTTTGCATGCATGCTTGCCTTACCCGTGGATACAGGAACTTCATTAAAATGTTCCCAAACTGGGTCTCTTTTACAGCCTGCTGCCATTATAGGTTTTCTCCTCCATGGAAAGAATATTATGGTAAACCTCAGAATATACCAAAAAAGACTCAAAGACATGTCAAGTATTCTGCTCAAAAGGGTTATTCTGAACCCTCCTCACACTTAAGCTTCTTGTGAAGATAAATTCCACTCCCAACAATCTTCTATGCATTGAATTTTTGAAACTTAACACTTAGGTAAGGGGCCGATTATGTGTTCATAGTTTTGCAAAGGAGCAATGAGATTAGGGTCTTTTTGTCAATTCTGTACATTTATTTTGTAACATTTTTGCTGTGAAGAAAAGGCATGTGGTCTCTGCAGCACAAATTCAGTTTTCAGAACTGTCAAGCCAAGCATCTGTGCTATCTTCTAGGTAGAAAAAGTGCCCAATAATCTTACAGAAACCTCTGGAAGAGCACGACATTGTGAATGGATTAATGAAATTCATTTACCACAATTTTTTAAAATTGTATGAATATACAGCCTCATGCTACATAATTAAAAACTCATCCTTATTTCATAATGAATAACCTTTGGACTATAATAGATCATACATACATACATACGTATCTATATCTCAATCACATATCATATATGCACACATATACATACATAGAGATAAACGTGTATATCCTATATATAATAGATCGTATATATAAAATCCTTTTTGTGGCAACACACACACACATATATCACCCCAAAAAGCATTTTATTTTTTAAAAAATCCAATTTAAATTAAAAATCTGCTAGAAATTAAAAATTCAAAATAGAAAAAACCCATTAATTTTCATCCTGTCTGGGGACTGTGCAGACTAGCCTTGTTCCAACCAACACTTTCAGATGAATGCATGCAAAAGGTGCCCAGGTGTGCACTGCTGTACGCACATGTGATTAGAATCCTAACGACACAAGTCACACCAGAGCCCACAGTGCAAAGGGTACAGAAATTCAGAGCAATCTTAGCCCCATTGCTTGAAGTATCTCATCTGGTCCTACAGATGGTTCCACCATTAAAGAAAGGTCCAGCTATTGATTTTAACGCACGAGAAAGGAGCCCTTCCCCTTTGGAGGCAGTGGAGGTGCAAGCAGCCAGCCTGCCAGCGAGCTGACTTTCATTCTCCCACGTCTGGAAGCAAGGCGTGCAGTGCTGAGAAAGGGAGCCGCTGTGCATTGTAAACCAGCCCCGGAAGCTGTGCTCTCAGTGCCTCCAAAAAGAGAAGCCCAGCAGAGAACGGGGTGCACCCCCGCTTCCTTGAATTCCCCAAACTGGTGCCTCCAACACACTATAAACAGACTTACCCCATGGTCAAATGAAAAGTACTTGCTTTGAACAGGCTTAAGATACAATGTCTTGTGCGGCAAAAGTGAATTGGTTTGGAAAAGCAGACACCAGTCTGGCCTAATCCCTCCCAGCTGCTTTGCTTTGTTTTTGTCCCCAGAAAAGAGCCCCTAAATGTCTTCTCCATAATCCTGCAAGATGAAATTCAATATTTTTTTATAAAACACACACACACACACACGCACACTCGCACCCACAGTTTGAGCTGCGGTTTTAGATGCAAGGAACAATGAAGGAAGAGCTTCATCTCTCCTTCCTTTAGTGGGCTACAATTTAAGGGAACCCAGGAATCCCCCTCATTCCAATGAACTAACGCACTGGTTAGAATCTGGATGGGAGCCTTGTGTCTTGCATTGAGCAGGGGCTGGACCTGATGGCCTTCTAAGCCTTTCCAACTGCATGATTCTACGATTCAGTGTTTTCGCTTTGCCTAACAGACAAAAAGCGCTTCAAGAGTTTCAACCTTTTTCTTGCTGCTGACGGGGAGTTTGTTTCTGCTTTTATCAATCAAGCTGTGTTCAGGTTTTGACCTAACTGGCAAGAAAGTTTCGACACACATTTCTGATCATGAGTCCCTTTCTTCCATGTGTGTTGTAGGCTCTGCTATCTATAGGTGAATCCCAAGAGTAATTCATTATCCTTTCCTAAGTGTTTCCCAAAAAAGCATCCCCTGAATATTGGGAAGTTACAGGATTCTGCAGTTCTTTGCCCTGTGATGAATCTATTCCCTAACCTGCTTGGCCTCTTAATACTTTTTGGGCCCAAAGCTTTTGGAATTAATTCTTGGTTTTTATAACCTTTTCAAGTGCAGTTATCTCCCATTCCTGTCCTGATAAGAAGGCAAAAATTCTAGCATGCAAGGCTTAGCTTGGAATCCCTTTCCTTGAGAAAGAGGGCGTTCAGATCAGAAACAGATATTGGAGGAGTGCATCGTGCATGTTCCACTTATACCTAAACAGTGTGATTATATAATATTTACATGAGCTTGGTGGATGCTGGACCATAGCAACCAAATGGCAGGGTATTATATTTCTGACCTTGAAGCAAGGAATGTTGAAGAAAAATGAGACAGAATGGGTTATAGTTGGGGAGAGAGTGAGCTTTGTGCTGGCTTAGTTGAGTTTTACCATATTATTTTAGATACATTATATGTTATAGCATTTATTTTTATATTTTTCTAAATGTGTACATGTGTGCTTGCCATTTTATTTATTACAACTTTATCAAAGACATACATACACATACCCATCATAAGAAAATAGATTAAGTCAAACTTTAGTGTTGTAATACAAAGTAGGCTTTTGATATTGTTTAGAAATAAACAATAAGCCATAAAAATATGTACTGTTGATCCATGTGTAGACACTTATTTCTCTCAACCTTCTGCAAAAGCAAAGCAAAGCAAAGCAAAATGAATTGCAGATGAGAACAGGAGAAAAGCAGCACTGGATTAGACCAAAGGCCTACCAAGCCTTATCCTCTGCAACAGAAACAGCAGCTCTAACAGAACCTGATAATAATCTTCCAAAAATGCAGGAAAAAAGCTAGAGTATAAAGCACATGGTCTTCGATGTCTATATACTAATGCTCAGAGTATGGGAAACAAAGGCATTAACTTGAACTTTTAATGAAGGAGGCGGAACAAGACCTGACAGTTATATCTTAAACTTAGTGGGATGACTCCCTTGACTGGAATTCAACAATTGAAGGATATAACCTGCTCAAGAAGAGCAAAAGGAACAGAAAGGGAGGTGGACCTACACTATATGTTAAAGATACATATCTCTGCACAGAAATACAGGAGGATGAACTTAGTAGCCCCATTGAGAGCATCTGGATTAATATAAATATAATTAATGGAGCAAAGAATAAAAGGCACACAATGGTTGGAGTCTATTACCAACCACCCAGTCAAGGAGAAGATGAGGATGAAACTTTTGAAAAGCAAATTGCCAGAGTTTGTTTATTTAAAATATTTGTATCTCATGTATATCTATTACAGGAACTCTAGATAGCTTACAGAGAATAAAGGGACATGGTGTCATTAGGGGGTGTCTTTAATTTCCTCAATATCTGTTGGGAGACAAATTCTGTCAAGCACAACCCCTCCAAGAGATGCCTAACATGCGTTACTGATAATTTCCTCCAACAGAAAGTGGAGGAAGGAACAAGAAGAATGGCCATACTTAACCTGATTCTGACCAACAGGGAAGACCTGGTGGACAAACTACAGGAACTCCGGGGGAAAGTTGCTATGCCGTTCTTGATTCAAAAGCCAATGGTAGCCAAACATGTACCCTGGACTTTAGGAACGCCAATTTTAATAAGCTCAGAACACTGATAAGGAAAGTCCTATGGCAAGCAATTCTAATGAGAAAAGGAGTCCAAGATGGGTGAGAATTAAAAGAAAGAAAGATTCTAAAGGTACAATTCCAACAAGGAAAAGAGGTAGAAGAGAACACCCATGTGGCTTCTCAAAAAGCTTAGAGATGATCTGAAAACAGAAAAGGACATGTGCAGGAAGTGGGAGGAAGGCCAGGCTAGAAAGGAAGAAATACAGGCAGGTAACACAGAACTGCAGGGATGGCAACAGGAAGGCTGAAGTCAGGAATGAACTGAGGCTAGTGAGGGATGCTAAAAGCAACAAAAAAGCCTTTCTCAGATATGTCCAAAGTAAAAGACAGAGGAAGGAAATTGGAGTTCAACTACTCAATGTGGATAGCAAATGTCCCGGGCAAGCGAATGCAGGCAGACGCACGCGGCTGCGACCTCGACGGCAGCCAGCTCCACCGGCCAGCGCGGCCGCACGCGGCGCCGGAGAGCGCCGCCCGCCAGCCCAGGTGATCGGGCGCACGCGGTGCGCGACGGGGCGGGTCTCGGAGGCGCCCTGCGGAGTCAAAGCCGCGGCAACGGCCGGGGCCGGCGGCCTCGGGCCGGCGGCCGAAGGGCGGCGACCAAAGGGGTTGCCGCCGTTTGGGGTGCCGTTCGGGGGGACGAGAGGGGGGCTGGGCTGGCCATGGACTCTTGTTGAAATAGGCTTGCCTACTGCTGATTCTCAGGGAAGAGGAAGGATCCCCTTTTCCTTTTTTTTTCTTTTTATCGTTCTTTTTCTCCTCCTCCGACCTACTTTATAATCTTACCCTGCTTTAATTAGTGCTTTGAGTCATTCCAGGCCATGTCGACGTTTATATATCCTGGGGAACCCACGGGGGCTGCTATTGGCGTGGTCACGGGCAATGGTCGTTACAACAATAGGGGCTTAACGTGTCCACGTAGAAGAAGGATGGACAGATGGCTGACACCTGTCCCTCCTTCTGATCCTGCCCCCAACCAGAGGGCGCCAGGTAGCCTTGTCAACCACCCCTCGGGTCTGACGGTGCTGCTGCTCAATGCCAGGTCGATCAATAATAAATCTTCCCTCATCCATGACTTGATTGTGGATGAGGGGGCCGACCTGGCTTGCATAACGGAGACCTGGGCGGGAGAGGGAGGGGATGTTGCCCTCTCCCAGTTGTGCCCGCCCGGGTATCTGGTTCAACACTGTTCACGCCCAGAAGGGAGAGGAGGGGGAGTCGCGTTGGTTTACAGAGCCTCCATCTCTCTCACGGGTCTTCCGGTCCCTTTGAGACCAGGGCTGGAGTGCCTCTACTTGGTGTTGGGCGAACGAGACAGATTGGGGATTCTATTGGTGTACCGTGCACCTTTCTGCCCAGCAGTCTCCCTATCTGAGCTGACAGAGACCGTCTCGGATCTGGTGTTGAGGACCCCCAGGATGTTGGTCCTGGGGGACTTCAATCTCCATGCCGAGTCTGGACTGACCGGGGCGGCTCAGGACTTCATGGCCTCTATGACGGCCATGGGCCTGTCTCAACACGTCACTGGCCCTACCCATGAACGTGGACACACTCTGGACCTGGTATTCACGACGGGGCAGGTAGAGGATGACCTGAGGGTGAAGAACTTATGTTTGACTCCCCTGTCATGGTCAGATCACCTCCTGGTGAGGTTTGTGCTCGAGAGCGGCCTCTCCCTCTATAAGAGTGCGGACCCGATTGTATGGGCCCGCCCCCGGAGCCGGATGGATCCGGATGGATTCCTGGGGGCCCTGGGGGAGTTTCCGGCGGACAAGACTGGTGCTCCTGTCGAGGCTCTGGTCGAACTGTGGAACGGAGAGATGACCAGGGCTGTGGACACGATCGCTCCTAAGCGTCCTCTCCCACCGGGCAGAGTCCGCTCTTCCCCTTGGTATACACCTGAATTACGGGTGATGAAGCGAGCTGGGAGACGGCTAGAGCGTAGGTGGAGGAAATCACGGGATGAATCTGACCGAACACACTTGAGAGCCCACTATCGGGCCTATGCTGTGGCGGTGAAGGCGGCGAAAAAGAAGTTTTTTTCCGCTTCCATTGCCTCCTCACAATGCCGTCCAGCGGAGCTTTTTCGAGTGGTGCAAGGCCTGGTTCGCCTGGGTCCTAAGGAAGATCCGATGCCACCCTCAAAGGCCCGCTGTGACGACTTTGCCAGGCATTTCAGGGAGAAAATCGCTCAGATTTGTCACGAGCTGGACTCCACTAATGAATCAGAGGTCTCTGAGGAGTCGCCAATGCCACCGTCTGGTCCAAAATTACTGGAGGAATTTCAATTATTGCGGCCCAATGATGTGGACAAGGTGCTTGGAAGAGTACGTCCCACCACGTGCCTATTGGATCCTTGCCCGTCTTGGTTAATAAATAACTCCAAGCACGGGATTGGGACCTGGATTTTGGAAGTGGTTAACGCTTCTCTGAGGGAGGGTCGAGTGCCTGCCCCTTTAAAGGAGGCGGTAATACGACCAGTCCTGAAGAAAGCGTCACTGGATCCAGAGATGGCCACTAACTATAGACCTGTGGCCAACATCCCGTTTCTGGGCAAGGTGCTGGAGCGAGTGGTGGCGGGACAACTCCAAGCACTCTTGGAGGAAACTGATTATCTGGATCCTTTTCAGTCCGGCTTCAGACCCGGGTACAGTACTGAATCTGCCTTGGTCGCCCTGTACGACGACCTGTGCAGGGAGAAGGACAGGGGGAGTACATCCCTGTTGGTTCTTCTGGACCGCTCGGCGGCTTTCGATACCATCGACCATGGTATCCTTCTGGATAGACTTGCGGGATTGGGGGTTGGAGGCACTGCTTTGCAGTGGTTCCGCTCCTATCTCAACAGTCGATTCCAGAAGGTAGTGCTGGGGGACCATGTCTCTACGTCATGGCAGCTATGCCATGGGGTACCACAGGGCTCCATTCTATCCCCTCTGCTATTTAACATCTATATGAAACCGCTGGGAGAGGTCATCAGGAGGTGTGGGCTGCGGAATCATCAATACGCTGATGATACCCAGCTTTACCTCTCATTCTCCACTAATCCAGGTGAGGCAGTGGCTGTGCTGAACCGGTGCTTGGCCGAGGTAAGGGAATGGATGAGGGCCAATAAACTGAAACTCAACCCAGACAAGACGGAGGTCCTGTTGGTTGGCGGATCGGGTTTCGGAGAGGGTGGATTTGACCTGGTCCTGAATGGTGCAACACTCCCTCTTAGGGATAAGGTCCGCAGCTTAGGAGTACTCCTCGACCCGGAGCTTTCTTTGGAAGCTCAGGTGACAGCGGTAGCAAGGAACGCCTTCCTTCAGCTTCGGCTGATTAATCAGCTGCGCCCCTACCTGGAATACGACTGCCTGGCGACGGTGACACACGCGCTGGTGACTTCCCGCCTAGACTTCTGTAACGCGCTTTACGTGGGGCTTCCCCTGAAGACAGTCCGAACACTTCAATTGGTGCAAAATAGAGCTGCCAGGTTGCTGACGGGGACGGGGGGTTATGCTCACATGACTCCAGTCCTCCATCAGCTTCACTGGCTTCCCATTGAAGCCCGGGCCCAATTCAAGGTGTTGATTATGACCTACAAAGCCCTAAATGGCTTGGGTCCTGGCTACCTGAATGAGCGCTTACGTCCGTATATGCCCGACCGCCCTTTGAGATCTGCGGGAGAGTCCCTTCTCCGGGAACCCTCCATGAAAGAAATTAGGAGAGTAAGTACCCGGAGGAGGGCTTTCTCTGCGGTGGCGCCCAACCTATGGAATTAACTCCCCAAAGAGGTCCGCCTGGCACCGTCGTTACTGGTTTTCCGGCGCCAGGTAAAGACCTTTTTATTTAAACATCATTTCAATTGTTAAAACATATGATCTGGCCTGGGCAACTTCTTCTTCCTTCTCTTTCTCCTCCTATATTTTTATCTTATACTGATAATTTTAATTTTGTACTTGTAAATCAATGTATTTTTTGTATTGTTATATTTAATGGTAATTTATTATGTACTATTGTATTTCAATGTATTTTATCATGTTGTAAGCCGCCCCGAGGTTTCGGCAAGGGGCGGCATAGAAATGTTATAATAATAACAACAACAACAACAACAACAACAACAACAACAGATGACAAAGAAAGGCAGAAACTGCTCAATTCCTACTTTGGTCTCCTTCCAAAATAAAAGCTATGACCTTCCTGATGAAGGGGAAGTACAAGCTGAAAGAGCAGGATGGAAGCGCAAGATAGATAGACAAATGGTCAAGGATCATCTAATTGGGTTGAATGAGTTGAAATCTCCAGGGTCCCACGAATACCACCCTAGAGTCATAAAGGAGCTACAGAAGAACTCTCAGAACCAGTGTCTATCATCTTTGAGAAATCATGGGGGGAAAGAGAAATGCCAGGTGACTGAAGAAAGGCTAATGTTGTCCCTATCTTCAAGAAAGGAAAGGAAAAAACCCACCAGGGAACTACAAACCAGTCAGCAGTTCACAGCCCTTACAACTGGTAGCTTTTATCTTCCATTAGTTTGTCTAATGCCTATTTAAGGCCATGCAGGTTGGCTGTTGTCACTACAACTTGCAGAAGCAAACCCATCATTTAATTAGGCTGTCTTATTTTGATGGGAAATGTAGTCCAATACATCTGGAGAACACCAGGTTGAAGGAGTCTGATCTAACAGTTTCCTTGACACTACTCATTATCCATATAGGCAGCCTCCTGATTCAGTGGTACCTTTACTGACCTGTGGGATACCTTCTATCTGAACCTCTGCTATTGTGGTTTTGGATAATCTGCAAGCATTCTGAGCAAATTAGACTCTCTTGGCTCTCCCTTTAAATGTCATTTCCCTCTTTCTTTTTTAACCAAGCCTCTTGTTTTTACATAGTTCTTTCAAAGTCAAATGTGATTTCTTGACTGTCTGGCATTTTACTTCTTGCATGTTAATTAAATTGGATATCTTTATGGCCAATGCTCCAATCAGTTCAACAGCATTCCCATCTTGCACTCCGTCCTGGTTGCTACATAGCATTGGGTCCAGGCTTGTCTTTCCTGTGGTCAAATCAGTGACCAGTGGTTCCAGGGCACCGAAATGTTACCACTTTGTAACAGGACAATCCAGTCTGTGTGTTTCTTCCTAAAATATGCATTTTATATGCACGTGTGCTGAGATCTGCATCTCAAAATTCAGAGAAATGTAAAACTCTAAGTAACTACATTTCATGCCATACATTTGTCCAGAAGGTACAGATGAGTTGGTTTGTTTTGAAATACAAACCAAATGAAAACAAGAGAGATAAGTATGTTGAGCTGTTTGGGAAACAGTCTACATTTAATTCAACTTCTGTTTAAGGTTCAGCAGTCGTAATGGTACTTGCTCAGATGTGTGAGTGCTGAGACATGGAAGAGACAACCTTCAGAACGGTAGCTGTTCATAGCTGGAAGTAGGTCAGCTTGTTGGAATTATCCGTAATAGTCCTGGAACAGCATTCAACGTTCTGAGTAATTTCATATTTAAAATCTTTAGCCACGTTGAGATCAGAACATTTAATAGTACGAGTTGCTCTATGTTAATCTTGCACTTCCTGAATCTTCAGGATATGCTGCTGCCATCCTACTGGAAACCATGAAATATATTTTTAAACATTGGAATAATCAGGATTCTTACAAAGACACCATGCCCAATTTCCAAAGCAAGATGGATCGGGAAGGCTTTGCGGATGGCAAGTGGGATGGATCCAAAGCTCTCTGCTGTCCATAGAACTTTCATGGGACTGCTCCTTCCATGTATGGAATGAATTTGGGCCAGTGGCAGCTTCCATTAATGGAGGTTGGGCATGTGTGGCATTTGCCAATTTCCTGTGGAATGGAGAAGCTGAAATCTGAGAGAGCCTTCCATTTATTGACTTTGTATTTTTGTTTGTATCCTGCCTTTCCTCCAAAGAAACCACAGCGCCATGCATGATCCTTCTCTCCATTTTATTTTTACAACTGCCCTGTGAAGTAGGTTAGGCTGAGAATCAGTGACTGGCTGAAAGTCACTGAAGGAACTTCATTATTCAGCCATGACGTTCCTGTCTCTGGGAGACAAAAACTTGGATCTTCTGTGTTTCAGTCCAGCACTCTAACCAATACACCACACCGGCATTACCCCATCCTGGAAGCTGAACTCTGTTCATGGAAGTCTTGATCCAAACCATTGACTAAAAGAAAGCAAACTTTGGAGTTTAACCATGTTGTATATAAGCTAATTAAATGGTAAACCAAGGCCATTGCCAGAAGCATGTTGATCATCATCTGAAACTCCACACTGAATACTCAGCCTAACTAATGTAGTGCTCTTGCATTAGGCATTCTCCAAAAGACTGGACAGCTTTCCTTGCTGTTGTGTAATAACAATATCCACAAGGAGTCTGGTTTTGCACACACGGTACTTGCAAATGATGAGAAGCACTCATGCATGGGCTCCGTTCCAAGACAACATGTGCAATATCCACTTGGCAAGTGCTAGAACATGTGTTCGTCTTCTGTCTGACTTTTCAAAGCACTAATGACCTCGTGAGAGGGAGGCGCGCCACTGATTGCGGTGAACGCTGGGCTGGAGCCATCATTCTTGTGGCTGTGGAGAGCTCTGCCATTCCTGGACACCATCAATGCAGAGGGCACCTTCCTTTGTGATGGGGGCTGTCGGTGTGCTGGGGAAGGCTCTGTGCACTAGCAGCTATCCAGGCACGTGTTCTCACAACAACGTCTCTGTTTTTACATTGCAATGGTGCTGAACAGCATCCACCACTGCGTGTTATTGCTGAAAATGAAGAGAGATTTTCTGTTTTGAAGCTCTCTTTATCAACAAGCCCCAGTGCTTCTGCTGTTGTACCTGTGAGAGAAAAGGGTCTGAAATACTGCAACTTAAAAGAACACAGGAAAGACACATTAGGAACTTGAGCATCAAAAACATGACTATGGATTAATCCCATGTGCAGATTTTGAAACCAATTTTATTGTATATAATAGTCCAGGGATGAGATTATGACCCTGTGCTGAATACTTACTTTCCAGAGGGAGTTGACCCAATTGTTTCTATCCAAACTGCTACTTTTATACATCAAAAAACTGGACTGGGGATTCTTGTTTAGAGTTGCTCCAGAGCAGGGTTTTATCATATGAAAGAGCTTTTAAAAAGTAAATCCTCCTTCTGTTCTGAATATGCATTAACAAATGACTGTTCCAGATGTTAACATGGAGCAGAAAGCCAACTTTTTTAAAAAATCAGAGGCTCATGTTTATTGTGACATGAGAATTTTCAGGCAATAATCTATTTCATCAGAGGCAAAAATACATTTTCAAACTCCAGACTAGGAAGTGGGGATGGGAGCAAAAGAAGAAAATAAGCTACTGCAAAGATGCCATAGTAGAATTAAATATGGGAATCTTATCAGATGGGAATATAATCTATACTGAAGGAGCTGCCAGTTCTTAAATCCCAGGTAGAAAGTGCAGGGTTTATATGAGCCGAGCAGAGTTGAGCCGAGCCGAGCCATCAAATTCAGGACGTTTTGAAGGGCATTCATGCCATAAACTGGAGACAACTCAACTGCACATAACAACAAGAAGGAAGGAAAAGATTTTTCCTCCCACTCTGTTTATTTATTTATTTTTAAATCTCTCCCATAGTTTTTCTCACCTTGTTGGGGAATGAGGGGGAAAGTGCAGTCCCAAGAGGTTCCTTCGTCTGCTTTGACCTGTGCTCCAAACCTGCCCTTTCATTCTGCCCACACAGGCGACAAAACCCTCTTGGCCGGGCTTCTGTGCTAGCAGATATTTCTGCTGCCATATTGGCGCCTCCTCTGGGGACACAAGTTCAGCCCCACCAGAAAGAAGCACTTCCAATTTTCCAGCCCACCAGAGGTTGATTTGTAAGTCTGCAGCCAGAACTACTTTGAAATCTCTGGATAAAAAGTAAGTTTGAAACCAGGAAAACCAGAAGCATATTCCCTCAGGAAAAAGTGAAACACTGGGGGAAATGACAATTATGCATGATAATGAATCTGTTATCAAATAGAAACTTGAGAGAGTACAGAGAGCCAGTGTGGTGCTTTGCTCAAGAGTGTGGGACTGGGACTCGGGCGATCTGAGTTCTAGTCCTCACACAGCCATGGAGCCAAATGGGTGACTTTGGGCCAGTCACAGACTCTCAGCCCTGCCTACCTCACAGGGTTCTTGTTATGGGGAAAAGATTGAGAACTGGAGGAGATGAATAATGTAAGCCACTTTGAGTTTTTTGTAAGAAAAGCAGCAGGATATAACTCTGATAAATAAGTAAATTTACTACTTCATGAACAGGAAATGTGCTGTGAATTCTAGTACCAAAAAGAGTATTCTCTGAGATGACTGTGAAATTTAAAATATTAAGGGTCTTTGTTTCATGAATAAAGTACAAACATATCCAGTGTTGGAGATGGAGCAGCAAAGTTTTGCTCCCTAAGATATCTACATATTTCTCTGCTTTTGCCAATGGAAAAACAGTAATAAACTAAATGCCTTAAGTAGAAGCCATTGACACTGGACTAAATAAAAGAAAGGATTTATTGTCTGGCCTTGGAAACGGTGGGCAGCGCTATTTGGCAGAAACAAAGGATTTTTAAAAGGAAAGGCCCTGAAAATAAGCATTCCCGTATTTTAATTTAAGAGCAGTTATATATTTGGCAAGTCAATTATACTTCATTACAACACTGAACTTTTTTGAACATTGAGCTATCATCATTTTGCACAATGAGGCTGCAATCCTATTGATTCAAAGTGAGCTCCACTGAACTCTGTGGGACTTGCATCAGGGTAGAAATGCATGGCAGCAGGCTGCAAATGTCAGCATAGAGCAGCCTTTCCCAGCCTTATGCCTGTCAGACACGTTTGGACAGCAACACCCAGAATTCCCAGTCAATGACCCTGCAGGATGGGAATTCTGGGAGCTACGGTCCAAATGCCTCTGAAGACCTCCAGGTTGGGGAAGGCTGTCATAGAGCAAATGAACTAAGCTGAACTCATTTATTTTTGTCCCAAAGAAGGGGTCTTCCACAACTGGAAATCTGATAGATTTTAGTGGGTTTCTGAGCTATATAATAGAGCAATAAAAGATCAAGAATATTATGGAAGAGAGGAATTAGGAACTCTTATTTCTCTTTCCTGTAAAGCAAGAACTAGGGAAAGCATGTTGACATTAATACATATCGAGTTTAATTATGTACCTTTCCATGCTGTGAGCATTTCTGGAACCCACTGTCAAGGATGTTGTCAAGGTTGTATTGTTCAATTCAATGCAGATTTAAACAAATTCATAGTGATTAAATCCTTCAGTGGCTGAGAGCCAAGATGACTGGGGGTTGCAATTTCATACTCAAGTATTTGGAAATCTCTGCTTTGAAAACGGGATGAGTGAATGGAATGGGGTGGATTACTCTATAATTGTTCTGAAATATCAGCCACTAGGCGGTTGCAATAGATAGGACGCTGAGTTAGATGATCCATATTTTAGTCCATGTGTGATTTCTTAGGAGAATATTTGTGGCACAGGACCAGAACTGTTCTAATAGAGCTCAGAAGTTCTTTTTCTGATTACGAGGAGCAGTAAAAAGCAGATGTGCAAGTAACCTTTGCTTTCACTCTTTTGCATTGCTGGGTAACCAGCGGTATTTTAAGGAACAGAGAAGAGGCGTAAAGTGACACCTTCAAACAACCCGGCCAAAAGTCAGGTATTGACTCAGAACATGTCTTAATAAGACCACAGGATAATTAAGAACAGCAGAAACAGAATTCAAATGCATGCTCCCTTCATCAGTAAACTTTGACGAGCTTTTGAATGCAGGCACTGAGCCAATCAAGACACTATATTTGCCTTCTCTTTGGATTAGCCTTTGATGGAAGGCACTAAACCAAGATCCCAACATCCCACTTGGCAACACAACCTGCTTCTGACCTCAGCCTTGGCAGCATAAAATGAATGATATCTGATCTGCTGATAATTGACAGAAAGGCTGTCAAAATAGTATTTTCGAAGAGGAGAGGAATACAGTGTGGGAAAGACACCTCCATTTCTAATAGGAAGTTTGTCTTTACTCTTGATTTTTCCAATAAAACTATTAGATCCATAAATTTAATCACCATGAGATTGTGCCATTGCTTGAAATTTGGCACAGGGGCTTGCACAGGGGCTTCAGCAGTGAATGAGGAAAAGAGGCTCCATAGTACAGGGAACTAGTGTTAAAAGTCTTGTGCATGCAAAAACTTGCACATGAATTTGAACAAATGGACACAAATTGTTGGATCTGGGGGCATTTTCCTAACACATGGCTCTTCTACTCGGAGAAGAACTGTTTCCAAGTGAGTAGAAGCTCATCTCTGGATCTGGTCCACAGCCTAGTGTTGGAACTGAGCAGGCCTAATATTGTGTATATAACCACAAGCAGCTACTTTGGCAGCCCTCCTGTAGAAGCAGCAAATGGAAGATCTGATCTCATTCCAGTTTTACCCTGACACCCGCATTTCTATTATTCATGGACAGCAGCAGGCAAGGAAGGTTCCAATCTCTAAGGCTTATGAGAAGGAAAGGCTGTGCTCATGAGAAACGATCGCATGATATGTGGCTATTTTGCCACTGAAGTGCCAATGGATTTGTGTATTTGTCTTTGCTTACTGTAGGTCAAGGGTGCATTGTAGGTAGATCTCTGGATAATCTGTGGTAAAACTGCAGGGGTTTCTAACTCCCAGCTGATATTTAACAATAGCAGCAAAAGGAATCTTCTAAATTAAGTGCTGAAAACATAAAAAGTGCTTGGGAATAAACATGAGTATGGTTCTGGTATGGTAAACAAGTTCCTGGGCTTGGAATTCTGTAATGCTAATGCTATTATCTTTTGTTCTGGCTGGTGGATCTCAGGGTCCTAGGAAAACTGAGACATGCACCTGGCAAGCCTGGAGTCTGCCCATTCCTGGTGCGGGCAAGCTAATATTCATACACGCAGACATGAATTTTGTAGTGAGGAACAGTTGATGTACGGAACATCTTTCGCTTGTGTGCAGAATTTCCCTGCCTCTAATTCCCATGGAGCACTACACTGCTCGTATGCCAGTGGGATCCCATCGCTAGTGCAACAGGGAGCTAGTTCTCAAACTGGGAAGGATCAGAAAGCCTTGTTTCTGAAATGGGTCAGGCCAACCACACCTGCAAAAGGAGCTCTGATGACCTGTTCCAGCCTGGAAACGAGCATTTCTACTCATTTCTGGGCCTAACTCCCTATTGTGCTAGTGCTGGGTCCTTCTGGGACAATGGAATTAGCAGTGGCACCTTCAGCCCACGGTCTGAATCTATGTGTAATAACTACGTGTAGGGAGAACAGAAGCTTATCCACTGTTCCTGCCAGCAACTTGCATGGATTTGTCCATGCTGCTGTGTACAGAGCTGAGGATCTTATGCAGGCTCTGTGCCCTGGTGCATGCCTGGGGTCTGGAGTGGGAAGGAGTTTTCAGACCATGTGCAAAGGATTAAGTGTAGCTTCCTTGAGTCCTTTCTGCAAAACTGAAAAACCAAAAAAGCAGGGTTGCAGCTGCATCTGTTTTACTTTGCAGCTGTCTTAACTAAAAGTGGGTTTCTCTTTAAAAACATCTCTATATATAATAAAACCAAGGCAATGCCTTGATTTGCAATGCCTTCTGGGGGTGTGAAAAGAAAAATGTTTTGGAGCGGCCTAAGATGCTTCTGTTAATGTACAGATATGAAGCATGTGTAGGGAGCACTGGTCTCAATGTTGTTTGCTAAACACCATTTTTGTTTGCAAAATCACCATGTAATTTAATTTTCAAAAATTGCACAAGTAAACCTTGGTTTATGAGTCAGGATCTCAAGCTGTTTTGAAGACGTCAGACTCATGTTTCACATGCAGCTTGCCAGTTTGGATACAAAATCTTGTCACAAAATCTTTTTCTAATCAGTAAAGTCATTTTTATTTATATAATTTGAAAATAGAAGCATAAATAGAGCCTGATTTGGTGCCACTGCAGTTAGCAGCAAATTCCTCATGTACCAGATGACTGTATTCCAGCTTCTAGAGGGTGTTGGAACAAAGTTGCTTAACCGTTGAATCCACAGATGCCATCATGTGTGAAAGAAGCGCTTCGCTTCAGGGAGACCAGTTTTACCCCCCTCTCGAGGAAGCTGCTCCAGTCGGGTGTTCTCCAAATGTACTGGTCCGTGGCACCCATGATTTCCCGATTTGGAATTATGGGAGTCGCAGTTGGGGAAGGTTGTGCAGAATATCAAGTGAGAAAAGTACATGTAGGTAGGGAGAAGTCATCCTTGTTCTGGTTCTGCAAGAACCAGAGGAAACTCTTGCACCCGCATGAGATTTGCCGTAAGAAGTCACTATTATAGAACTACATAGATCTGGGCCAGTTTATGGGCTTCTGCAGAATAACTCTAATGGCTAACTATATATATTTCTTCCACCCATATTTCCTTGCATCCAAGTTGCCTTCTTTTGCCTGGAGATTTTTGGGATGTGCACAGAAAGCAAGTCACAATTAACCTGCAACCCCTATCTAAGATATTTCCCCCATGTGGTAACAATGTAAAGCCCAGCCTAACTGTGCATAATAACAGCGAGAGCTATTTTGTCAGCCGTCTCACCAACTCGAAGCTGCAATGCTGCACAGTCCTAGGAAAGAAAACATGGGGAGTCTTCTCCCTTGGGCAGGGGGAAGGGAGCCTGCACGACCCTCTGCAGGCTCTCCTGGGCCCTGCATGGCCTGGAGGTTGGCCTTCCTTTTTCTGCTCACTAGCTTGAGAGTAAATCCCATTCAATTCAGTGGGACTTCTTGGTAAACATGTGCAGGACTGAGCTGTCCGTCTGCCACTCTGGTACCAACTCCTTTTGCATTCCATGCCCTGCTTTAGACTGAACAATTTTGAATATTTTTGCACTGTCTACATTTCTGAGGTAGGCATTGTAGTACATTATCTGTAGTGTAGTTGTTATTATATGTTGTGTAGGGCTCTGGTGACTGACTTGTGCTCATATCCATTCCAAATATTAGCCATGTTTTCTCTAAGTCGCCCCACTGCTTCCCCCCCACCCCACTTTTTTAAAGTACTTGCTGAATATGAAGGGGACAACTGACTCTATTACTAGTTTAATTTTCTTTTGCTGAGGAAACTTTTCAAGGTTTTTTTTTTCTGAAAAACTAAAGAATATTCTATTAACTGGAGCACTTCAAGGCTTAATTTGAGACCGGGCTCAGTACAGTGCTAAAACATTTGAATGCAGGAAAATAAAGCAATAAACTGAAACAGGGCATGTGCAGAGCTGTCTTTCATCTGCACCAGCTGTAGTTCACCCCCAACATTTAGGCTTCAAATTCAGGCATCCACCTTGTTGGGAATTAGCCACTGGAGTACCTGGATCCACCTAGTAATGTCTCTTATTCCTCTTTTGAACACATTCTTCTCTAGCACACAACAGCTTTTATCCATGTGTATAATGTTTATTCATTTCTATCAATTTACCTGGCACAGAACTCCAGTTTACTTACTTCCAGAATCTGGAGTGCTCTTTGTTTCCCTTTTGTTTAAATTACTGTTACATTAGCTACTTCCTAAGTAACACCAGAGTCAATTTTTTTTAGCTGAGTTCCAATCTTTTTTTGGGCAAAAGCCATCTTGCATAACTTAATTTCTCAGTGTGTTCTCAACTGAAACCCAAAGGGCAATTTGTAGTATTAATTCAGGTTTAACAACTGAAAATAATGGTTTAAATGACACAAGTATCTTCCTAACAGCCTCTTTTGTACAGAGGAAAGCAAAGACTTTGCTTAACTCTTTACTCTGTTCCTTAACTACTTTCCTCTCACCTGGGTGGTCTAAAAAGGACTATAGGGATTCTTGGCAGGCTTTCTCTTTGCGATTTATTTTGACCAAAAAAAAAGAAAAAAAAAGCAAATGTAATTGTTGCTGTTTGTGTTGAACTTCTTTAGCTAGTAGCAATTCAAATTCCTTCTTGGCTGGTGCTCTTATACTCTTATATTTATCTTGCCAAAATGTATGCTTTCTTTAATTGATTTTGCTAATTTTAATTCCTGCTTTTTGTGTTTTTTTTTCAAAGGAGACTTCACCTTACCTTTCTTTACATAAGCTGGTGCCATGAGCTTGGCTAGAATGTTTCCTCACATTATCAAAAAGATCGACTCATGTCCCCTCAGACAGAATCCTTCACATATTTACTCCTTTAAATAACCTTTCACAATCCAAAGCATAACCTTACTCAATCAGGAGTGGCAAAAGCACCGCCTACCAAAAGATGCAGGCAAGACCACACAAGCAGGGCTGGGTGTATTCCCAACCTGGCATGTCATACTCCCCAGGGAGAAAAGTCACCTGGAAGCGTGCATGTGATTCAGAGTGGGCTAACGAGGAGCGTGAAGAAGGTTCCCTCTTCACTTTTGCAGTGTGATTGTACCCGCCTCTCCGGCCAGAAATGGCTATTTTACATTTCCCATAAGGCACAGGGGGACACCCCTGGCGGAGATGGTGGGGAGCAATGGCCAGTCTGGTGAAGTAGTGGGGGGGCTAGAAGGGCGATTATTGTGAACTGGTATGAGTCTGCTTCTTGGGTTTGGACATTATAACTCAGAAGTGGGAAGGCAGTGGCTGTACGGCTGAATTTCAAAGCCTAATTTCAAGTGATCGTCAGCTTGGAACTGCTGGGAAGAGTGATCAGTCCCCCTCCTGGTGGTGTGGTGGGGGGAGAGAGAGAGAGAGAGAGAGAGAAAGAGGTGGGCAGCAGCAGAGCAGGAGAAAAGGTGCGAAACTGCCCACATTTGGCCTAGTCCACCTCTGGATGCAGCCCCTGAGAGAGAACCCCTAAATGCATGTGGTCGTGCGGTGCTTCTACCTGATACCCAGGGATGGGCAAATCCACCAACTTCAGTTCCTCCTTTTTTCTATTCGTGACTTCAGTGACTGAGAATTTTTAAAGTTTCCATGAGAATTTTTGAAGTTTGTATTTACAGTTTGGCACACAGTTCCCATACAGGCATTTTTGCATGTGATTTTGCTTAATATGCTCATTTTTGTGAGCAACTTTCTTAATATAATTACTTTAACATTATTTTCATTAATATCAACATGTTTATGTGCCCTTACTCCAATATATGCATTTTATGCACTTTCAGGATTGGTGAGCTCCATTGGAAAAACTGGCAAAGTGCAAATTTGAAAGGGTAACTATGTTTTGGTTTGAAAGTATGAAAGTAGGGATATTTGTACTGGAGTGTGCACCAGATGAAGTTTCTCTGCTACCTCTAGTTATAACTGGTGCAGAATGCAGTCTCTGGGGTGTTAACTGGTACAGACTGCAGGGAACCCAAGGTTGACTTTAAGGTAATCGTGTCATTCCTAGTTGGTTCTGGGCCCAATTCAAATCGATAGTGTTCTCTAAAGCCCAAATCAGGAGATGACAACTTGTGGTCTGCCAGATGTTTTGGTATACATCAGCCATAGCTAGCATAGCCAGGGTTGAAGTAGGATGGGGGTTGTAAGCTAAAACATCTGGTGGACCAGAAGTTGCAGCCCCTGGCCCAAACGGTTCTGGGCAAGGATAACTCAGTGACAGTCTTCCCCATTTAAACTCACCTGCCCATTAAGATCTCCTTCAGAAATTCTGCTCTGGGTGTCACTGCTGTGAGGGATATTGTGGGTGGGTCTTTGGGGCAAGGTTGGAAATGAAATAGCACTGAGATTATGATATTACATTCTTAGAGTGGTTTGTTCTGCCACATCTCCACTTGCTTTCAAATATAGTTCTTTTGGAAGAGTTTGGGGCTGTATTTTTCTCCTGTTCATTTAATTAATTTTCTGTTGCATGATTTTGTCTTTGCATAAGCAATTGTCGTTCCCTGGGAGCATCCTAGAAACCATGGGATAGTTTCATTTCTCTCCCCTGCAGATGTAGGCTCTGCTATGACCTTGGAAGGGGAAAAGAGAAACCCGCAGCAGCTGCCTCACCCAAAGTTGCAGCTCCAACCTCCGACAAACATTCAAATGAGGGAGAAGCAGCTGGAGAAGTTCCTAGCGTGTATGGTGAGGAAAACAGCAGAGAGGAGGACAGAGAGAAAATTCTCACCATGATTGCTCCTCCTACTCCGCTGGAAGTCTGCCGGCAGAGGGCTGATCAGAACCGTCTGACCCTGGGGTGCTGCGTTGCTGTGCCCATGGTCAACATATTTTTCTAAGCCACTTCAAAGATCCTTTAGGTCAAAAGGTGGGATAATTATGGTTTACTGAATAAAGTAGTGAATCGAAAGAGGATCTGGGGTAATGTAGGATCTGTGTGAAATCTGATTTGAAGGCCTTCACTTTGCATTGAAGCTACCCCAGCAACCTCCAGGAGAATTTATCTCGGGTTAAGTAGAACAGAGCCCCTCATCAGTTGCCAAGAAAGTCTGGGAAGACCCTAATACCCAGTCTAAGACATGATCTCAAATTCCCACTCCTCACAGTTACACTTAACTTTTTTAGCTGTTTGCATGTAGATCTACACCTAAAAGTCCTAATGGGATGGATTCAGTAATACTTACAGTAGAGTTACTAAAATCAGTGGGATTTTATCCTCAACTGACTTAACTTGTTCCACCACATTCAGCGGATCTACGCTAATGAACCAGCTTGCATGGGCAATAACCTATGCTGAAAGCAAGCCGTGGTGGCTCGGTGAAGAGTGGCCAGGGCATGCTGCAGCTGACAGATGAGCAGCAGCTTGCCATGGTCTGCTTGCCCCCTCGTCCTCCAGCCACCTGCTCCCAGCACATGCCACAAAGGCTCTGGATGTCACCCCTCTATAGCTCCGATGAGACTCTCCTTTCTCTCCTTTCTTGACCTGCATCAACATCCATGGGACACACCTTCAGAGTGCAGGGGGACCTTACTGTACTTTTTAGGGGGAATTGGCCTAAGGTTTTATTTTTAAAAATACACCTCCCTGGCCAATCCTTGCAGCTCATTCCTTTGTCTACCTCAGCTATGCCTGAATGCATGATTGACATGCCTCTGGTAAACACGTCTCCCCTGCCACCAACCCAACTTGGGACCATCACAGTTCAGGAGGGGGAGGGGATGTTAAACTCCCCTCCTGTTTTCATGCCAAAATTCCACCCCCGTTTTCAACATGAAAACACAAAGGGGAAAGTTTAAATCCCACTTCCCAACTTGCCATGCTCCTGATTTGGGCAGGCACGCTTACCCAGGGGTAAGTCACTAGGTCAACTGGGAATACTTCGTACCTGTGGTGCCTTGGGGAATAGGTTACTTCAAATGATATGCCAAGCTGGTAGAGGTGGGGCAGAAGGCACAGTGGGCAACAGTTGGGTTCTTCCTATCCTTTCCAGTGGCTCTGTAGCCCATTTACTTATAACAAGACATTCTGCTGGGTTCTGATTTAACCCTGAAAATAAGCCACTCGGAACAACTGAGTTCTTACAGTGGTTTCTGCATGGTGAACAATCCACCATGGGGAAATGTCACTGGGTTTGGATGTCACAATGAGGCATCCTTAAAGAAACATAGGTGGTGAGACAGTGTGGGTTGTCTGGTCATGCAAGCCAGGTCAGTATGTGTGGCCATCAGGACTAAATGCAAGGTTATACAAGCAGAAGACCGCCGCCCCCTCCAAAAAAAACCTGACTGGGGATCCACTTGACCTCCAGGTTTGGAAGGCATGCAGAGTGCTGGAGGAAGGAGGGTGAATTCAGTCTGCCAGTGGTGTCAATGGTGCCAGTGGAAAGTCAGCAATGGATAGAATCCTTAGTGCTTTTGGAATCATTTTCTTATAAAATGTTGATAATACAGAGATGAAACTTGAAAGAAGTGTGAGCAACATCTGGTGACATCTCCAGAGCGCTTGACAGAATTCCCACTGGGCAGGGCATTGACTTTCAACACCCTACTGATTTACTTCCTTCTACTCCTGGGAACCACAAGTTGAAGGATGCAAAATAATAGATGCAAAGTGTACTTAATCTGCATAATTTCCCACGGATTAAAGAATCTGATTGACTTGACAAAAGTTTTTGTTTAACAAAAACAAAAAGCTAAGTATGCACAGCCCTCCACAGAGCTCCAGAGTACACAAGAGACTGAACCAAATTATTCTACAGGGGAAAATGCAGGAGAGAGAGGAAGATACTAGAATCACTCAGTGGCTGATCTGATGTAGGAAGAAATTAAAGGAGTGTTATGAACACAATAAAGAAAAAGGCCTTCATAGCGGTGCTGCCATTTGCACATACTACAACACTGGTTGATTTATTGGTTGAAGTCAGAATTGGATAAATCTATCTATAACTCCATCCTAGGGGCATTAACTGAAAAGCAAGTCCTGCTCCTGGCAGAAGGAGAAACATGCTAAAGCATATAGATCATTTTAACCTTTACCTGATACCTCACTTGGTGACAGGAAAACTTTCTCCCTCTCTGGCTTTGGAATGTCAGGGAATGTTTAAATTACCATGTAAGTTAAGATTCTCCTTCACTCCCTCCTTCTCAGGGTGAACATAGACACCCTCAGTTTAGTATAACAACTCTGCCAGGTAAATGAGGCTCAAGCAGACACTTTGCAGCCACCACTTCAGCACCTTCACATAGAAACATACTACGCAGAAGCTAGCTGTTGATGCCCCTTTCCTGGAAGTACATGCATCAGCAAGGAATACATGTCTTTGGACGCAGATCCACACAAAAAAGGTGGTAATTCCCACGTATCATTTACCTCACATGAGGGAAGCCACCTCCACCCCTAACCATCTGCAGGCCCCAAATGTTGGGTTAGAAATAGCTATAATGGATATTGCAAATGAATTAGCCATCAAGGTTGTCCAGCAGTTCATATAGTCAATTGCAACGATCTGATCTCAGTGCTTAAAGCAAAGTATGTAGACAAGCCAACCGTCTTACCATATTAGATCATGAAGCATCTCAGAGGACACAGTCCTGTTTCCTCCATGGAAGATGCATGTAACTTATCAAACTTGGAGGCTTAGATTGGTCCTGTGCTCAGCATAAGGTTTGGTGCTGTTAACTTATATTGTTGCTGGATATCACACTGGGTATTTTTTCTAGTTCTTTCATCACTGGATACAAGTGGGTGGGGTAGGGGCTCAACCTTTGAAGTCCAGTGCTGAGTTCACAGGACCTCAGAGCTGGGACTCCAAAAAATCCTATAGCCTTCAGAGGAAGTTGGGAAGCCATAGGATGACACCCTAAACAAACTGATATGACAAACCTGCCAGGACTACCTATGTGTACTTAAAAGTAAAGGCTTAACTTCAATGGGCACCTTCCGTGCAAGAATGGGCTTCCTGAAAGAGGAAATTGTGTCTTGTCAATTTGAAAGATTCTCCTCCACTTTGAATTTTGCAAGGTAACACATTTACCAGGAAAGTCTAAATGATTGCAGTGGAGCGTTTAACTTCCAGGTGCTCTTAGGTCAGAGGTATTAGGAAGGGGTTTCTATCCTAGCAATACCCTGAGTAAAAGCATCAGTAAAATCAACTTTCTCCTGCAGGTTGTTGACATTTTTAAATAAAAGAAAATAAATTGGGGGATTATAGTGGAATCCATTCCCATCTCACTTAAGGTGCAATTTTAGACAGTAGAGAGGCCTGCAACTCCCTGTTTAAATTTACCTAGGATTGCAGCCTTAATAATTTCTAATGTCATATTGTTGTGAATAGGTCACTTTTCTTTCAGCTTGGATCCATTCAGGATCTGCACAGGAAATGTCATAGTCATACAGCCACCTTTGCATTTCATGGCTCTTTGCCCTCTCTGTTAACTCTGTTCCTTCTCAAAAACCTCTGCATCCATTTCCCTCTGCACATTTTTATTGGAAGAAATAGCTCTAGCTCAACCAATTGATTGAACTTCAAAGTGTTCTTGCTGCTTCTCCTAAAACTTGGCACAAGAACAGCTGCAGTCCTTGACACTTTCCTGGGAAGAGTCCCACTGAATGTAATGGGGTTCCAATGAGATATATAGGTTCATACTATTCCGATAAAACTCTGTCATTAGCTATCTCTAGTTTTCCAGTATTACTTTCAGCAGCAGGGGGAAGTCCATTCATTTCAGTATGGACCTTACTTCTACAAACATGTTTAGGAGCAACTTACCTTTCTCCCAGTTTCTGGAACCTTCACCATTAAGAGTTACAAGTTCTACCTTTGATTTTTGGAAGGAGTTCCCCTTCCACTTTGCCCACAAACTTATACCCATTCATTTGGCTGGAATTTAGCCCCTTCACCTCGGAATATGTATTTTGAGCAGGTAACATATAGGATTGTGCTGTTGATGTCCTGTCCCAACACCTGTTCTATATACCTACAATCCTGTACACTTACCTAGATGTGTATATATATGCTCTTGAGTAGAAATGCATAGAATTGCAATGTAAATTTCTTTCATGACACTGGAGCTTATCTAATATTGTGACAGTGAGACTGCAGCTTGGTAACCCATTCCCTGGAACTGATGCACAGAGGAGCGTGTTTAGGGGGCTGTGCCAATGTGGGCGGTCATTCCCACTGTGAATGTGTGTTCTGGGTCAAAGCTACAGTGCTAGTGTTGCAGGAAGCAGCATAAGAAGAGCCCAGCTGGGTCACAGCAAAGGGCCACCTAGCGCAGCCCTCTGCCAGCAGTGGTCAACCAGCTGCCCAAAGGATCTCACGAGCAGGCCGCTGCTTGTGTAACTGCAGCTTCCTACCCATGTACCTCAGCAACTGGTGTCCAGGCACACAGTCCATTAGGATTATTTCTGAAAGAGCACCATCTTTACAGGTTTGGCTCATTCTATGATTTTTATTTATTTGTTGCATTTTAGACTGCCCGGTAACCCAAGTGTTCTGATGAAACTAACAAGAATCAGAGCCACAAGATCGTGGTGCTGAGTGTCAACTGTTAAAACATTCTTCAGGATATACTTGAATTAGAAAGTTTAGAAATAATAATTAAAAAGTGAAACCATTTTAGGAGGTTTTCTTCTTTTTATTCCCATGCTCTTAATTTTGGAAAAAAATCACAAAAACATAACTTATAAAACAATATATATACTGCATCCTCCACAACAGCGTTATTGAAACATCCAGCGTAACGGTTACCACAGGTGGGAATACACTGGGAAAGAAGTACCTTGTGCATTTTATATTATGTTTCTTTGTCATCTACAGATAATAAGTATCGACAGAAAGAAGCAACAAATATGTCTGCAAGAAAACTTCATATGTGTTTTTGTATGCATATTAATATTTAAAGATCATATTCATTATTTCCATAGGTTTTTTATTTGCCAACAAAAAACAACTCATTTTAAGTATTATCTACACTTACACCTTATAACACCTTTAAGATTTCTTGTTTGGGTTCCTTGCTTTTTGTTCAGAGATGGAAAAACAAGTCACTTTTTCGAACACTTTCCCCATCTGTGAGGTTACTCGACTCCTTTCTTTCAGATGCAGTATCAACAACATTTTAGGATAGTCCTTTCCTCTGTCTTTAAATCCCCCACCCCGTAAATTCTCTAGGAGAACTCTTTCCTTTCTTCTTTTTAAATTAAAAAACCCTTTAAATAAGAATGCATGATAATTTGATTATCAGGGTAAGTCTCTGAAAGGGGGAGCGTTTCTGAAAAGTTCCTTTTTAAAGGGAAGAAAGTAGAGGGATACTGCCGTCTTGGAAGGGAATAAATGAGAAAGAGGTAGGAACCTTATCAGCTGCTTAGTGAGCGGAATGATTGGGTCCTCATCGCTTTCAGCTAAAGAAACAAATCTCTCCAAGAGTCATGCATTGGAAAAACAACATTGTAATGCAACGGCTAAGCAAACAGATAAATACAGCCTTGCAGAAGTTCGCCACGTGACGGAGACTTGCTCGCAGTGTCTTCCTTCGTCTCCGAGCCCGCCCCGCTCCTGCAGGAGAAGCTCCGCCCCTTTTCTTCCTGAGGCGGCCACGCCGGGCCACGCCTCGTCTCCCCACCCGCTACCACAGAGAGCCCCCCAAGCCACGCAGCCCGCAAAACCATCTCTCGCCATTGCCCCCCCCGTCAACCGTTACCGCATTTTCTCGTATAAAGTGGACGCTTACAGAAGAAAGTCCTGTGCAAGTTCAAGTAAACACGCATACAAAACCCGCATCATCCAGAGGAGAAAAAAAACAATTGCAACTCATCCATGTACTTAGGTTCGACTCGGGCGTCCTCCGCGTCTTCTCCTTCTCTCCTGGCCGGAGACTGCTGGCCGGTCCGTGCCGCCGCCCCTCCGCTCCACCGCTCCCCCCCTCCGGAGCGCAGCCGCGGTTCCTTCACGGCGGGGAAAGCCCGTCAGCTGTTGTACTGGCAGGCGTTTAGGGTGGAGCCGGGGCTCTGCAGGCCGCCGTAGCCGAAGTTCGAGTGCTGCTTGGACTTGAGCCGCAGGCTGGCCAAGCTGGAGTTGCAAGTGTCCCTGTAGACGCTGTAGGGGGAGCCCGGCGGGCCGTAGGGGCAGGCGGGCGACGACATGGCCGAGTTGAGCGAGGAGCCGCTCAGGTTGTTGAGGCCCGAGTTGGGCACGCCGGGCACGGCCGAGTGGCCCATGGACGACGGCATGCTCATGGAGGGCAGCGTGTTGGGCGCCGAGAACATGGACTGCGCCGACGAGAGCGGGCTCATGGAGTTGAAGAAGGTGAAGCTCTTGGAGGAGAGCGGCGCGGGCGCCAGGCTCTTGGCGTGCCAGTAGTTGGACGGGTAGCCGGCGTAGACGTCCTCGTAGGGCTGCATCAGGCCGCTGAACTGCGACACGTAGCCGTTCTTGCACAGGTCCATCTGCTGGTTGCGCTCCCGCTTCCGCCACTTGGCGCGCCGGTTCTTGAACCACACCTGCGGACGGGACAGGAGGAGACGAGGCACGCCCGCGGGCTTAAGCGTGACGGCAGCCGCAGCGCCACCGGGGCCACCTGCAGCCCCCTCCCCCGGGCTGGGGCCGGTTGAGGCGCCGCCCGCCCTCCCACAGCGCTGCCGGGCCCGCGGTGCTGCGAGTGCGGCTCTTGCAGCTGGGACGCCCGAAACTTAGCGAGCCTGCAAGAGCGGCACAGAAGGCCGTGAAGGCATCTTCTCCCGCCCGGGCGCCTTCCCGATGGGGTCGATGCCCACTCCCATCAGCCCCAGTCAGCACAGCTCGTGGCCAGGAGTCCTGGGAGTTATGGTCCCAGGGAGGTCAGGACGTCGAGGGGAACTGCAGAACTGCTGCTGCTCAGCAGAGGGCTAATCATTGCATCGTCGTGTCCAGTTAATGAATTGTCTGCAGAATTCCTGGCCCTGTAGCTCAGGAGCCTTGCCAGGGGAAACACACGAATGAGTACACAACACACACTTGCATTTAAGAAATGGGGACCTAGAGCAGAGGGAAGAACACTCTGTATGAGGCCCAGCATCACTCTTTTAAAAGAGAAGGCAAGGTTTAATGCTGATCTGCTGAGCAGCCACGTGTTTGTGTGACACACACACACGAACACAACTGGTCATGCTAATTCAGCTAGAATAGGAATAGGATCTGTGTATCCTTAAACACTTGGTCACATGACAAAGCCTACTGACTGGGGATGATGGGAGTTGTGACTTCACACAACTGGAGTTTGGGGAAGCCTTCTTTAAGAGGCTCTGTATTGCCTTCAGTCATCCTTTTGTTGCAGACCAACATGTCTGTTGCTCATCCCCTCCCTGTATATTTCGTTTTCTCCTGAGCAACCCCTGGCAAGTCCAGACACTGGCGCATGTCAAATCTGCTTTTGTCCTTTTGCTAGGACTGTTGCAACAACAATCCCCCTTTTACAGACGATAAAAGCGGTATTGGATTGGATAAGTATGCCCAAGGCCACATTTCCCAACCTGATGCAGTGGAAATGTTGGACAGCAACTGCCATCCATCCCACCAGCACAGCCAATGGCCAGGCATGATGGGAGTTGTAGTTGGGGAAATGCAGCTCAAGGGCCAAATCAGAGCCCTCCTTTTGCCTTTGAATGAAGGCAGCATCTGCCTGTATTCAGCACTGATAGTCCTTACTGGATGGGAGTTGGCTGGCTGCCTCCATCTGATCTTTCAAAAAAAAAAAAAGTCAAATGAGGAGGGAGGAATCTGAGGGAGATTTTCCGAAAGGGTATCTTTAGGAAAACATGTTGAGTGGCCTTTCATAAAAAATCCGAGGCCCAGAGAACAGGAAAAGCCACCCAGCTCGTAACCTGAAGCAGGACACAGCCAGATCCTGTTCAGCATCCTTTCAGAGAGCTGCTGCACATTTAAGGGTGGCATCCACGTGTTTTCTGCTCTGGGTTAGAAGTCTTTTGCTTCCCCACTGGAAAATACTGGCCTCTGGAATTGCCTGTGTCTGTGAGCTTTCAAAGTGCTGGCTAAGGAGATCCAGCAGAGAGAAGACCTCATTCAAGCAAACTTTCAGAGTGGAGGCCCCCTGCCTGCAGAACTGTATTTCCTTTGAGCCAGAGCCGCGGGAAGACTGCTCCATTATTCAAGGGGTGCGTGTGTGTACCACAGTGCAGTCCTGTACATGGCTGGGCAGAGGTGAGTCCCACGGAATTCAGTGTACTTCCAGGTAAGTGTATTCAGGATTTTCTGGCCCAGTGTAGTGTCTCCCCACCCCTTATAAAATCACTTGTTAGTAGGGTTTCAGCTGTTTCCTGTGGTAGAGGTGGTGGTGGGTCTTATGGAGAAATCAACAGCAAAGGAAATTTTGAGGAGAAAGAATCCGTTATAAATTTAAAAGAGGACAAGAAGAAAGGAAACATGCTCAAAACCTGTAATTCGCTTTTCAGAAGGCACTTCCAGACAGGAATTTCCTGAAAGAGGTTAATAGTTTTAATGATAGCTTTTGAATATTTTAAAGGAAGGTCCTCTTCACAAATTAGGGTTGGTATGGTTAAACTAGAATTTTAGAAAATACATCCTCAGAAAGGTGGAAAGTGGAGAAGGGTAGTTTAGAGGCTGGGGAAGAAAGAGGAAGAAGAAGATGAGAAGGAGCTGGGAAAGCTCTCTTCGGTTTTTTATTTGCCACCTATAAGTACCATTTATGACAAACCTTAGAGATACATTGATTTGGAAATATTCCTTATTTTCTACTTCTGGGACTGATTGCTTTGACAAGGTTATTAAGGTCAGAGATTTGGTCTGCGCTTCGTGCTCCCTCTTTAGAGCATCTTATACTGTAGGTATATGGGCTAAAGTGGAATGTCTGAAAATAAGATGCAGATTTAGAATGAGAGTGAAAGAGGGTCCAATTCAGCTCTTGATTGCACTGGGATAATTAGGCTGCCCTTGTGGCTATAATCCTATGCCTTACTAATTACGTATATACATCTTGGAACAGACTGGTACATATATTGAGTAAAGCAGCAAGAATAGGATATACATGTCACATGGAGGTGGGGGCTTTCAGTTGGGCTTAAAAATGATTAGCATTAGCTGGATTGTACCAAAATTTACTGACATGTCATGTTTTTAAGATAGGGCTTGTTACTCACTACCATCTATGTTTAGGGAGAATTTTAAGATCCTGATCTTATTGAGTCTTGATGACTTCAGTAATATGTTTTCCCTAACAAATGGGAGTAGGACTACAGCTTTAATTTCTCACTCTTCACTAAATACAATATGAAATTTGAAAAAAAAAAAACCATTCTTTTGGAAAATATTTGTTGCCCAAAACTTTTGGTATGGTTTATCACAAAGAACTGCAGCTTTGCACATCCTTCTCTGGAAGTAAGCACTACAGAATACAATCAAACCAACTTTGGATTAGTTACATTTAGGATTGTAGCCTTATTTCAGTTTTGAAGGGCGTGGGGGAGGGTCCAACCTCTTGGGATTTCCAAGCCATTTAAGGTTTTGATCCAATGCTCGTTACATCGGAGCAATCAGCTGACCTTCCTTTTTGGATACCCATGTGAAACCGAAACCATGATGGAAACCGACTGAATGACTAAAGACTGCAATACTATGAGCATGACTTAGAAGGACCATTGCATTTTGTGACTCTCCTTCATTACACTGGTATAGCTAAGACCTGGACTTAACAGCCTAAGCTGGGGCCCCTTTAGATGCCTGTGAGTGGTACTTCAGCTATGAAACACACAACTAACATTTCTCACTAATACCATTTCAATGACAGTTCTCAGCTGGTATGTTAGAACACCACATTCAACAAAACTTGGTTTTAAAGTTATATTATTATTCATAATAGTACTCTGAGCATATGCAATTTTGCATTTTAAGCTCACTTAACTCACAGCAACAACATGACCGCAGGAATATGATGTAGCTTGCTTCTTCTGCTGTCTGGGTGGCCAACCTGTCGGGCAGGTTGGATTGTGGTGCCTGCACTTTGGTCCCAATATTCACCCCGCATTACACCTCTCTTAATAAATATATAAAGAATGCATAATTTTACCCCCACACAACAACCCTTAACTTCATGGCAGGCCATGTTCCTCCAAGGGAGAAATTTTACTGGTTTCCCCTAGTTGATTTCAGGGAATCCCCAATAACTTTTTCTCTGGTGTATCATTAGTCCCTCTAGGGTGGTTGCTGCTTAGGGTCCATTAAAGGTACAATGCTGAGCAGGTTTTGGCAGAAAAAGTCCTGTAACTCCCAGCCAGCCACATTAGCTGGGAAATGCTAGGATTGCATCCTAAAAGAATTTAGGAGAACACAACATGGAAATACTAAATGCAATAGGCATTTTTGACCTTGCCTTGAATTCCTGGTAGTTGTCTAACAAACTGTATTCAGTGAGTTGTAAATACACCCGCACCTCCAGCACTATAGGACTAATTCCTCCTCCTAAAAGCACAATGTGAGGAGGGGAAGGGACAACCACTAACAAATCTAGTGCACTAAACATCCAGAGCAAACACAAGCAAGGAGAAAGTTAATAAAATGCTAATCCTCCCACCACAGCAAGTTATTTTCTGCTATTGGGCAGCTTTAAACAAAAACAAAGAACAGCGACTCTCTGCATTTGCAGGCAAGAGACCAATAAAAATTCTGTGAGTTCTTGCACCCCACATACTCCCAAATGAACCCATCCTGAATTTAAATCTAGTGCCACTTTGTGGCTACTGTGTCAGCAAATCCGTCAGTACTCACAGGACGTATTTTGCTGGCTGAGTTCAACAAAATCTACCTCAGTTCTATTTCCAGTTAAACGCCCTAAGGTGGAAAGTGCGATTTTGTTTTGTTTGCTTTGTGCTCCACAATGCCCACCACAACGCCCACCCCGTTTAAAACCAAAAGCAGTGGGACTGTCATTTTGATCCTAAACACTGAACCTGAAGTTGCTTTAATTCCAGCAGAATGTACTTAGCCTCAACCTGCGGTCTAAAGGCCATCTGCTTAAAATTAACTTCCACTGAAATCAGTTGGACATGATCAGGATGGCGGGTCCATCAACTAAAAAGCCAAGTTTGTGAATCGGGCGGTTAGTGTTAAAACAACCAATACATTACAATAACAGGTGGCCTAAAGGGGAGGGGACCCTGGAGAAGTACTACCTAGATTTCAAGATCGCTTTCGCTTGATTTTAGGAAGTTTGTATTCTCTCACATTCTCACATTAATGCAGCACCCGAGCCCAGCTTCAAGGAGCATTCATTTCACTGGGATTTATTTCTCCGCAAAGACACGACACAGCTGAAGGTCTACTGCGCTTTGAACGCCTTTTCCTCAGTCGGTTTCACGGTAATAGAGCTTGCCCTCAAGTAAGAGGTTAGTATATGTTTGGAAGCTTAATTCCGTACGTCATTGCTTCGAAGTGAATCCCAGCGAATTCAATAGGTCGTATTCCCAGATAAGCTTCAGTGGGGTGGCAGCCTGGTCCTCGGACGACTTTCAGCGCACCGGGATGAAGTCCCACCGAGGTCGACAGCACTTCAGCCTCTGCAGTCCTTGATCCTGGCTGAACTCGCGCCCGGCATTTTAATTTTAAGCCCGAGGGACCGCGCGAGAGGCACCTCCCCGTGAAAGAGACGCCAACGCTCGATTTTTTTTTTTTAATTTGATTTTTTCGGCAACGAATGCTGCCATGCAGCCCTGCAGTGCGGAGCGGAGCGGAGCGGAGCGGAGCGTGCAGCTGCCCCGCGCCTGCCCCGCCGCCGAGCCTTGCGCGCCGGGAGAGCACGCGGGACCCGCGCTCGGCCGCCCGCCCGCCCGAGAGAGGCCCCTGCGCGATCTCCAGGTCTGGAGGACCCAGCCAGAGTGGGACAAGCATCCCGGGTAAACCAGTCCTGGCGTTTCGGAGTGCTCTGCGGATTCGTTGAGGCACGCCTGACCTGACTCCTCGAGGCGATTCCCTCTCTCTCTCGCGCGCGCACAAACCGGGAGAGAGAGAGAGAGAGAGAGAGAGAGAGAGAGAGAGGGAGGGAGGGGGAACAAATTAAAGATTAAACCTTCTGCCCTGATCTGCTTCTATTTGCCCTGCCCCGGAAATTTCCTACACCCGGCTGCAGTTCAGCATCTCCTGCAACCCGCGAGGGCTACACGCCACAAACGAAGTTCTAGCTGGGGCCAAGCAGCACGGGGACCTCCCGCGGTCGCCGCTTGTCTAGATCTAAGGACGAAATAATTTTTGTTTTCCGAGGTCCGCCCCCCCTCCGCCCCCGGCTCGGCGAAGAAGAGCGCGTTTATAAAGCCTATTTCCCCGGATGCCCGCGTTCCCCCGCCATCTCTCTTTCTCTGAACAATCGCCCGAAGAGAAAATAGATTTCCTGCCTAGTATTAAATGGCTGCATTTAATTAATCTAGGGGAGAACAGTAAATCTGAAGGATGCTTCTCTTCTTGTTTTTCCCAAGCTAGATACAAAAGGAGGACAATAGCTGGCGACCCAAGCGGCATTCCCTTCTCCCTCCTATACAGGAGTTATTAAAAATCAGTGTAACTGAGAGGTGGCGAGGCGACTTTTATTTTAAATACGCCGCCCGCTCCCTCTGTTTGCCGGGTTCCGTCTGAAACTTCGCTGCTTGGAGTCCCTCCTATACCAGAGTCCCAGGCTTGCTCACTGCCGCTCTCGCATCTGGGCTTGGCCTGCTCCATAATTGACGGAAGAGGCGTCCCAATCGACCGGCGGGTTTACTCCAGCTTGAACTTTCCCCAGCAGCGAAGGCTCCTAAGGAGCCCAACCCTGTAAAAGTGTAGGGTTCTTGCGTTCTCACGCGCTTCTCAGCCACGATCCCGTTTACTCAGACGCGAGTTTCAGTGCGATTTAATTCCAAGACTGCGGGCCGTACAGCACCCAGGTTAGCACGGGATGCACTTCGGATTAAGGCTAGAGCCAGGATGACGCCCCCTGGACGCGCGAGCAAATCCCATTGAGCTTACTCCCGAGGAACTGGCTTGGGGAAAAGCGGGTGTGGGTTGCAGTCCTACCCGCATTTGCCTGGGACTAGCGGGAGGCTTCCCTCCCAGTCAAAATGGCTGGGAGTCGGCCTTAGCCCCGGCGCTGCAGGCCGGCTCCGCTGGATTGGGCCGTGCGGCCGCGCTTCACAGCGCATGTGCCCCGAAGCAAAGCTCGCTTTGCTGGACGGGACTCCCTCCTGGGCAAGCGCCCTCGGCGGCGCAGTCTCGACTGCTCGGGCTGGCTTTTTCAGGCCGAGACGTTTAAAATCGGGAGCGTTAGGAGAGGCTAGGAGGACAGGGCGCGGAGCTCTTGCTTTGCACAGCCCTGGTCCTTCCCTTTTGTTCTGCGCCTTCACACTGCAGCGAGGAAGACCTCCTCCGCCCCGCAGCCCCCATCTTCACTGTGGCCAGGAAGGTCCTGCCTCTTGATGCAGGGCTCGGCGCCTGGAGAGCCAGCAGAAGGAGCCTTCTGAGCGCACACACGAATCTATTTACGCCGTCGTGTTCCCCCACCCGTTAGAGCAAAAAGTGGAATTGACACAAGTTGGGTGAGGATGACGGCGGGGGGGGGGGGAGCAGCACAGAGCCGCCTGCTGCAGGATTTGTTTTCTGCCCGCTCGCTTCCTCCTTCCCGAATAACCAACCAGGACGGCCTGTGCTTTCACCCCGGACTCCTTTTTTACGCGCCGGCGCCTTTGGGTTTTCCAACAAAAACACCTTAAGCTTCGCCTTTAAGCACTCTTGGGGCAGCGATCTCTGCACACTTACTTGGGAGTAGGCCCAATTGAACACAGTGGGACTTACTTCCGAGTCAGTGCCTGGAAAGGCAGCCAGTGCCCTGGGCAGCTTGCAGCCGACCGACCAGCCTTTTACTGGCCGGCTTCGCGCTGTCTCCAGACAGCCGGCGAAGTGGCGGGATTAACAGGCGGTTCCTCGGAGACGCGAACAGCGGCTCACCCTGACTCGGGGCTCGGTGAGGTTGGTCCACACCGCAATCTCCTCCCGCATGCTCATGTCCGGGTAGCGGTTCCTCTGGAAAGTGGCCTCCAGCTCCTGCAGCTGCTGGCTGGTAAAGTGAGTCCTTTGCCGCCTCTGCTTCTTCTTCTTCGCCGGGTCATCCGCGTTCCCGTCGTCGCTTTTCTGAACGCCGCTTCGCTCCTTCTCTGGAAAGCAAAGGGCCAGGCGCGGGGAGACAAAACGACGCGCAGTCAGTCCCGGGGCAGAAAAAGCCGCAGCGCCCCGCTCGCGCCCCCGCCCCGAGCCCGGGCCAGGGCAGCCACCCTGCTCTGGGCGAGGGGTCTGGATGCCGCGGAAGTTCCTGCCCCCGCCGTCCCCCAGCTGAACAGAGCGAGAGCTCTCGGTTTGGAACCGGCTCGTCAGCCTCGCCAAATACGACTCGGGATTTTTCCATTACCAAAGAAATAAGGAGCAGTCAAATCGGAATGGATGGAACCATCCTACTTGCATGCAGAAGACTCTGAAAGCTGCACACACAGAGAGGCGGACGTTGTGTTTAAAAGGGACAAGCCATTTTTAAGAGACGGGGGGGGGGAAGCACAAGAATGTCCTCATCTTGGAGTCGCTGCTGCCTCTAAATAATGGGAAACTCATGGCTAGGGTTTTTGTACTTGTTTTTGGACATTTTCCTATCGTGCCAAGAGGGTAAATAATACATAAAAGCCCTCCCCCAATATTATTTACTTAGCCAAAATGAGGCTTCCATGAAACTTAAATGTTATATACTTGAGGAGTTTTGGACTCCTACACTTGGATCAGTTTTTCAGCTGTGTAAAATGTGGGAATTGTTTAAAAGTTAAAAACAGCAGAACAGTAAGAAAATAGAGTATCTTCAAATTTAACCCTCGTCTAAACTTTTAAATAAGGATTTTGATGGATATTTGAATTATTTTTGCTTTCAAAGTGCCAGACTGTGTGTATTTGTGCATACAGTTCCCCAGAAAACCTAAAATCTACTTGTATCTGTATGATTAAAACAGGTATGAGGGTTTTTTTCCACACACACACACACATTAAGATGCTGCTTTCAATCTCTGATGTCAAGGCTGCAATAGTACGTCCACTTATTAGGAGAAAGTCCCACGGAATACAACAGTCCTTACTTCTGAGTAGACATGCATAAGATTTAACAGCAAGTAAATGAACAAACATTTCCAGAACAAGATCCAGCCACGGCTAAGGCATTTCTAAGTATCACTCACTTCAGTGAGAGAAATATTAATGCAAGCTTAATTCAGCTGTTGAAAGTCCCATTGATTTAAGGGACAGAGATGTGATCCTAGGTGCACAACTTGATTGGAACTCTCTTGAACTCAACAGATTGGTTTCCAAGTAAAAATGCTTTGGATTGCACTACATATATGGTAGTTAACTTGGCTGCATATTGCTCCCAGTGTACGCCTTTATTTATAGTTAAGAATACGCATATATCTATCAAATTAGATAAAGTTTATTTTTGCAGACATAGGAGGTTATTCTACAATCTGGAAAAAATTGGAAAGGGAATTGATGATCTGACTTAGGCTGCACTTCTATAGGTACTTGCCAGAAAGCAACTTTGATTAAACACAGTTGTGGCCTTACTTTTGAGTAGATGTATATAGGATTGCACTGTTCGCACAAATATCTTGGCAATCCGATTTTCCAAGAAAACTTTGTAGGGATCTATAATAATCATGCATTTATGCAGAAGTCTGTGATTATAGTCAGGCAAACTTCTAGCTTGCAGCCTGATCCTGCGCATTGGCACAAAAATATTCCCCCAGAGATAAATCCCACTGACCAAAGGGACTCACTCTCAAGGGATTGCTTCCTGTGATATTTTGGGGAAGTGTTTCCAAATGCAAACTTACTTTCAAATGTAAGTAGCAACAATGAAGTAATTTTGGTAGCCTTATTATAGGTACTTAGGAAGAGCAAGTACTATTTTGCTCAGACTTTTTTCTAGTGCAGCAGTTTAGGATTGCGCTTTTTGTTAATCAGTCCAGATGAACAGATTTATTTGTTAGTGCAAAACCACTCTGATTTTGTAGTACCAAGACCTGCAATCAGTTTTCACACTGATAGTATGTAAGTAGCTTTAAGTAGTATTAGAACTATGCCTTCATATATGTTTACCTACTCTGCATGTCTAGGGGAATACATAAATGGGAGCTGACAATCAGAACACTCAGAATTTTGCAAAATTACCAGCATCAGTCTACAGTTGGCAGTTTGTATACCCCGCAGTACTTTTCTTTTGAGCAACTTTATTAAAATAAACTGCTTTCTCCTGAGAAAGTAATAAAATAATGGAATTGTGGCTCTCCACCATTGACTATTGTGTTTAACTATGGTAGAGTGGGGGAGGGGGTGAGTTGGTATAAGTGTGTGTGTGTACTAAATGCTGACATTTAATGCCATTATTGGAAGCTCTCTCTCCTTCTATGAAATTTTGTTAGGATCTCATTTTATTTTTTTATGTACTGTCATGTATACATTGTAGTGGAACGTCTGCCTAACTATGTGTATACCACGCTATTATTTATTCAATTAAAAAAAGAGAAGCATAGGTCGCCATCACTGAAAAACCACGTTGATTTCAACAGTGGATATTAAGTTACTTAGCTCCCCCTATTTGAAATGAGAGTGGATTTCAAAGAGCTTAACCTTTGCTGGATCAGGGGCTATATGAAAAACCCAGATAACACTTGTGCCACTTGATCCAGGGAGGAGGAAGTGTTGCCCGTGAATCACACACACACACAAACCACAAACAAACAAGCGGCCTGTGTACACCGCAAGGACGCTAGCAAACAACATTTAATTCGCTTTGATTTGTGTCTTGGACTCCGAACAGGAATTCGTGACTTGGCTTCCATTCCCCGAAGTGTATTTAGACTGCTTTTTAAAGTATTGGGTTGTGCAGCTATTGCACGCGTTGGAAATCCAAAATAAATGAGCCCTAAACCCGTCTGGCCTCATCTCCTTTAAGTCATCCGTTTTAAGTCTCTCTGTTTCTCCTGGACTCACCTGAGAGCGCCGAGAGTAAACGAGGCGAGTTCAAGCGGTTACATGAAAACCCCAAAGTGGTAAATGGCCTTCTCGCAGCCCCGTCGGCCGCTCTTTCCAGCGAGCGGTTTGCAAAGCAAACAAGGCCCGGGACACGCTCGCCTTGTGAAAAGGTTCCTTGGCGATGGCCAGGCGCCCGCTCCGGCGCGGTCCCTCGCCGCCGCCGCCGCCGCCGCTCCGGGAGAGGGGTCCGCGCGGGTGCGGCGGGGGCGGCCTTTCTGGCTGGGCTCCCGGCGAGGCGGCACGGCTCGGCTCGGCGCACGGGCGCGGGGCGCAACGCTGCGCCTGCGAGCCGCCGCGGCCTCCCGAGAGCACGCCGTCCGCCGCGGCGACG